>NW_027181881.1:3602500-4202500 GCF_029961685.1 Aristolochia californica
TTCCGTTTAGCTGCATGTTTAGTGAGAGCTCCCAGTAAAGCAGCTGCAGCTATAGCTCCTCCCACCGCGAGAAGCCCCCCAATTCCAGCTCCACCATCGCGCTGCTTGGGTACCCTCTTTTCCTGCCTTTTTTGCTCCACTTTTGCCATTTCTTCTGATTGAGAGTCTAGAGTCTGAGAGCGCAGCTTTTTAAGTTGAAGGAGTGCAGAGAAATCAGTAGTTGTCCAGTTTGTTTGTTTCGGGTGAGTATCTGTTGAGAGTTAGACCAGGTCGACTTCGTAGGAATCGTTATTTTAGCGTCGTATCTTTAGCGGAAAATATACGTTTTGGGGTTTAGCAGCGTGGTCGTTCAGAGATTTCCGGTAACAGAAGGATCTCTCCAGAATAATTTAGTTTTCTCAGGAAGCTTTTCCCCTTCTCTCTCCTTCTCCACCTTGGCCGAATATAAAATAAAACCAACGGGAGCCAAGAGTAGAGCTTGGATTGGAGGAGAGGAGGATCATATGAATCGTAGTTTTGTGAGTAGTGACACTCGAACTAACCTCTTATGTTATCTTAATAAATAAGAGAGGTGAGTCGAGAGATGTTATCGAAATTAACCAGAGAGATGCATTTCTCATATAAAACTATTTTTTTTTTTGGTTTAAGAAGTTACTTTGGTAAAGGAAAGATCATACAAGAGAAGCAATTAAATCGAATTTTCTGAAGTACAAAAGGTGCAAGCAGTTCTTGAAATATACAAACCAGAGCACCTTCCCACCTCAAAAGGAAAAACAGAACCACCTTCTCAAACAGAGGGAAAGGCCCCTAGGCTATTTCTGGGTAAGAAACACTGGAATAGAGTCTAGAATAGGGTTTCTCTCGAGTGCATCTCACATGAATCAATGTGTTGTTTAGTTGCTTTCACCGAGACTGTAGCCTTCTGTCAAGAAGAGAAGTTGGGGTTCGGCTCACGCCCGAATACTGGAAAGGCATTTGGACTGACAGGTTTTACTTTCAGCTAATAAATATTGTGCAAGTAAAAAAAATTAATTTTAGCTAAAACCCAGAATAATAATCAGAATCAAGAAAAGGTAAAGTGATAAAATTAGATAATCCAACATCAGTATCAACTTTAAAGAAAGTGTCCTGAGGCAGTCGACTCTTAGATTAACAGTTTAACGTAAAAGCTACAGCCAAAGAACAAAGGGGTTTGGCCTTAGCTTTCTCGTCAAAATAAGACGTGACAGAGTGCAACTGGAGATGACAATGGGAGCTTTATTTATTGGAGACCTATTTCAATCCGACGCGTTTGAGTGGGACAAATTTCTTATGTTATGAGCAGGTATATTCTTAAAAAAAAACTGTAAGGAATCTGTTTTTTTAGCTAGGAGGAAAGGCATTGATGAAATCTGTGGAAACCGTTAAGAAGAGGGTTCTCGACCCACTACATGGGAGGGAGGCATAGTGGGTACGAACAACCGACCCGTGAATGGGAAGATGGTGCCCCCCATGAGTCACCAGTGGCAGGATTCATGAGATGAAGCAATCTACCCGTGCGAGTAGGTGAGATTTGAGACTTTGTTCTTTCTTCCACTCGACTCCTTCGATACTTTCGGCTTTTGAGCTGCTGCTCCGTCGATGTGAGGTGGAGAATTCTTACGCACCAAATCCATCTTGGGCAGATATTTGAATAACTGGTGCTCGATATATCAAACACAGGCGTACGAAATAACAAGCATTCATAAAGAAATTATATAATTAAACTAATAAGGATGTTCCATGATAAAAATTATTGAAAACACATGAATATAAGCACATACCAGGCTAGTCAACTCATTGGAAAAAATAAAATGAAGAGCACTTACTACAACAAGAGGGTGAGATTAGTCTCCTCATTGGACCCGCAAACATGGGTTCCACTCAAGGAATCGATCATTGGCTCGTACAGTTTATACCATCAACATTTTCAAGTAGGAAAGCTTTCCCATCAAGCAGGACCACATTGTCCTCTCCAAAACAGCCATGAGTGGAGAAATTCAAGGAAAAAACAGTAGTGACCAACAAAACAATCAACTGTGAAAACAGCATTAGTTTATCCAAATCATAAGGGGTTAGGACTTCGGTTCCTTGTTCACACCAAAACCAGGGGCTTGTCGACCCACTTTATCTTGCACCCACGAGCATCGAGTAACTGCATCAACTCCCTGGAGAGCAAATTCTTCAAACCAGTTACCAGTTTCACCTTCTTTAGCCTATCACAGCTTGCTCTCAACCCAAGCTCGAAACCTTCTAATGAGACTCGGGTCAGATGCTCCATTTTCACATCCTGCAGGCACCTCAGATTCCCTAGCATCACGCACAAACTCACATCTGAAACTGGACAGTATGATATATTTATCTGATCACCAAAAAAACAATCAGTGAAATACTCTCCAATTTTACTATGAGCACAAACACTAAAACCACTATAATCTTTAAGTAAACACCTGTCTGAGATTTCTTGCATACTGAGCAAGTGCCAAAAAGCCCATATCATCTACTAAGTAGCATCGCTTCATTTCCAATTTGGCTAGCCTCCTGCATCCTACTGCAACTGCAGCTAATCCCTTACCTGTGACTTTCATAACATTTCGCATTTCTAAGTCAGAAAGCTCCTCCAATAAGCTCAAACACTTGAAACCTTCGTCTGTAATTTGTCCACAGTAGCATATATTTAGTTTCCTCAACCTCCTGCAGCCACTTGCTACTGAAGCTAACCCCAGATCACCTATCCCAGTACATCTGCAATGTAATGGAGATATTTAAATTAGTTTAAACATACCAACGTAGAGTTTCAAGGGAAGAGGGCCTAGTCACCTGTAAAAATCAAGTTCACGAAGGTTTTTGCAGTTGGATCCAATACAAGTCAGTCCCTTGTCAGATATGCAAGGGCAGAGGCCTAGTTTCAAGGCCACTAGTTCCAAGCATTTAGATAAGCACTTCAACCCTGGAAGCAGATGAACCTTTGAAATTTCAATCAATGGCAACAACAAAGATCAACAGCACTTCTTTTACAGGTCAAAATGTTTTTTTGAGAAAGGGCGCGATAAAAGGTGAAAACATTACCACTGTCATTTACATTACAATCTGTGAGATCTAGCTCCTTTAGAGATGAGCAACAAGTTGCAAGCCTATCAAGTCCTGCCTCAGTGATAGAACTGCAGGACTCCAATCCCAGACTTAAAAGCTTCTTAGATGTCTTGGCAATGGCCAGAATGGCATCATCTGTGATAGCACAGCAGCATGTAAGATCAATGCTCTGCAGTCGATCAGTCACAATTGCACCAACACCTTCATCAGTCACACCCTTGCATTTGCTGAGTCCAATTTCAACCAAACTTTTGCAGTTATGCCTAATGGTTTGCAGAACTGAATAAGACAATTGAAGACCGTCCAATCTTATCGACCTCAGGTTCTCCAATTCCTTCAAATTTACAAGAAATAGTGCTGACAGTTCCTTCAAACCAAAATAAAATTTTGCAATAGTTAATAGAACTGTCCAATCATGATTAGCCAAAAAATAAGTCATAGTTATTAAGACCTTCAACTCACTGGAACTGAGTGACGAGCTGTGATCTGGTAAAGACGTAGGTGTCCTTCAATCACTGAGGCTAACCCGTAGGGGGTCACCTTTTCGCACCTTGATATGTCTATGCACTGATACAAAAGGACACTAATAGCAGGTGAGTTCACGAAACTGCATCATATGTTGCTTGATTATTTTAGGAGATCTTAATACAAAGTGGGCATTTTCAGTAAGTAGTTCGTCATTTTTTGTTTCAATCTTTCTTTTTGGAGTGGATAATCAAAAGATAATGCTAGTGGAATAAATAGTAAAAGGACGAGGTTAGCAGTACACGTCATGATTACAGTTTCTCCAATGTTGGTTATTCAGAGCAGATGTGTATTTCGCAAAAGTGGTTATGACTAGTTTTCTTTTCACAGACAAGTTAGACAAAAAAAAAAAAAGGGAAAGAAGCAATTCCCTGACTAGAAATCCTCACAAAAACAAATGATCAGGCCTCCGAGAGAATGATCAATTTCGCTGAACCATGTATCCTTTTTTTCTCCGGGGGAAACAAATAAATCCCAAATAAAGAAAAAAGAGGATTACCTGGAGAGAAGCATTCCCGTTCTTCAGAAAATTCATACCTTCGTCGTCCAGGTTTGAGCATCCCACCATTAATAAGGACTTCAGGTTTCGCAGAGAAGATAAGGATTCGAGTGATTTATTCGATATCTACAATAAGAAGAAAGTAGGTTTTACCATTCCATAATGCAGCGCAAAATGCTTTCATTTTTCTGATAGAAAATATTGCAGCCCAAAAAAACCAAAACAGAATGTGAGAAGGGCTCGAAATGGAGAAGATTCATTGACTTCAGTAACAGAGCTACTGAGGAGAAAAAATTTGGAACCTTGAGATACGAAACGTCAAGAAACTTCAAGTCGTGGCACTTCTTGGAGAGAAGATCGAGACCTAAATCAGAAATTTCAAGGCACCATTTGAGATTGAGCTTTTCCAATCTCTGGCAGCCAACGGCAATCTTGGCGAGCCCCACATCTGTGATGTCCCAGCACTTTACTAGCCTCAGATCCCTCAAGCCAGTAGCGCAGGAGAGTGCAGCTGCCTCTCGATCCCCAAATTTGCTGCAGTAGGAGACGTCGACCACCTCTAGAGTGGGGCAGGCCTTAACCGCAGCCTCCAAGCCGCCAAATCTCACCGCCGTGGCGCGGCATAGAATGAGCGATCTCAGTCCCCAAGCCCAGCCGGGACGAACAAAGGAGAAGGCAAGAACCTGATCATCGACGCGCGGACAAACAGAAAGGTCGAGGCGCTCGAGAGAGGAATATCGGCGCAGGAGTGCCGGGAGAGCCACATGGCGTAGAACACGGAGGGATTTGCGATGAAGCGACTCGAGGCGGAGGAAATCGGTGCAGACAAGGCGCCAAGTTTTCCGGTCGGCGTCTTCTTGGAGCTTGTCTAGTATAATCAGAAGCAGATCGTCGGTCAGGCTGGTGAGTATCGAAACAGAGGTGAAGTTTAGTCTTTTCATCGAGACCAGGAGCCAAATCACTTCCTCTTATTGCTGGCTTTAAGTCGGAACGAACAGGAAGAATATGAAGGGAAGGTACAGAAGGAGATAAGGATGAACTGGTTCATTTGCTATTGACGCCAGTGAGGAGAGTAAAGGAGGAGATTTGTTCACCGGTTGCATCCTTTTTTTCAGTCAGCGATCGAGCAGTACTGCAGGAGCAAAAAAAAAAAAAACAGAAGAAAAAAACGTAGGCTGGCTCCCTCCGCTCCCAGGGTTTGTTTGGATGAACTGCAGCGAGGAAGACCGGAAGGAGGAGTAGAAGAGAGGAGGATGACGGTACGGAGAAAAGCCTGACCGGGAAGCGGCCTGCACCGAGTAAGAACCGACTCGGCGCTCAGCTTTTTCTCAATTCGATGGAGAGCGATTGAAGCGGACGTCAGATTTGAAAGGAGGAGCAGAGAAGAGACTGCCACGTAAGCACGTACCTTCCCAAGTACAAAATCCGTCCGCCCAACATGTCCCGCTCCCCTCAACCGTACGGTTCCACCACCGCTGGGGCCCGCCACTCCGCAACATCCGCTTTATTTTATGACTTATCCACTCCGTGGTCCGTCCCCTCACCACGGCCGGTGTCAACTCTATTTACGGAAAAACAGCTCCTTATTCGGTACAAGTTGATACGGCCAGGACACATCGAAGACGTACACGTGGAGACACGATGGACCAGTAGTTCCCAAATTGAGGGCAGAAACAATAGCTTATCTATCTTCTGCTGAGCGCACCATAAGTTTCTGTACCACGATGGTCCTAGTTTGTGAGGGTCAATGGCCCTCGTCCTTACATGTGTGCGTACCACTTGTACGATGTCTCCTTGTCCGTGACGCTGACCTCTTTCCTTTGTTGTCTCAATGTCACCAAAGGCCACTCGCAACGCAGAGTGCCTGCCGCCACTTTCAAATGCTTATCTCAAATTAGTGTTTCCCCATTGTTGTCCGTGACGTTTTCCTTAAAATAGCAACCTAATTAAAGTAATCGTGTTGAATCATTAAATTTTCAAATCAATCAAGTGCTTTGCTTTTGTAACGAACCATTCCGCCGTGAACAATAAATAAGCTGAAAAAAAAAAAAAAAATTACAGACTCGCAGAGCTTAAAGAAGAAACCGAAACACAATCAGGAGACAAATAAATGAATACGAAGAGGGTTATTGGAAAATGGAGGAAAGTGGGTGGTCGATTTGCATCGGCCTCGGTGATTTAGTAACCGCCGCCTTTGGGAGTGGTGACTTCTGGTTTGTTGCCGTAGAAGAAAGGGCCGACTGAGTAGAGCTGCATCTTGTTGTAAGGGAGGAGACGGTGGGCCTTGAGAGGAGCTCCGGTGATGCCGTAGTAGGCGTCAGAGGGGACGTTGCAGGTCTCGGAGGGGGAGGAATGGAGAGAGGCTTTGCACTCGCAGACCTTCCTGCCCGCGCTCTCAAACTCGGAGAGTTTCTTAGTGATAAAAAAGTAGCCCTTTTCGTTTGTTGGATTGCATAGGAATGACACGGGTGCCGATTCGTAGCCCTTCTCGTTCTTTGTGAGACAAGTCACCCTTACCACAGCGCCTGCAACAGCAAATATTAACCGATTTAGGCCCAAAAGCAGGTGGCCCATTTAAGGCAGTGATGACTAGTAATGAAAACGAATTTTATACCTTGAAGAGGCTTGAGATCGTAGGCGGATCGCCGACAGTAGACCAGTCCTTGCACACCGATTGTGTCGAAGAGCTCACCGTAGTCAAGCTTAGGCTTCTCGTAGTCAACCTTTTTGGTGGGCTTCTCGATGTCAGACTTGGGCTTTGGTGTTTCGTAATCAGGCTTTATCTTCTCAAAATCAACTTTGGCCTTCTCGTAAGCAGGCTTCGATGTAGATTTCTCGTACTCAACCTTCTGGTCGGGCTTCTCATAGGCGACCTTTTGCTTTGGCTTCTCATAGTCAACCTTTTGTTCTGGCTTCACGTAAGCGGGCTTTGGTGTGGGCTTCTCGGACTCGACCTTTCGCTTTGCCGTTTGGTAACCAGGCTTTAACTTCTCATAATCAACTTTGGGATTCTCGTACACAGGCTTCGGTGTTGGCTGCTCCGACTCTTCGTAATCGGGCTTTACCTTCTCAAAACCAGGTTTCGGATGATCGTAAACTGGTTTCGCCTGCTCAACCTTGGGCTTCTTGTAGTCGGCCTTAGGCAGCTGGTGAGTACTGGAAGTTGGTTTTGGAGAGTCCCCATTATAGGAGTCACCACCGAGGGCACTTGCGAGCAGGAGGAAGAAGACAAGGGAGCACCCCAGGACGAAGTGCTTAAGCGCCATGAGAACCAAAGGCACTGCTGGGATATGAATCAGAAAGGACTGGTAGAAGGATGGGAGGGAAATGGCATATGGATCGAGTTTATATATGCGGTCAGAATGGGCGTGGAGAAGCACTTTCAGATATTTAAATATTTTTTAACGTCTGAATGCAGTGGAGGTGACCAATAACATGGCCGCACGACCACTGGGATTGCAGAGGTTGGCTGCCACTATGCAGCACCTCTGAAGACGTGAATATTGTTATATCAAAAATCAAAAATATATATTTTTTAACGGGAAAAGAAGTGGGGGTTGAACAGGGGCCAACCAACCATGTCTAGACGAGGGAGGTACGTGTAAAAATTCCCACATACGACTAAGGGTTGTATCATCCCACAATTGAACCTGCATATATTTGAGTTTGGTTTGATCTGAATATTATAAATTTGAGTTCGAACTCGAACTCAGCCTTAACCCTAAAATTTGAATTGATCTCGAACCCAAATTTATTTATTTAAAATTATAAAAATAAAAAATTACAAAAATACATAAGAAAATTATTGTGATAAAGTTAGTATCATATAAACTACAAGCTATCACAAAGGAATACAAGACTTTTGCAATGAAGTAAACTAAAAGTTTGAACTTGAGAACCAAACTGAGTCGGATTTTTTTTTTAACTGAGGTCAAACGATTTGTGAACCGGCTTAGCTTGGTGCTACGCCTACATACTACTTACAAGTAAAAAATGAAGCTCCAACCCATCTTACTGCAACTTAATTGGGATACTCATACTCTTTTTTTTTTATATATTACTATACTTATATAAGATAATCAAAAATGCATTTAAAACACCGAATATATTAATGTAAATTGTAAATTTATGTTTATATACATACATATGTAATATAAAATAACAAAAATAACCTTTTAAAAGAAACTAAAAGACAATAAAAAAAAATTGAAAATTGTTTCTAGTAGAACCATTTATTTCACTACTTGAGTTATTTAATAGGGGGAAGTAGTAAATGGACAAAAATACAAAGAAAAAAGTATATTCATTCAGCCGACCTGACGAGCTTAATTGATACGAGCATCTAATAACATAAAAAAGCCAACAAAGTTTGAGAGAATGATTCATCAAGACGTCATTACTTGAGTTGTGTTTTTTTCAGGCTATTCGATCACGGAAACCTCCAACAATATACACAACGAACTATAAAAAAAAATGGTGGAAGCAGCAGCAACAGTGCCGAACACTGTCGGTTCCATCTGTTTTGTTCTTTATTCTTTAACCCGTGATGAAGCCAAGAGAGTTGCTGAAACTGTTTCCGTTCTTTTGTTTGACAGAAACAGAATAGTGTAACCGATCAGTGTCTTGATGTGCAGGCTACCGTCTGAAAGTTCCCACTGTCCGCATCCCACACGAAGTCCCGACGATGCAACACGCAACAGAAACTGAATCTCCCCCTCTTTTCCATTCTTCGTCTCACTCCGGCGGTTTCCTTTCCATTTTCCTTCCCTCCACAAATGCCCCAACTCAGCCTCCTTTTTCCCTCGGCCTCCCAACTTAATTTGCGTCCATCTTATTATAATCTCCGGGGAGAAGACTGATGACAGCCAAATATTTATGATTACCCAAGAAGCAAGTGGCCGACTGATCCAATGACGAAAGTCTCAATTGTGCGATATTCTTTCGTTCGATGAACCTGGGAGATAGTCACATCTATGGAAGATGAGATGCCGTGAATTTATTTGTGTGAAGGCGAGAGAGGCAATACGAGAATCGTCACTTTTATCAACTTGCTAAAAAGATTACAGAGAACGCTAATCCATTTACCTGGATTCTACTCTCGACTCATCCGAGTTGACTCGGAACTTAGTCAGGTTGGCTTGCGGTTTTGTAAGACTCGGTCGAACTATATTAACCGTGTTACCTAGTAAATATTACTGAGACTCATCCGAGTTTTAATTTTTAGGTTATCTTTTCCCGTTCGGATTTCCGAATTTACGGACGAAACGTGAAATTGAAAAGGAAAGGGCATTTTTCAAGTTTTGGAGTAAAGCAGGGGCCATTTGAGTGAAGAACATCCCGTTTTCTGTCCACGTCCGTTAAATTTTGGACGGACTTTTGGGAGGACCGTTACAACAGCTCGGGTGGACGCAAGGGACGGCCACGTTGGAAGTTCACCAATTACGTTACGCCACGTATGATATCGTCGGGCCAAAGCTCGCCAGTGTTGTTAAACGTGGATACCGGCTTTCTTCGACTTTCCCCCCGAAACTCGCGGTATCGTACGGCTGCCGCTTCAGAGGTCGACACCAGGCGCGCCCGGTCTCCTGCTGTTACTTGCTTGGGTTCCCGGAGCAAAGACGATGAAACTGATGAAGAAAACAGAACAGTGACGACTGATGTGAAGTCCGTTTCTGTAATTACTGATAAAGAAATGGGCAGCGAAAGAAGACATACAAGTGGACTCGTCTTTTAGTACGTAACGCTCTCTGTTGGATATAAAAGGGGCGCAAGGGGAGGCGGAGCGTTTTGTCCCTCAGTGTATTGGCACGATTTTGAGAGAAGATACAGAGGTTCAAGGAAAGGGAGAAACAAAAGAGTCGAGCAAGATGTGTGGCGGTGCCATTATTTCCGATTTCATTGACGCTAAACGTGGCCGGAATCTCACGCCGGAGGATCTCCGATCGGAATTCTATACTTTCTCTCATCTTCTTCTCGAGGAATCCAAGAACGAAAGTAGTAACCAGCCCTCGGTTACCTCTAACAAAAATAAAGGCAAGAAACGTTCGGCGGTGCATTCGAAGGACGATGAACTTCGATTCCAGTTGAAGGAGGAACCCAGATCGGTGTCTCCCCAAGGTAATTAAATCGGTGATCCTTCTCAAACTCTTACCAGTCTAGACCACCCACTTTACTGTGCTTTCATATATTAGGTCTGATCAGTTATTCTCATCTATCATTCGCTTCTAATCGATGAATAATTATCCTAAAAGTTATTAGCTGTAAGAAGTTCACTCTTCAGGCCTTGCATGCATTATGGTTATTTGTTGTTATTAGTCTTGCTGATACAGTCCTCATTACCATGACGAGTTTATTTTCTTCCCCAATCAACAGCAAAGATCAGCGGAGAGAATGGGAAACCGAAGGAGAAGAAACCACGGAAGAATTTGTACAGAGGGATCAGGCAGAGGCCGTGGGGGAAATGGGCCGCTGAAATCCGCGATCCCCGTAGAGGGGTGAGAGTTTGGCTAGGGACTTATAGCACTGCGGAAGAGGCTGCAAAAGCTTATGATGACGCTGCAAAGAAGATTCGAGGCGATAAGGCAAAGCTCAACTTTCCGGATACTGAAATCGATCAATTTTCTGTATCGAAGAAACTTTGCATGGGTTCAAACAACACACGGCCGGAGGTCCAGGAGGATAAATTGCCGGTGATAAAGTCGGATGTAGGCAAAACAAAAACAGAGTCGGAGCCTCCGCCAATGGATTGGTTTCCGACGTTAGACATGGAATGGGACCTGAAAGAGAGGATTTTGAGCTTGGAATCGCTTCTGGGACTAGAACCGGAATCCGCCGAACCCGTTGCTGGGTCCGTGAATCTCTGGTCATTGGACGACTTCTTCCAGAATCGTCTCTTCTACTGATATTTTCTATCTCAATTGTCGTTTTCCTCTGCCGTCGTCTTTCCGTTTGGCGTTTGTTCAGGCTTTGGCACCTGGTGTAGTTTTTATGATCAGTTCTGTTTTACCGTAAAACTCTTGTATGCCCTTGGTATATATAGTTTTTTTTTCCAACTTCCCTCTCACTTTATCTGGTTTCTGCTTACCCGTTTGATATATGGAAGCATTTTTGCTTTGTTTTTTCTCCCTGCTGAAGAATATATGCGTAATAAATTAATGAATAATACGTCCAGACTGACCAAACATTCATGTTTTCCACTTTTCTGCTTCTCAAAATCATATTAATATACTGTCCAATGAGATCGATGAGGTGCAACCAAGTTGAATTTCAAACCCGAGCTGTATACTCAAACTTTGATTCGCTCTCCGATCACTGGTTATGTCCCCGCAGGGACAAAAACTTGTTTAAAATTAAGAACGCCCAAAGTTGATCCTTCTCTCAACTCAGAACTTCTACCATAGAAAATTATTAAGAAGGAAGATCGCCCTCAATAGATGGCGTTATGTAAGCCTGTACTACCCATGCAGGTGTGAGCACTTTCTTTTTGGCTAAAGTAATAGCTTGACGACGGTTCAGAGTTTCAACATCATCTGGCGCGTGAAGGTTGGGGGGAAGAAATGATAGGGTTAGCGTTTGGAACTGATCCTTCCATGTCTGAGAGAAGCGAGCATGCGGCCGAGAGAATTGCATCTGTTTGGAGTAGAAACGTCGATCACCAGACGGTCAAAATTCTTAAAAAGCCGGCGGAAAGTTGACCAAAAGGTTACAATTTGTAATGACTACTATAATCATACCAAAGAAGAAAAAGAAGCATTCCATCATCTTTTCATTATCCTCAGAAGACAGGATTAGACACTTAAGACAGATGCATGAATTGATAGGGACTTGCAATCTTTGAGTTTTGGACAAGAAATCTGACTTATTGTCACCGAGATAGTGGGTTTAAAGGACAACGAATACCATCAAGAAGGACTCGGTTAAGTGTTCGTGCAGAATTAATTCCTGTTATTTGTAGGCGGGTCTATACAAAGACAAAAAACCATCCCTTCCTCTTTCCTCGACTGAACTTCTAATAATGGATGTGTTTGTAAGTTTTTAATGGATGTGTTTGAAAAAATCTTTATTCTCTATAATTATAAATAAGGTTACAAACTGTATTTATATATTAATTAAATGACATAAAAAGACTATTTTTGGCATTCAAGTTCTGGTGATAGAAGCCTGGTCTACAGGTTTCAATTATGGTGTCTTATTGTTAACACCCCCTACTAGTTGAACATCGGATTGGAACAGACGTGAAGTTTAGAGTGAAAAAATTCAAAGAAGGGACGTGGAATACTTTGGTGAAAATATCGATAACCTGCAGGTGAGATGGCACATACTGCGTATGAAGTTTGTTAGCAACAACAAGTTCTCGAAGGAAATTATAATCTAATTCAATATGTTTGGCTCTCTTGTGAAAAATTGGATTGGAGCTTAGGAAGATCACACTTTTGTTGTCACATAAGAGAAGAGGTGGCTATAGAATAGGAACATGTAGATTACAAAAGAGATGCATAAGCCATATAAGTATAGTTGAAGTATATGCAAAAGCACGATATTCAGATTCAAAAATGGAACGTGATACCGCAAGTTGCTTTTTAACACTCCAAAAAATCAAATTGTCTCCAAGATAAATAAAGTAATCAAAGGTGGAGCAACGAGTGTCAGGATGGCTAATCCGGTTAGCATTAGAGTATGCAACTAGAGCACTAGGAATAGAAAATAGACGAAAGGTAAAGCCAAAGTGAATGGTGTCTTTGACATAGCGAAGAATACGCTTAACAACAAGAAAATGATCTATAATGGAAGCATGCAGGAATTGGCCAACAGAGTTGACAGCATGGGCTATGTCAGGGCGAGTAATGATCAAGTATTAAAGGGTGTCAACAACAGACTTGTAAAGAGTGGGATCTGAAAATAGAGAACCATCAGAGGATAGATGTTGGAAAATGACCATAGGTGTAGGAATAGGTAGTTGAGCTTGAGTAAGAATATCCCGTCCATATTTGAATTGATTGATAAATAGTCCATCAGTAGTTGGCGAAACTTTAACGCCAAGAAAGTAACTGAGAGAACCCAAATCTTTGGTGGCAAACTCAGAATTGAGTTTATGTTTATGAGTGAAGCTGGTGATAAGAGTAGAGTTGTTACTAGTAATAATGATGTCATCAACATCAAGGAGCAGATAGATAGTGTCAGAGTGTTTATGAAAGACAAACAGATAAGTGTCTACACGAGTACTAGAAAATCCAACTTGAGTGATAAAAAATTTGAAGCGTTGGAACTAGGCATGTGGAGTGTTGAAGATACTGCCTTAAGAGATTGATCCTCAATCAATTAAGGATCATATAATTGATTCTCAATCAATCAATTAAGGATCATTGCCCTGTTTAGGGCCTTCCATTATAGGAGTTAATTAAACTCAATCATTCCTTGTCTGTACAAATCAAATATCTTGTAATCAAATGTAAATCCCTGTATAAATTAATGAAAGCATGACACCCCATTGGTGTGGTGAATTTTAAATCATTCTCATGGTATCAGAGCTATTCTGGATTAACATTCCGTGATCATCTATGGCCTCTGAATCTTCTTCTGATATTCTCTCTTTCAACACCATGATTCACATGTCACCATCACACTTTCATGTTTCAATTATCTTCTATGGAAGAGTTAGTTTCCTCCGCTCCTCGACAGTCAAGGCTTACTGGGTCATGTGGATGGTACCCTTGTGCCACCACCTCTTTTTTACCCTCCCACGTCTCAGACACCAAACCTCAAGCACTCATCGTGGAAAGCTACTGACCAGCACCTTCTCAGTCTTCTTCTCTCTTCTTTGTCCGAAGAAGCTATGGCAGAAGCCGTCGGCCTCTCCACCTCCTGTGAAGTATGTCTTGCTCTAGAGAATTCCTTCAGTCACAGGTCTAAAGCCCGTGAAATTCGTCTCAAAGATGACCTTTTAATTGATGAAAAGAGGAGCTCGCTCGGTGATGGTATACGCCCGCGCGTTCAAGGTCCAGTGCAACCAACTTCACGCCATCAGTCATTCCCGCTGATGCCATCGACAAGGCTCACTGGTTCCGCCGTGGTCTTGGCCCTGAATTCTCTGGTTTTTCTTCCGCCCAAATGGCCCAAACCCCCTTACCCTGTTTTTTCGACATCGCATCCCGCACGGAAAGCTTCGAGATTTTTCAAAAATCTCTCGAGCCCACGGCTCCCACCACCGCGGCCTTCACTGCCAACCGCGTCCCTTCTCATCGCTCTGGTGGCTCTTCTCGCCATCGACAGGGTCACCGAAATAGCCACGGCAACCACTTCAAATCCGGAAACAGAGGAGCCCCCAACTCCGGCCATGGTCACAGCCCGCACGGTGATTCTGGTCACGGCCAAGGCCGTCCCACTGCCAGTAACGGTTGTCGTCCCCCACGGTGCTAGATTTGCCGCCAGGAAGGGCACTATGCCGATTGATGTCGGCAACAATTTCACGAGAGGAATACTCTTCGCCGCATCTCGCCAAATCCTTTAATCAAAATTGTTCTATGTCCGAAAATCAAAATTCAGACTGGTTCGTGGATATGGGGGCCTCGGCCGACATGACTCCGGCCCACTCCTCGTTGGATCAAACAGTTATCTACATGGGTAAGGATCGTTTAATGGTGGGGAATGGCGCGTCCCTTCCTATTACCCATACCGGTTACCTTTCTCCTTCCCCAGATCTTCAATTATTAGATGTTTTGGTTGTTCCCCATCTTACTAAAAATCTTTAGTCTATTAATAAATTAACGAATGATTTTCCTTTCTCCGTTACGTTTACTAATAATTTTTTTACTGTTCAGAATCGCCAAATAGGAAAGGTGGTGGCAACCGGTCGGCGTGATGGAGGCCTATATTTGCTAGAGCGTGGAAATCCGCATTTATTTCCGTTTTTAAAAATAAATCTCTTCATGCCTCCTATGATTTATGGCATGCTCGATTAGGCCATGTGCATCATTCTGTTATTTCCTTATTAAATAAATATGGACATCTTCATCTTACTTCCTTATTGCCCTCTCCGCATTTATGTGCTACATGTCAACTTTCCAAAAGTCATCGTTTGCCATATCTTCGCAATGCAAAAACGTCGTCTAATTTGTTAGATTTAATTCCTTCCGATATATGGGATCCTTCACCAGTACCAACGAATTTGGGTTTTATTTACTATGTTTTATTTATTGATGATTATTCTAGCTTTAATTGGCTTTATCCATTGAAATTGAAGTCTAATTTCTATGATACCTTTCTTCAATTTCAAAAATTTGTTGAAAACCAACATCCTGCTCATATAAAAAAATTTCAAAGTGATGGTGGTGCAAAATTTACTAGCACCCGTTTTAAACACCATCTTCGCTCTTTAGGAATTCATCATCAACTATCCTGTCCCTACACTCCTGCCCAAAATGGCCGCACAGAACGAAAACACCGTCATTTGACTGAAACTAGTTTGGCCCTACTCTTCCATTCTCACATTTCTCCTTGCTACTGGGTTGACGCGTTTAACATTGCTGCCTACATCATCAACCGATTGCCCACATCGCTTCTCGGAGGTAAGTTCCCCTTTGAAATTATTTATGGTATTTCTCCAAATTATGACAATTTTTATCCCTTTGGTTCTTGTGTCTACCCATGTTTACGTGATTATATGCCCAATAAATTCTCACCGCGTAGTATTCCTTGCATCTTTATGGGCTATAGCTCATCGTACAAAGGGTTTCGTTGTCTTAATCATGTTTCCTCTATACTCTATCTCACTTATCATGCTCAATTTGATGAGACTTATTTCCCATCCCTAGCCTCTTCCCTGGCTCAACCTTTATCCTCTTTCCATTTCTCCAACTTTCTGGAACCCAGTTTATCTTCTACTGTCATGCCCCCATCCCTCCCGGTGCCCCATTCCTGACATATTACTCAATCTGACTCCCGCCCTTGTGTTATTTGCACTGATCCCATGGATGAGTATTTCCAGCCCCTCATTCTCATCCAGGACCTACTCTGCCACATACTGATTCCATTGCTCATGTTGTTGCTATTCCGGTGGGTTCTCATCCTATGGTCACATGCACCAAAGCTGGTATTTTCAAACCCCGTCATTCAACTGATTTAGCGTATTCTGGCTCCTTTGGTCTACTTTATGCTCTCCTAACATCCACTGAGCCTAAAGGGTTCAAATCTGCTACCAAGAATCCTGCCTGGCTTGCCGCGATGGATGAAGAAATTGAAGTTCTTCAAAATAATCGTACCTGGATTTTGGTACCTCGATTGGCTCATACCAATATTGTGGGTTCTAAATGGGTCTTTCGGACCAAATATTTGCCTAATGGTTCTATTGAGCGGTTCAAAACTCGTCTCGTCACAAAGGTGTTTACACAAGTATCAGGTCTCGACTACACCGACACCTTCAGTCCTGTCATCAAAGCTACCACTATTCAGGTTGTGCTCTTTATTGTTATTACTAATATTTGGTCTCTCCGTCAATTGGATGTCAAGAATGCTTTCCTCAATGGTTATCTCAATGAACGCGTCTATATGAAACAGCCGCCTGGGTATATTGATCCTCACTTTCCTGATCATGTTTGCAAGCTTCAGAAAGCTCTCTATGGCCTCAAGCAAGCCCCTCGAGTTTGGTTCCAGCGGTTCAGCTCTTTCCTTACACATCTTGGCTTCCTCTGCAGTCGGGTTGTTCTTTCACTCTTCGTCTTTCATCGCTACTCTGGCATCCTTTATCTGCTCTTATATGTCAATGATATTATTATTATGGGCAACAACCCCTCTTTGCTTGATAGCTTTGCCAGCAAACTCCATTATGAGTTCGCTACAAAGGACTTGGGTTCTCTTAGCTAGTTTCTTAGTCTTGAAGCCACACCCACCGCTGATGGGCTATTTCCTAGTCAGCTGAAATATACACGCGACATCCTTGCTCGGGCTCAATTACTTGTACAGCAAGCCTGTGCACACTCCTATGGTGGTTTCTCAGCATCTATCCTCTGTTAGTCAGTTATTTTCGGATCCCACTCTTTATCGATCTCTTGTTGGTGCTCTTCAATATTTGACCATCATGCGTCCCGACATTGCTCATGTTGTCAACTCGGTAAGTCAGTTTCTACACTCTCCCACTGCTAACCACTTCCTTATTGTTAAGCGTATTCTTCGGTATATCAAAGGCACTCTTCATTATGGTCTATCCTTTCGCCCGTCTGCTTCTCCAGGCTCTTTAGTTGCTTATTCTAATGCTGACCGGGCCGGTTGTCCTGACACTCACCGCTCTACCTCGGGTTACTCTATTTACCTTGGTGACAACTTACAAGATCTTGTTTCTCCTCATGAAGCTGACAAGGTCATTCCAGATATGATAGAAGGCGGGAGGGAGAATTGTGGATACACCCACAAGTACAAGGCTTTATAGTATACAAGGTTTTCGCTTTAGGACTAGCGATTATTGATTTTCCAACATGTTCATGCCGTGCCCAACCAAATTGAGATGCGAACTGAGCCATTGCATACACAGGGCTACGGGCACTTAATTTGTGACACCAATTCACAAAGGAAGAGGAGACCGATCTGATTGTTGCCTTCAGTGTAAGATCTAGAGGAGTTTTCTGACCAGGAAAATGAATGTTAGAAAAAGAACTTGCTAGAGAAGTTGACAAATCGCCTCCAACTCTTCCAAGAGAATCATAACTTGAATATGATCTTGTAAGAAGCTATGGTTGAAGCTCTATTGAGGCCATAGATAGTTTTCTGTAATTGATAAATGTGATGAGAAAATGAGGGTTAATGTTCCCATGAGATTGTTCTATATAAATATTTTCAATGAGTGTACTGTTGAGGAACGCATTCTTGAAGTCAAGTTGGTGAATAGGCTATTTGTTGGTTTCATCAATAGAGTGTACTATTCGGACAGTGGTAGCCTTTACAACAAGATTAAGAGTGTCAGTGTAGTCAAGACTAGGAACCTGAGTGTAACCCTTGTCAAAGAAGCGTGCTATGAGATGTTCAATGGATCTATTAGGTAGAGATTTAGTTCGAAACACCCATTTGGGACCCACAATGTTGGTATTGACAGGTCGTGGGACTAAAATCTATTTTTGATTATTTTGGAGAACTTGAACTTTTTCATACATGCATCAAGCCAAGCAGGCTTTGTAACCGCAGATATGAATCCTTTAGTAAAACTCTCAATTGAATATGATAAAGTCAATAAAATGTTCATATGGGTTCGTTCATTTTTACCGAGTCAGACTCACGTTTGCATGGCAATTGGCGTAAAGGGGAGTTTTTTTTTAAGTTTGGAGAAAATGGTAAAAGTCAGAACGAAAACACGCAGACTATGTGCTAAAGTGGTTTCGGAAATGCGGCTTTCCTTCGTTTCCTTTGCTTTGACCTTTTAGACTAAGATGGGTGGGTAAGGCTACTACCACAAGGAGACAAACGAATTGTTGAGGTCAATCTCTCATAATAGAGGATGATGATGGCCTTCATCAACTTACTCGCTTTTAAATCCAACTCGTCGCAGTCCTTCAAAGCCAAATTGAATTACAATATTGGGACCTCCTGTCGACTGCCTTATTCCTTCTAATCCACATTGACGAAGCCTCCACGCCGCTTCTATTTTGGAAACGTGTGAGGTCCACACGCTCGCCTGGACTCTTTAAGGGTTCAAATGCCCCTCCCACTCCCCATCCTTTCTCAGCCATTGATCGCTTTCTTTTCTAACCATCATCCGTCTTCGCGTTCGCTTTCTTTCTCTTTTACGTACCTGAGTTTTTGAGTTCTAAAATGTGTGGCGGTGCGATCATCTCCGATTTCGTTACTCGCGACAACGACGGCCGCCGAGTCACCGCTTCTCATCTCTGGCCCAGATATGCTTCCGGCAAATCCAACATTAATTTCAAGTCCGAGTTCAACCTCTTTGGCAGCCAACAGCAACTCCACAAAACACCTCCATCTGAAGCTTCAGGTATGGAAAATTTTCCCCTCGAGTGTCTTTTTTTTTTTTTTGTAGTTTATCTCCTCTCTACTTCCAGTGTAACATTCCGTCCTTGTTACGTATTTTGTTTAAATGAACAGATGATATCACGCCTCCGAAGAGCTGCAAAAGAGTGAGGAAGAACCTCTACAGAGGAATCCGGCTGCGCCCTTGGGGAAAATGGGCGGCTGAGATCAGGGACCCCAGGAAAGGGGTCAGAGTATGGCTGGGTACCTTCAGTACAGCAGAAGAAGCTGCCAGAGCTTACGACAAGGAAGCCCGCAAAATCAGGGGCAAAAAAGCCAAGGTGAATTTCCCAAATGAGGACGAGGAGACCATCCCTCCTCCATCTCGCAATTCCATTTCCAGCAACCTCTATTCTCAAGTCTACCAGCATGCACGGGATGAGGATTTCAGGGTTACTTCCCCCGATAGTTTCCCTCAGAGGCGACCTTCCTGTCCTCCGACACTCGATTTCTATCCCGAAGTGGTGGCCTATTCCCCGACTAAGGTTTCTCCGTACACGGCAACAGGGGGCGCCTCCGACGTCTCAGATGCCGCCGTTGTTACTAGGATGGAAAACGTGAAGGGAGAAGAAAATACGGCTCAGAAGCTTTCAGAGGAGTTGTCGGCCTTCGAATCGTTAATGAAATTTTATCAAATACCATATCTTGACGGTGGGTTGGGGCAAGGGTTCGCGCCGAGCGCTATGCAGGAAAACGTTGTTGGTGACCTCTGGAGTTTCGATGATGTTCCTGCTGCGCCCATGTAAACGAAGCTTTACCGAGCACCAGGGAAAACTTCCGCTCCAGACCAATTCACTGTCTGATCAGATTGTATATAGCAAAAAATTTAATTTTTGTAAGGAATTTAGGTATAACTAATGTTGTAGTGATGATTTCTGGGAAGCTGTGCTTTCGCCTGTCGATTGTGTGTGTTTTGTTCTCTGCTGTAATGACAGTTCATCAATTTCGCTTACATCGCCTTAAGAGTCTCTCGGAGCCACCATGGGTCTAGTCTGTTTTTGAAGTAGTTAAATAAGGCAAGAGATTCCTTCCGTTTTTGGGCGGGGGACATCGTCGAACCAATCGTTCTTTATGCTGAAGGAAAAAAAAAGCAACAAATGGACCCCATTAATGAATTGTCTATTTTCTGGAGGTGAGAGCGGGAGACCGAAGATTCACGACCAAAGCATCTGGAAGCTTTTGGCGAGTGGGAGAAGAGAGAGGCGGCGGTGAGAATAGGTGACGATGTGGATGAGAGCGGGAGACCGAAGATTCACGACCAAAGCATCTGGAAGCTTTTGGCGAGTGGGAGAAGAGAGGCGGCGGTGAGAATAGGTTGACGATGTGGATGAGGTGAAGTAGAAAGTTGAAACCCAGGTGCGCCCCTGTTTTAAGACTCTGAAAGAAATTAAATTCGTTGTGTAATAACTCTCTTGTACAGCCCATCTCCACCGTCGGCGGGGGAGTAATTATAAGTTTGTGGTCTGGCATAATGATATTCAGGCAACGCGAACACCTCCTTGGCATTCCAATACCAGGGCTGAAAGTGTAACGACGATGCAGAGACGGACGGGTGAAGGACTACAGATCCCCAATCTCTCCTTCCCGTTTCTGTTTCTCTCTCTCTCCTCCTAACCAATAACCTCCCCAAGTCTTGCCTTTGAAACTCCGATACGCTCCGAACGATGGCCATGCATATCAGAAGAATCATGACTGCATCTTCTTCTGGAGAGAACTCCACCACGAAGAGCCTCCAATTTAACAAAGCTGTGGCGTTTCCCTTCGGTTTCTCCGCCGTATACCGTACAAGAGTTAGAAATCCCTCCTCGTCTTCGTTCTCGCTGCTTTTAGAACCTACTTCGTCCCCTTGGTAACGCAACCTTCTCCCTCTGACTAATCTCACCTCCTGCATTTTGGAGTTCCAACTAGTGATGCCAGTCGGCGAAGCAATCTTATTCAAACTAAATAGGTGTTTGTATTTCCGTTCAGCCTTACCGAATCTCCATCGTTGTTCTCATTTTCGAGGTCGAAACTGAGACCACTTTCATCTCGACGTATGGTTAAAACATCTCCCGTCGACAGACACCAAGTTGCTTTCTCATCCCTGTTTACTTCCTCTTTCGGTCTTGCTGTTCCCACCACTTTCTCTGTAATTACATTGGATAAGATTTGTAAACGTACAGCCCAAAAGTATCCCAGGCGAATTCATTGAGCCTGTTCAACACAAATACATAATTTAACTAAGATATCCCCACGTACCTGGCGCTTTTCCGATTGAGCCAGCGACATAGGCCCAAGCACCTTCCCTGACTTCTATGATCCTCTCTTCCCATTTAACTGCTGCAGGAGTTTCGGCACCCCTCCTCCAAAAGCCGCCACCAATTCTGTCAATATCCCCGTTTAGCATTATGTTTCTTCGTTAATAAACGAGCAATCATAGGACCAGTTGATCCCAATTCCAGTGGCAACTAGTCTTCTTGCGGTCTTCAAATGCAGTAGAGAAACACTAGAAAAGGCTAAATTATCTTACCTTATCCTGATGACAAAGCACTCTCTCCCAGCATGGTCAAGGACAGTCCTAGACAACCAACGTCCCTCCTGTGGCCGATACTGATTCATCCTCAATATGACATCCGAAATCATGGCTCCCGAATCATCGGTGACCCTGTCTGGAACACACTTAAGTAGATATGGCGCTTGAACTGGAGGTGTAATGGATGCCACGGCTCTCATGTGTGACTCCATTTCCAGTTGCATGGTAAGAGAAGTAGCACGAGACAAATCATTCCACGGGAAAAGAATAACTTTTTTCAATTTGCTGCTCCTTAGACACCCTCCACCTTGTTGACGAAGCTCCAGAGCAATTCCCCTTGTACCGAACTCACAGTACAGGTGCCACGCCTTTTGCCAAGAATCAGGCGGTACGTCCGAGATGCCTTTGTTCATCTTCAGGTCTCTATGGCATCTCACAGTCCGAAGCCGGAGGAACGTCTTTTTTGCTTCCCGCACGACCTTTTCATCCCATTTTCCTTTCAGGAACACGCATGCCTGTAAGTGCGGAAACCATGTCTCGGGTAAGTGTAAACTTGGACACTCTATTTGGTTTGCTTAAACCTGAAAATGTACGATGTGCCATTAAAGCGCTAAACAGTGAACAGTGCATCGTGTCATAGATTTTAGACAACGAAGCTTTATCAGATAGGGCCGGGTGCAGATGCTTTCAGACTGGATGTAAAACAGAGATACATCCAAATGTACCGAGCACAGAAAACAGGGGCTTACAGAATACAGAGTACAGAGAGAGACTTGTTACGCAGAGAAACTAGGACAGTTTCTTACATTCTTCCACCTGACGTCGGTAAGAAGATCCTTCAATGAACCCCCAGTTAAGCAAGTTTTCATTTACAGGATCAGGGGATGAAATAAAAACGATCAAGGAAGAATGCGAAAGGCTTGGCTATACGAACGATTAGAAAAAAATTGAATGAGAAATCAATCTGTGGTTTGCCGATAGGACATGTGTCCACGATATGAAAATAGGAACAGATTGGCGAAGTTCACAGTAAGGGGTAATGGTTGTCGATTGTGATAGGGATGCACCGCTTACCTCGAGCAAGAATCTGGGTTCCAGAGTTTTGTATTTTCTGTTCACGTCCGCTTCGAAAACGCCCCAAAAAATGGGTGATCGCTTGGATAAGTTCTCGTCAAAAGTCGCTCCAGCTTTCTCGTAAGGCTGATCGAACGTCGTCTCCCATAGCTTCTTCGTCACTCTAAAGTCCTCTGCCTTCGCGGCTTCCCATATGCCCACAATCTTCTCCAAATTTGCCTCCATGTCTTTCACGTCCGACGCATACGTCGCCGGAAAACTCTGATTTAGAAGCATCACCGAGCAAATATTCATACGTCGAACATTACTGGAATTAAAAAGAACTTTACAGGAGCATTTCTGTCCATTCACTAAAACTGAAAACTGCAAGGCCATTAGGCGCCTGATAAAAGGAGAAACAGGGAGAAAAAAGTAATTTCAAGACTCATGGAAAGATCATATTAATTTAGTTATTTATCGAGGATGAGAGTGATTAACACAGATATTAAAATTAATTAAAACGGATTAAGACAAACTCCAGGTCACCTACCCTAGAGCCTAAAGAACAAACACATCTGTCTAGACTCAGAACAGAGAGATTTAATTGTAAAAGTCAAAGAACTGAAATTGAGAAGGCTTATCACTTCATCCGTCAAACGAAAATGCCGAAATGCAGAAATCAGAATGGAAGACGAAGGCGCCGGCGTTACCTGGTGTGTCAACCACATCAGAAGTATATCAGAAGTTGGAACAAATCGAGACGATCCATCTCCATGTTCCTGCAACATGTACAAAAATCCCTTGTATCTGTGCTTTGCAGCGATGAGATAGACCACTTCCGATAAGTAAGGCTCCCAGAATTTAGTATACAATGCTTGATGTTTCAACACCGCCGTTAAGATGCCATTTTTGTCAGAAAGTTTCGGTGAAGTTGAAGGGTCCTCCTCGATGGGTTCGAGGTCAAATGGTTCAGAGGGATACCTCTGTCTCCAGACCTCTCTGCATCTAATCTCCGCGTAGTCTTCATTCTCGTCGTCAAATAATGCAGGTTTCTCTCTGATCTTCATGAATTTAGACTCGCAATAGCGCCGGTAACTTGCCTGAAGGAATCACAATCGCCTCTGTATTGCCGGATTTTGGGGAAATACCGAAACAGGTAGATAGACGGAGAAGTGAAATTATTCGTTACCGGATTTAGACAGTGGCAGTGCCAAACCCATTGAACGTCGATAGGAGGCACAAGCATTGACGATTTCGAAGCTCCTTTTGATATATCAGAAATCAAAGGCATCCAAAACTCATCGTACCTGCAGAACTTTTCCCTTTTCATCTTTGTAGTCTGCTCCTACCCTAAACACAAAACAAGGCTATGTAAGGAAAGAAACTCAGACAAAAGACTTACCTTCTAACCGCTTGGAGGACTGTGAAAGCGTCATGGAGCCACGGAGAATCAGCAATCTTTCTGAGGAAAGACAGATGTCTTCTAGCTGCGGCAACCAGATCAAGCGATATGCGGATTACTCCCTGATTCAAAACCACAGAAAGCTTCCGAGAGATAGTATCATCACCCTTTCCCGGCATTTTCCTGGCTCGATCCCTCTTCGTCACTCCGTCCCGGATCGGAGGTTCATAATTTTATAATAGATCTTTGCGCAGTGGGGACCGAACCAGGGTGCTTAGAGAAACAGAGTGGAGCTGTGACACGTGGATTGCTTTCCGATTCCGAGATGTTGCGACCGGTGACAACGCGGCTAGCGACAAAGATACCTTATTATTATATAACAAGAGATAATTTGTCTCTTTGAGTATTATATACTTTCATTATTACGTTAAAATAAAATGTTTCATGACCACTCAATTCACCAATTAGTTTATTAGTCTTAGTGAGCGCTCATGTGTCCAGACAAGCCACTCTGTCTTCTACAAAGCTGTAAAAGATTTAAATAAACTGAATTGCTCCCTTCTTAAGATAATTCCATTTTGATCACCTTCAAAAGCTTAATGGGAGTTAGGGGTGGCTTGGAACAGAACTAGCTCGCGAGCGGCTTGATTTCGGTTCGATTTGGTATACTTGGATCTCGAGCTGAGTTCGAGATCCGGGATCAACTTATTTAAATTAACGAGTCAAGCTCAACCGAATCAAGGTTCAACTTGAAAGTTTGCGAGTTAGCTCGTTAATTTAACGAGCAGCACAGGATTTGGAGAAATCGAGACCAAAGCGCATAGCGGAGCGAGGGGGGGAAAATTATTCATCCCCTCATCACCGCCAAGCCGCTCCTGTCCGCTGCTGTGGCCGCCTTTGTTGTCGTCGACAACTGCCTCGCCGGCTGCCTTCTGCCTTTCCATCGCTGCCGCTCAATTTCTTCCCCCTCGTCTACCTTCACCTTTGTTTCTGTCGCAACCGTTATCCCCAACGAAAGTTCCTCGCTGGTGTCAGAATGATTTTGCCCACTTTTGTAGGCGGTAGCTTGGCTAGCCGCTGTCATGGTATCAGAGCTGGGCACGCCACGTCCTGCATTCGAATCCCGTGAGAGGCGGTCAGAATGGGCGGCTAGCCGGTATCAGTTGGAAGGTTTTCCCTCGGCGTCATTCCTCGTCTCGACGGAAAACCATACCCCCCCCCCCCCTCACGCATGCGCGAAGATGATTTCGCACGTGCGAGATCAAAAAGTGAGTGTTTTTTTTAAACTCTTCTTCCTCGTGGCTCTTGAAGAAATCGAAAATACATTTTAGTAGAAATAAGTTAGTGTCTCATTTTTCTAATTGAATTTTCTTATTAAAAAATTCATATAATTTTCTAAGTAAGATATTTCTGCCAAGATGGGCTAGAAAACTACATAGAAAATTTTTGAATAAGTATTTGACAGTTGATGCTGTAATACTTTTAGCATGAGGCAATTTTCATAACAATTTTGTGTTTAACATTTTATTTGATTAAAAATTTATCGATAAATATAGTTATATATTAGATTCATTATTAATTTTTATTTCTTTCCCTAAAAGAGGCAATAAGATGTCCATTTAACTTTCCTAAGAAAATTTTAAAATATTTCTTGTAATTTTCTAATAAGTCACTAATAGTAATAAGATTTTATTTAAAGGTTTTTTTAAAATATTTATCATAAGAAAAATATTTTTAGTTTTTCCTATAATATAAATTTTCAACTGGGGACACTTAGGAGGCCATAGTAAATTTATGGCCAGATTCAAAAAATACAAAATAAGTTAAACAACATTTGGAGTAAAAAATATTAATATTGGTACGTTCTAATCCATTATAGAAATTCAATCCTAAACCTCCCCTATCATTTTTTTAAAATGTATGCATAATTTTATATATAATTTATTTAACATATATTTTATATAGAGTATTAAATGTAGGTTAAACTCAAACTCAGCTAGAGTTCGAGCTCGAAATCGGTTAAAATTATTTGGCTCGAGTTCGATTACGATTTTAGGTTCGAAGCTAGGATAAGTCGAGCTCGAGTTCAAAATATTTAAATCCAGCTCGACTTGAATAAAGGTCGGACTCAGTTGGATATGATGTCACCCTTGTGTCCAATTTTAAGTAGAGGTCATTCCCAAATTTATGTAAAATATATGCATAATTTTATATACAATTTATTTGACATATATTTTTTAAAAAATTTTAAATGTATGTTGGAGCACAAACTCGAGACAAATATTTTTTGAAAAGTTTTAAATAAATATTGAAGCTCAAGCTCGGCTCGAACTCGCCTTGAGCTCGGTTCGAACACGGTTAAAATAATTAGGTTCCAGTTCGATAACAATTTTAGACTCAAGCTCTAATTCAAAATATTTAAATCAATATCGGCTCAAAGATAGGCAGGGTCAACTCGGCTCGGCTCGATGCCACCCCTAATGGGAGTGATGCGATCCTAATTAGGTAATTATTCTCTCTCGGCTTGAATTGTGTAAACACCTCTTCTTAGCTCTTGCCCATTCAAATGAAGAAGAAAGAAAGGTGAATTGTGAATCCAATCGGCACTAACGATAATGTAGTTTCTTTGATTCATGAAAAATACTGCCAAATATGAAACGGATAACGACGGAAGCATCCAAATGAATTAGTTGTTCTCCTCAAGTGGTATGACACCTGTGCATACGTACCCGGATGGGACTATCACGATTCATTTTACCGATCAAAGATTTTTGAACCATTATTGGTAGCGGTGACGTGGAAAACAAGCTGCGTAGTACTAAGACTAAACTAGAAGATGTCAATGGAGAATGAATGGACTGAAAGAGAGACAACTTCCAATTGGAACAAAAGGGCAGCTCTTTGGTTTGGTAAATGAAAGGTGCAGCCATAGTCAGCCGCCCACTCACTACGAGTCTGGTCTTTTTCGTTGGGTTGCGCGTGGTGTCCACTGATATGACAAGATTGGATCTCGTCAGTGGGCACCGAATGTTTTGGTGGAATTTACTTCCCTGACAAAGTGATCCTTTGGAATTTTACAATCCAGTCATCCAATTCCGTTGCTGTTCGTCCGCATTAAACCAAAGGATGCGGACGAAATTATTTGTAAGTTCAGGGGTAGTTGAAAACCTTGAAAAACCTAATCGCTTTCTCTTCTGGTTTAAATACCCCCTTTTCCTCTTGTGCGTCTTCCACCTAGCGCGGCTATCTCAAAGTCGTTGTATTTTCGATTCCCAGATCAGCAGGCTTCTGTTATCATTTATCCATCCGGAATTTTCAATTTCCTGCTACCGTGCTACGTCGCCTTTGTCATAGGTGCATATCTTCTTTCTTATTGTGTTTTTTTGTCGATTTGATGCGATGATGATATTGTGAATCCCAGCTCATTATGAGACCTATGTGGTCGGGGAAAAGAACAGCTTCACAAACCGTCTGAGCTATCTTCTTGTTCCAGGTAAAATTGCAACAGCTCGTTAGGAGATTACGAATTTCATAACAGATATTTTCGGTGTTTTGAGTTCCCTGTGATGTCCATTGTACCATGCTAATGCTGAAATGCTCTGATGGATGAACATTTCATCTTCTGAGGGAATTTTTTTTTTTTTTTTTTTTTCTAACATTTTTTTAATGTTTTTGAGGTTTTCCCTATCTACTGATTTCTCATCTCTTCGTTGGTTTCCCTTTATGATTTATTTTTATGAACAGAATCTATGGAAGAGATTACATTATAAACATTTTTATCTTGTGATAATTCGAAGAGCTCTTGAATCGTAAAGAACCGAGAAATGCAATTAAGTTGATATTATAATTTCAAACACGATCAAATTTTTAATACTGCTAACCAATTATATTAAATTTTGGAGTAAAATAGTAATTAAAAATTTCAAACATTTATTAAATTTTAAAAATAAAATTAGCTCAATGATTAACCCTATCCATTAGAGGAATGAAGGGGAATATTGCACCCTTTAATTTTGGATTTAATTTTTGCACTAACAGAACCCCTACTTGCCTATGTTAGAGTGGGTTTGATTTAATAATTTTAGTTCAAGCCATGCCTAGCTTGAGTTTGGATTATGTGGGTGGAGTCCACTCGAGTGTGTCCATGTACACCTTTCAATCATTATAATTATATCTATTGAGAGGAATAATATAGGACGAATTAGAATTTGGAAAAAAATAAAGTTTGAATAACTTCAAAATAAACAACAATTTTACTAAAACATGTAATGAAGTCGAATATAGAATATTTACCCTGGTAGAATCGTAACCATAGAATATGCCCCTAATCAAAATGCATACATTTGTCCCATACACTATGGGGATGGTGTGAAGAGATATATTTTACATCCCAGAGGGATTTTAATTAGAAATACCATTGTGAAAAAAAATTCTTGGCTAGTGGGTAATTAGATTGTTTTTAAAATATTTTTATCTCATCTTGATTAATCATTTACATATGATATTTTATCTTGTGGAATTAAATTATTATATCTTCATGATTAATCATATTTTTTATGTCATTAATTTTATGTGACTAAGTTTAATGTCACTACAAATTTTCATAATTAAAAATGTTACGGTTATTACTCAATTATTCAAATATAAACAAAAATATAACACCAAAATAATTGACTAAAATTGATACCAATTATTAATTTTTTATTTTTAGTTCAGCAAAAAATATGCATAAAATCCTAAATAAATATCTTCATATGATAAAAATTATCTTAAATATGTATTTATATATTCATATATATATATATGTGTGTGTGTGTAAAATTATTTAATTCATATGAATTAAATGAGAAATAGCTTAAAAAACAAATATATAAATTTTATAGTTATGCTAATATCCATTAAATGTATTTCACAATTAAACATAAAGTGAGATGGCTTGGAGGTTATTTTCCAAAAAATTAAGTTGAGGAGTGGGTTCGAATAACACACTCAACAATTTTTTTTCTTCTAAGGATCATTGAGCCCCCTAACCAACTCTATTGCACGGTTTAGGAACGGGTGAGTCGCATCCAACTTAGTTGACTCGTGCTGGCCTCAGTTACCACCTCGACGTTGGCCACCGTTGTAATCAACGACGGCGCACCCAACATCGACCTTGGCTATGTTCCAATATACTGCAAAGCCAAGAACGCACAACGGAGCAAATGAAAAATTCCTTTACAAAATATGATCCCTTGCACCTTTTCTGTTCATCCCTACTGCTCATCATCTCTGTTGTTGTGATACACGATAGACGATGTGCAGGGAAATCTACAAGTTATTCTTTTGATGCAAGTTTCCTTATTCTTCTTAAAGGTGCATCCGTAAAAAAAATTTGAGGGAACATAAAAAATTCTTACCCAGTTTGCATTCGTTGAAAATTAAGAGGGAAAGGTTTCACGTCCAATCCCGACTTCCGACTCTTTAAGTAAACGAGTTGGTTCGCAAAAATTGAGATTCGTTCGGATTCAACTTGTTTACTTGAATGAGTTAGAAACCCAATTTCGAATTCGATTCGACATTCGGTTTATTCAAATCAAACCGAGCTCGAGCTATTCGCAAACCGGCTTGGTTTGATGTCATCCTTAATTGTGCCGGCATAAAAAAAAATTTAAATATTGATTAAAATTGATATTTACTAATTAATTATAAAATCAAACATATATAACTTCAAAAACATATATAAAAATCCCAATTTTTTTACCAATTATGCAAAGAAAATTTTTCTAGTTACACAAAAAATTTACTAATTGGTGTAAAAATATTCTAATCGTATAAAAATAATATAAAACTGAAGATGATTCTTGAGTATTGAATGTATCAATGCATCTTATTTTCATCGTAGGGATCCATTTGCTGGTCACAGAATCTTTACCACTCAGATTGGTGGTGAAACTTTCTTGAAGGGTGGACTGGACTGACCTGCCTTCATTGCCATTAACACTGTCTGGTAAACATGCTTGAGCAGGATATAGAACAATAGAGACACAAAGCTTTGATTTTCAATGGAAACTTCTGATTGGAGCAGTCACTTTACCTGATTGTGCCTCTTCATTCATTTTGTAAGTTATGGAAGTGTATTCGCCTCTCAGATTCCGCAACTGTTGAGACATTTGGTCTCCTTCATGGCATATGTATAGTCAAATGCAATCATATTCATGTCTGGATGTAACAGCTAAGGAGTCCACGCCCCCCGAGAGGAAATGGAGGTCTTGTCTGTTGGGCCATCTAATGGGAATCAGGAGGAAGATGGCACAGCTATGAATGATTTGAACTCTTTGGAGAATCAGGGTAATGTGAAAAACAAATTGTAGTCCAGTTTACACAAAGTTTCTAATAAATTTAAATCTTTATTCGTAACAGGAGAGATGTCTTCCTCTTAGCTGCTCGCTAGAAATAGCCACGCGGATTTCTAACTTCCCTGCCTCGGTTCTCTCGGCGTCTTACCAAATTTAGCCCCCGAGTACGCCAAGGAAAGTCTGTCCGCATTCCGGTGCTTCCCATTGTCTGAAACGCCTGAATCCGGCCTCATTCACTCACATAACTCTACAAGAGATAGAATCCACCTACTTTTCCCTGCACATCACGTATTACTTTACCGGTCTACCTCTCCCCTGTTCTATAAATGAGGTCTCATGCTCAGAGCATGTTCAGATTCCTTCTCCAAAATCCAGAATGGGTCTGTTCTGGGCACTGCTCTTTGCTTCCTTACTCACAATCTCGGAAGGTGTCGAGGAGAGACAGACGTACATTGTCCGCGTCAAGAAGGACGCAAAACCGTCCGTCTTCTCCTCCGTCGAGCAGTGGTACAGCTCCACTCTGAGAGGCCTCACTTCCCGTCATTTGCGTAGCGAAGAGGGAACGCCAAAGGCTGGAGATGATCTCCTCCATGTTTACAAGACCGTCTTTCATGGCTTTTCCGCGCGGTTAACAGCGTCTGAAGTGGAAAAGCTAAAAAATCGTCGCAGCGTACTTTCCCTCTTTCCAGACCGAGTCCAACGACTCCTTACGACTCGCTCCCCTAGGTTCCTCGGACTTGCCGGCGGGAGACACTTACTTAAGGAGGCAGACTATGGGTCGAACATCGTTATCGGGATGCTCGACTCCGGAATCTGTCCTGACAAGCGGAGCTTCCATGATCGACACCTGGGTCCAGTTCCCACCCACTGGAAAGGCGAGTGTATGGAAGGCCCGGGTTTTAAGAAAACCAACTGCAACAGAAAAGTCATCGGAGCCAGGTTCTTTGCTTCTGGGTATGAAGCTGGCAGAGGGAAAATCAACGCCACCCAGGAATTCCGCTCTGCACGAGACTCTGACGGTCACGGGACTCACACTGCTTCCACCGCAGCTGGCCGTTTAGTAACTAATGTCTCGCTGCAGGGCTACGCCAGTGGCGATGCTGTGGGAGTCGCCCCCAAAGCGCGACTCGCTGTGTACAAAATATGTTGGTCCTTGGGTTGCCACGACTCCGACATACTCGCCGCCATCGACAAAGCCGTGGAAGACGGCGTTGACATCATTTCGCTGTCCATTGGAGCTAGTCCCACACCGTTATACGCTGATCCAATCGCCATGGGAGCGTTTGGAGCGATCGAGAAAGGAGTGTTCGTCTCGGCATCCGCCGGGAACGACGGGCCTGGTGGGATGACGGTTACGAACATCTCACCATGGATAACGACTGTCGGTGCTGGGACGATGGATCGAAGTTTCCCGGCCGACGTCTTGCTCGGTGACGGGACCGTTATTTCCGGAACCTCTGTCTACGGTGATGGAAATTTTCCTGTTAAAAAGTTTTTCCCCCTGTATTCCGCTTGGAACGAGACGCAGGAGGAAGATAGATTTAAGGGTCTGTTTTGCATGAAGGGTAGCCTAAAACCTGAATTGGTACTCGGCAAGATTGTGATATGCGAAGTCGGTGGGATTCCCCGCGTGGAGAAGGGAGAGGCCATGAAGGAAGCCGGCGGCGTTGGCATGATTATCACGAACGCTGCCCCGGCAGGGTATGCACTGACAGCAGACTCACACGTGCTTCCTACCGTTGCAATCGGAGAGAAGGACGGGTATGATCTCCATGGGTACCTACTTCGCAACCATGACCCGCAAGCAGCTTTCGTCTTTCACGGAACTCGGGTAAACGTGAAGCCAGCGCCGACTGTCGCCGGTTTTTCATCTCGCGGGCCAAACCTGGACTCGACGTACATCATCAAGCCCGACGTGCTCGCGCCTGGCTCTGACATCTTAGCGGCATGGCCGGAAACTATTGGTCCGACGAGCCTACCATCAGACAGCAGGCGAACGGAGTTCAACCTCCTGTCCGGCACGTCGATGGCCTGCCCCCATGTCTCCGGCATTGCAGCCGTTCTGAAAGACTCGCATCCCGACTGGTCTCCGGCCGCCATCCGGTCTGCGCTCATGACTACCGCGTACGTGATCGACAGAGCTGGTAACCCACTAGTAGACGAGAGCTCCCGGAATGCTTCGACGGTCTGGGACGTGGGTTCTGGACACATAGACCCCAGAAAAGCTATGAATCCTGGGCTCATCTACGATCTCTCTGCGGAGGACTACATCGATTTCTTGTGCAGCTCCAATTACAGTCGCAAGAGCATTCGAGCGATCATTCGGAGGCCGGCCAACTGCTCGAAGAGGGGAGGGAGATCTTGGGATCTCAACTATCCATCGATATCGGTGGTCTTCGCGCCGTCGGATGATGGAAAGTCGAGTGAGGTTGAAGTCCAAAGGACGGTGACGAACGTGCTAGACGGCCCGGCGAGCTACACGGCTAGAGTGGTAAATCCCCCGGGAGTAACCGTCAAAGTGACGCCTTCGAAGCTTTATTTCACTAAGAAAGGTCAGAAACTCACTTTCGTGGTCAAAGTGTCGGCTTTGAATGTCAAATTATCGTCGACAAATTCGTATAGTGTATTTGGAACGCTGACGTGGTCGGACGGAAGACACGTGGTTCGGAGCCCAATCGCAGTGACGTGGCAGTAGTCTTACTAGAGGCATAGAGAATTGAAGCCGAACATAAGAACGTGAGTAATAGTTGAATTTTACTTTTTCTGTATATATTAACTGTATTAAAAGGATGTTTATTTCTGTGTTTCGCTTTAAGAAAGTAGATGAATATAAGTGCGTTGCTAATGAGAATGAAACTGGTGTCGTGGTGTAGTTGGTTATCACGTCAGTCTAACACACTGAAGGTCTCCGGTTCGAGTCCGGGCGACGCCAAGTTTTAGTGTTTTTTGTTTTTTGGTTTTTTTACAACTTAAGATCGTTATTTTTACTATAAGTAATTTGGTAATACTTCCTAAATTAATTACTTTACAATGGTAGCCCGCGATGCACGAGTGCCACCATTGGCATTCGTCCTCTGTCATGATCACAGACTCAACAGTCATATAAAGACAAAAGTCTGAATGGTCGATCTCTTTAAATGTTTCTGCCATCGCTTCCAACTGACAATTGCTTGTCCCCAACCCTCGCCAAATCCATCGACCGAGAGAGGAAGAACGCAGTAATGGAGGGAATCGTGCATCATAGCGTTTCGGTGAACGGCGTAAACATGCACTACGCGGAGAAGGGAGACGGACCTGTGATCCTTTTCCTTCACGGCTTCCCGGAGCTCTGGTACTCGTGGCGTCACCAGATGGTTGGGCTTGCCGCGAAAGGATACCGTTGCGTCGCGCCTGATCTCAGAGGCTACGGCGACACTGACGCCCCTCCTTCCATCACCAGTTATACCCTCTTTCATATTGTCGGTGACCTTATCGCTCTAATCGATGCCCTAGGCCAAGACAAGGTAAAAGCTGCAAAAGTGAGGATGTTTTTGTTCTGTTCTGTGCCTGTAGGATGAACGTCGCGATTCGCTTTTTTGTGTTCAGGTTTTTGTGGTGGGACATGACTTTGGTGCGATCGTCGCCTGGCATTTAGGCCTATTCAGGCCGGACAGAGTTAAGGCCCTTGTCAATCTGAGCGTGGCTTACAGGCTCTTCTTCTCCTCTGGGGATCCTATTGAAAACTTGCGACAAGTCTATGGCGACGACTACTACATGTATCGTTTCCAGGTTAATTTTTTCCCTCTTTTGTTTTTTTCTTCTCTGGCTTCCTTTACTTGTTTATCCTAGGTGCAGATCTGAAATAGCAAGTGAAGTTGTGAGTATTGATCGAAGGAAGTGAGTAATTTTTAATGGGGTTTTGTGGAACAGTACGGTCTTTTCTCAAACTAACCGTAGTTAAATTTATGTGGTAGAAACCTGGGGAAATAGAAGCCGAACTTTCGACCGTAGACCCTGCAATTCTGATGAAATTTTTTCTGTCAAATCGGGATCCTGGTCCTCTTTTGATACCTAAAGGCCTCCTCGGCCATTTGGCGGAAATGAAAATTGCGAGGCCCTGTTGGGTATCTGAGGAGGATATCGAGTACTACGGCAAGGAATACAGAAAGACTGGTTATACCGGAGGAATCAATTACTACCGTATGTTCAACTTGTAAGTGAAAGTTGGATTTAGACATAAACGTAAGAAAGTCGGTTTGAGGGTCCTCATCGTCGTGATAGTTACATGAATCCATGGGCAGGGACGTGGAGATGGTAGCAGCATGGAATGGAGCAGAAGTGGAAGTGCCGAGTAAGTTCATCATCGGAGACCTGGATCTCACTTACTCCATGCCAGGGGCTAAGGAGTATATCCACGGTGAGCAATTCAAAAAAGATGTTCCGTTGCTGGAGGAGGTAGTGGTGATTGAAGGAGCAGCTCACTGGATCAACCAGGAGCGAGCGGATGAGGTCACCGAACTAATCTTCGACTTCGTTAAGAAGTTTTGATCTGCTCAAAATGTCAGTATTCTACTACCCCAATATCGCCTCCAGCTCGAAAAATTTGTATCGTTGAAAAAAATATATTTTATGTAAAATACACATAAGACTTTTCACCAACCTCATGTAAAATAATTAAATTGATTGGAACATAATAATTTTATAATATATCAGACAAAATATTACAAGATTGCGGAATCGACTAGATTTGTTTCTTACCTGGATCCTGTTTTTTATGGGGTGGTTGGTCGCATCGTGCCCCTTTTCGTTCAACTTCAAGTTTAAATTCAAGTAAATGATCTAATTCAATTTAAAATGAAAGAAAATTTGTGGTGAGTGAGTACGCGTTTAAGGAAAATGATTTTCAATGTTTGTGTCCCAAAATGAAAAATTTAATCAAAACAAGAAAATAAGTAATTTGTTATAATATATTTTTAAAATATATTATATATTAATTAATAATTATAAATTATTATAACCGTGCACTAATTAGATAACTTAGTGTTTTGAAAAACGTTACATATCATTCGCTTGAACCAGGCGGAGGTGATCACATGAACTTTGAACTCGAAGTTACGTTGCCTAACCCTCAGACGCCGAAAAGGAATGGTCCGAGAATCAGCCTAGATACAACGCATCCCCTTCGGCGGTCGCCAGGATTACGCCTGCTCAATATCCATAAATTTCATCCGTCATATGCGTTTCAGTATTAACTATCACAGTTCTCAAGCTTCGCCATTTCCATAGGCTGAAGGAGGGAGAAAGCAGAAATGGAAGGAGTGGCGCATCACACCGTCTCGGTGAACGGCATTAACATGCATTACTCAGAGAAGGGAGACGGACCTGCGATCCTTTTCCTCCACGGCTTCCCGGAGCTCTGGTACTCATGGCGTCACCAGATCGTTGCGCTTTCCGCCAAAGGATACCGTTGTATCGCGCCTGATCTCAGAGGTTTCGGCGACACTGACGCCCCCCCTTCCCTCTCCAGTTATACACTCTTTCACATCGTCGGTGATCTTGTTGCCCTGATTGATGCCCTAGGCCTAGACAAGGTAAAAAAACGTTAAAAAAAAAAATCTTGTTTTGTTTTCTGCTTTTGGGGTGAATGATTGATTCGTTTTCGTGAGGAATATTGGTTCAGGTTTTTGTTGTAGGCCATGACTGGGGAGCTTTCATGGCATGGTATTTATGCCTCTTCAGGCCGGACAGGGTTAAAGCCCTTGTTAATCTAAGTGTGGCGTACAGGCCCTTCATCGCCTCTCGGAATCCTATTGAAAGCTTGCGAGAAGTCTATGGCGACGACTACTACATGTGCCGTTTCCAGGTTTTCTTTTCCGTCTTTCTTTTTTATGGTATCTCCATTGTCCTTTTCACTCTTGGCATGTCCTTGAGGCGAAGCTTGAGAATTCCCTCAATAAAGTATCAAGCCAAAATGCGTGGAAAAGTGTTTTTTTGATTGAATGAAGCTACGGAAGGTACTGTTTAATGGAGTTTGTGGAAAAGATCAGCCCCATTTTTGTCTCTCTCTCTCTCTCTCTCTCTCTCTCAGCGTGCTTAATTTGTTCTTGGTAGGAACCGGGGGAAATAGAAGCCGAACTGTCGACTGTGGACCCTGCAATTGTGATGAAATATTTTCTTTCGTATCGAAATCCTGGTCCCATTATAATACCTAAAGGCAGCATAACCCATTTGGCCAATTTGGACATCGCCTTGCCCTCCTGGGTATCTGAAGAGGACATCGCTTACTACGCTAACAAATACAGAAAGACGGGTTTCACCGGAGGTGTCAATTACTACCGGGCCATCAACTTGTATGTCATAATACCCCTAGTCTTTGATTGTTCTGATCCTCCTCATCTTTCTTTGTGATAGTTACATGGTTGAGTTGGGCAGGGACCTGGAGATGCTAGCAGCCTGGATTGGAGCACAAGTGAAAGTGCCGAGCAAGTTCGTCGTCGGAGACCAGGATCTCACTTACTCCATGCCAGGGGCCAAGGAGTACATACACAGTGAGCAATTCAAGAAGGACGTTCCGTTGCTGGAGGAGGTAGTGGTGATTGAAGGAGCAGCTCACTGGATCAACCAGGAACGCGCGGATGAGATCACCTATCATATATACGACTTCATTAAGAAGTTCTGATCAGCTCAAGCCTCCGTCGATCTATTTAATAATCGAACTAATGAGCTTATGAATAAAGTATGATCATGAGTCGAAAGTCACAAACGTAGTTTGACTAAGAATTTGATTTTTCGGAGGCATTTGAAGAAAGATGATCACGAGTCGAAAATCACAGAAGTAGTTTGACTCATATCTAGGGGTGGCATCCAGTCTGTTCGCCAATAGCTCGAGTTTGGCTCAGTTAGATTAAAAAAAACCTGATCTTGAATCGAATTCAAGATCCAATAAACGAGCGTAACCCCAATGAGGCTGGTCGCGAACCAGCTCGTTTACTTGAACCCAGACTAAAGAGTTGGGAGTCGACCTTTTCTCTCCACTCGAGACGGCAGTTTCTGTTAAACCTTGTCGGAAAGACGAACCTCCCTCATTGCCATCTGCCAAGGAGTCTCTCTCAGCGGACGACCGTGTGTCCCTTCGCCAATTTACATATATTTTTCTCACTCTATCCTTTCGTTCTCCTCCAGACTTCATCATCCTCTCGAGTCTCGTTCCTTGTTTCTTTCATACTCGACTCTATCGGTGTCACTCTTCCCTACATTTCCACGAAGCTCTTTCCAGACAGACCTCTACGACCAAATACGCTACTGGAACCTGACCGAGAGTTAAGAACAAGAAACGACTCGAATTAATAGAAAGAGCAGTAGCGGGATTAACCCAGGAAGTTCAAGCTTCATGGTTGAATTTCCATTAGAGCAACAGTTTATTTATTTAAATTTTTGGGGATTTCACTTAAATACCCATTTAAAATAAATTATTTTCAAAAATACCGACGTCATCAAAATATTTCTAAAACTACCCAACTTTGACCGGTCAAATGCCTATGTGGGCAGTCAAAAGCGACATAAGCTTTGATTGCTTATGTGTTGCCACGTCATCATAGCAATCAACTTACATTGACACCTCGTCCGACACATCACTATTTTACCACGTCATCTGCCACATAAGCTACCACGTCACTTAAATAAAATATTAAATAATATTTTATTTAAAATAAAAAATCTTATTAATTTCTTGCCACGTAAGCCCTCACTTAAGTTTTTTCTCAAAAATCTCTCTCCTCGATATTTCTTTCCCCTCGCGTCTCCTCTCGACCCCTCTCCTCTAGCCGCTGCCGCCGCTCGCTCTCCTGCCGCCGTCGCTCGCTCTGCTGCCGCCGCTCGCTCTCCTGCCGCCGCTACTCGCCCCTCGACAACCCCCCCACCCCCCCCTCAACCGCTCTCTCTTCGTCTCAACCCAGACTTCGTCTCAACCTCATCTCTCATTATTCTTTTTCGCTCCCCTCTGTTCATCCTCTCGCCGCCCCTTTCTCAAAACCGAAAACTATCATTTCATCTCTTCGGCGCCCTCTCTCTCAAAACCGAACCCTATAATTTCCTCTCAGGGCCCCCTCTCTTATTACCCTATTATTTCACTCTCTCGCCCCCCCCTTCTCTCAAAACCGAAGCCCTATTCACCCTCCAAACCAGAATTTGAATTTCAGAAACCGATTTAGCAGGGTGATTTTTTAGGGTTTTTGTTAATTGAATCTAATTACTGTGTTTAATTACTGTATTGATTTTTTTTTTGTGATTTACTGTTTAATTACTGTATTGATTTTTTTTTTGTGATTTACTGTTTAATTATTGTATTGATTTTTTTTTGTGAGTTACTGTTTAATTATTGTATTGATTTTTTGTGATTCACTGTTTACTGTCAATTGCAGATAAATTAAAATTATTGTAAAGTTTAACTTTAGTTTATGGATTCCTATGCCATTGAATATTGTATTTTCTGAAGTTGTTAGTTTAATTTTAGTTAATTTCGTTTAATTTTCTGATTTATGAAGTTGTTAGTTGTTGAATAAATTTGAAGTGTCATGGAATGATCATGCCATGTGGTGAGGAGTTTTGGGTGTTATAAATATCCACCACAAGGTTTTTTTTGTTTTGTTTTTGTTTTCTTATGTTTGCCCTAGTTACTAGGATGGGTACAAATTCTGATTAAGAGTAGGTTGGGTCCAGTTCAAACTAGGCTGAGTCGCCTGCACGAGCGTCCTTTAGCCAACGAAACCCGACCCCCATCACTGACGAGGTACGGTTCGTAGTGACTGCGAAGTCATATGGGGCTCTACCAGGGGTGTTCGATGAATTTGGACTTAGGTGTGTTTTTGCATTGTTAGGACTAGTTATCTGTTATAGAATTATCTGTTAGGACTAATTATTTTTTAAATGTTGAATAATTTTGAAGTTCTATGGAATTATTTTTTTGTTTATGTTATATTGAGTTTCCATGTGTCCCTAGGGATGGGTAGAGAGTCTGATTAAGAGTAGATTGGGTCCAGTTCAAACTAGGCTGAGTCGCCTGCACGGGCGTCCATTAGCCAACGAAACCCGATCCCCATCACTGACGAGGTACGGTTCGTAGTGACTGCGAAGTCATATGGGGCTCTACCAGGGGTGTTCGGTGAATTTAGACTTAGGTGTGTTTTTGCATTGTTAGGACTAGTTATCTGTTATAGAATTAGTTGGATTATTTTTTAAATGTTGAATAATTTTGAAGTTCTATGGAATTATTTTTTTGTTTATGTTATATTGAGTTTCCATGTGTCCCTAGGGATGGGTAGAGAGTTTGATTAAGAGTAGATTGGGTCCAGTTCAAACTAGGCTGAGTCGCCTGCACGGGCGTCCATTAGCCAACGAAACCCGACCCCCATCACTGACGAGGTACGGTTCGTAGTGACTGCGAAGTCATATGGGGCTCTACCAGGGGTGTTCGGTGAATTTGGACTTATGTGTGTTTTTGTATTGTTAGGACTAGTCATAAAAATTAGAACTTAGATAATTTTTTGTATAAATAAACTCTTACTAATGTATGTAGTTTTTATAGATTATATGGCGTCAGTGGTTGGGTTCTTCTGTCGATACAATGGAAAATTGAAGGAGAAGTCTGGATATTTTGATAGTTATGATGGAGGTCAATCACGAATGATAATGATTGCGGTTTCGACTAAGTTTAGCGAGTTCTTAGTAATGATGTACGAACTCACGGGGTGGGATAGTGATACTCATCAAGTGTTTATTAAGGCCAAAATTCCATTTTCTGATGGGGTTTTTGTTATCTTACATGTGCAAAATGATTACGATTTGACTCAATTATTTGTGATGGCTTCAAATAATCGATCCATGGTTGAGATATTCTTAGAAAAAGTCTTAAGACAAAGAGCCCATGGAGGGGAAGGTACGAGCAATCGAAACTTTATTGGTGAAATATCCTATCCCCAAGAACAAGAATTACCTTGTACACAAGAGTAAGTATTTATGTTTGTATATTTATGATATGAATTGTTAAGTTTATATGACTTGTTTTTAAGTACAAACTATTATCTATATAGGTGTAATACAGAAGGGCGTGAAGTGGGGTTTTTGAACCCCTTGCCTATTGCATCACTATCTGAGTGTGGAACATCTTCTCCCATGTAATTTTTTTACCCTTTCGTTGTTAAATGTGTGAAATTTATGTTATCCCTACTTAGATTTTTATGTCTATTGTTGTGTTTATTCAGGGTTGTTACTAATGATGAGAGTGATAGTTTTAGTGATGGTTTTAGTGATGATAGTGATACTATTAGTGATGATAGTGATATTGGTGTAGAAGATATTGAAGGGGAAGGGGATGAGATATTTGAAGCCAGAGTTCATAGTAACAGAGTTGAAACAACAGATGCAATTGGGTACCCGGATATATATGAAGATTCTTGGGAGCTTAATACTAGATGTATCAAAGATAATTCCAGAATAAATGTTTTAGACTCAACATCAAATAATATCAGTGTAGGTCAAATATTTGAGGATAAGACCCAAATGATGCATTTTTTGAGAAAGTACTCGGTTGAAAGACATGTTGAGTATGAGACATTGAGGTCTAGTAGTTATGATTATAAAATTAAATGTTGTGTAGATGGATGCCCTTGGAGTGTTTTTGCATCATGTGATCGGAGGATTCGTCAATTTAAGATATGAAAGTATGGTGGAGATCACACATGTGTTAATAGAATCATTCGTGACAATAATAAAGTGTGTACATCATCTTTCATTTGTAAAGTCATTATGCCAACAGTGAGGGCGAATTTTACTTTGAGTCCTAATGATATACGACTGATCATCAAAGATAAATATCATATCTCTATCAAGTATGGGAAAGCATGGAGAGCAAAATGTAAAGCTATAAAAGCAATTTATGGTGATTGGGATGAATCATTTAATCTTTTGCCACGGTTTTTAGAAGCAATAAAAGAGGCGAATCCAGGTAATGAATATGTACTGTGTTGTGAGGAATTTGGCCATGAAAGGATGTTTAAGCGTGTTTTTTGGGCTTTTGGGCCATCCATTGCAGGATTCCAACACTGTAGACCCCTTATTAGTGTTGATGGAACACATTTATATGGGAAGTATCCTGGAACTCTGTTGATTGCTACTACTCTTGATGGGAACGATGGTATTTTTCCTCTAGCTTTTGCTATTGTTGAAATAGAAAATCAAGACACTTGGGAATGGTTTTTTGCTTATTTAGATCATTTTGTTATTAAAGGAACAAAACCATTCACTCTGATTTCAGATCGTCAAAAAGGTTTAATAAGGGCAGTCCAGACACAATTTCCACCTTCAGAATGTTATCATCGTTATTGTTTACGTCATTTAGTTGCCAATTTCAAGAAGATGTTCAAAAATGAAACATTGAGTGCTCTCATATGGTCTGCAGCAAGGAAGACAAATATTACTGATTTTGATCATACGATGCAGTTGATTGAACAACAAAGTGAGAGAGCGAAAGAATTATTGACAGAAGGACAATTGAGTCCTGAGTTTTGGTCATTGGCACACGATGGCAATGTTCGCTTTGGTGTGTTGACCACCAATATGTCTGAGTGCTTTAATAATGTTCTAAAAGGTGCTAGAAGTCTTCCAATTCAGGCATTGGTGGCATCAACCTTTTATAGATTGAATAAATTTTTTGTGAAAAGACATGAATTTGCTGGAAAGATGACATCGTTGTGTACTCCCTCTGTTGATGCTTCTCTAAAAATTAAGTTGGATAGAGCAAGAGTATGTCATGTATGTCGGCATCAGAATAATATGTATGAAATTACTATGGATGATGGAATGGCGTATCAGGTAGATTTGGTGAATATGACATGTACATGCACCCATTTTCAAATGGAAAAAATTCCTTGTACCCATGCCATTGCAGTGTGTAAAAAAATCAACTATGATTTCAATCAATTGTGTGGTCATTGGTATACAACAGAGGCATATAGAAGAACATATGCAATGGGATTTTATCCTCCTAAAGATAAACTCTATTGGCCTAATACGGGTGGGCGAGTTGTGCCACCTATTGCAAGGAAACAACCAGGTCGTCCACGTTCAGTTCGTATACGTACAGAAATGGATAAAGGAGAACATGGCACCTATGTCTGTGGTAGATGTAAACAATCGGGGCATAACTCTAGAACATGTCGAAACCCGCCAGTTAACGCTCCAAGAAGTAGCAATCCAAGGTGAATATTTTCATTACTCATGAAATTTAAGTATTACCATTGATAATTGCCTTTTATATTTTGGTATTCTATATGTATTAATCAGTCATTTTAAAATTTTATATTTTGTAGCCGTTCTTAGTGGAAGTTGTGGTTTGTGCTCATTTGGTAAAGCCCTTGTTTGAAGATGAGGGCACGTCAGTGGTTGAGTTTCCTTATAGATTCACCATTTGTGTAAAGATTGGTGATGATTCTATTGTTTCCTCTGTATTTTTTGTTTCATTTCAACATATAGAGTACTTAGTTGAATGCATTAAGGTTTATTTTTCCTCATTTCATGTAGGTTCAAGATTTGATCTCCCCATCTGGAAATAATCAATCAAAAGCTCGGATCGGATGGGTCCTCCGGATTCGTTTGTAGAACTTGTCCAACAGGTAAGAGTTTGGTAGAAGACCTTTCCGATATGATTCGTGACTAATTTGTTTCAATTGATGCATGCTGGGAGAATACTCCAACTTGAAGAAAACTGTGAACTATGAATGAGGTAGATATAAGCACGAGAGGGTGAAAACATTAGAAAGAAAAGACAAGGATCTTTAGCAAGAGAAAACTTTTATAAGACATTAACTACCTGATTTCGAGGAAAACATAACACAGAACACTAGTCAGAGTAACATGTCCTGTGTTTAATGCCTCGTTCTTCAGTTAGTTTATCCTTATATTGATATAATCTAATTCTTGATTTCTGCAAAGAACTAGAGGTCTGCTGACTGGAAGGCAGCAAGAGCTTACAAGGATAGTGGGGTCATCTATGATGGTAGGGTTGAAGGCTTCAATGGTGGTGGTTTATTAGTCCGGTTTTACTCTCTGGTTGGCTTTCTTCCTTACCGACAATTAAGTCATTCCCATTCATGTAAAAGTAATCTCTATGTTTTTTGCTTGAAATTAGATTTGATCATGTAGTTGTTCAACTTTGCAGTAATGACATTTTCAAATTTTTAGTATTGTGAAAACATGTGGTAACTCTCTTAGAAAGTTTCTTAAAATTTTAATTTTCAAGAAATGTGCACTGATAGGTTATTTTCAAAACTAACAGAAAGTGCATCCCTATGGGAATTTAGTATCTGAGGGAGAAGACCCTAGATGTATAAAAAACAAATGGAAGCATTGGAGGGATTCTGTCATACATTTCTTGTGTTCATTAACCATGAAATATATGTTATGTCTCCGGTTACACAAAAAAAGTAATCATGCACAATATGTAAACTAAACCAACAATAACTAGATATATCTCTTTATCTCATTTTATTTTTCATTGCTAATAGTGAATATGTAATTATTTGTGGGACAAATATTTAGCTAAGTTTCATGAGATTATGTGAATTTGGAAACATGTAAGCAGTCTTAAATCCCGGTTAGTTGATGTGGCCTTCCTAAATTAGTTGTATTATGTCTTCCTGCAGCCTAAAATGGTGAATGCTTCTATATGAGTTTGTTCTTTGTTATCATTGTTTTCAATCCCTTTTACACTCTTCCTTTCACATGTGGATGAAATAGTAATGTCTTTATTGAGAGCATGAAGTCAATTGAAACAGAGAGCAATCCCAAATATGGAACTGGAGACCTCAAAGCATTGTATTAGCTCCATGCAGTTCTTTGAGCCTTTCTGCTCTTTTGTATGTGCTACTTGTCAGGTTTGTCGATGGTCCGATGTACAGCTTCTCTTGGGTGGTGGTTGAAGCTATTGAATTGTGACAAGCAACTTGGATATCAAGTGCAGCCATAATTGCATTGAATTAAAGGAAACTTGTTGTCTTGGTGTACCCTGATCATCCATCTTCATTTGCTATAACTCACACCATCTGACATGCATGTCACATCAGTTATGGTTCTCACATTCTTTGCCAGACGGTTTATTGTGTCATTTATCGTGTGTTGAATGCTTATGGTGTCCTAATTATCCGGTCATCTTCGCATTTGGTTTTAGAAAGGATAACCAATTTTTTTTTTGTTTCCTTGTCAATGCATCTTTTCTATTTCTTGCTGGAAATGATCTATCTTTGAGTGCTTGTTGCTTTAGGATTTGATAATCAAGCTTCATTTGCCTGATAGGTTCTTGAGCCAAGTTTTGCTAAGGGTAATCGAGTGATGGTCTTCTGTAATATCTCAAGTCATTCAATCTTTCAGAGTTGAAAACCTGAAGAAGTACAAAAGTGACAATGGAGATTGCCCAACCTTGGTTTGCACTGATTTGGCTACTCGTGGGCTAGACTTGGATGTGGATCATGTCATCATGTTTGACTTCCCCTCAAAATCTGTAAGCTTGCAACCCGAACAACTATTTGGTTTAGATTCAACAACCTCCATTATATTTGGAAAAAGCTCTTATCTGGTTATTTGTCATGATCTTTTAGATTGACTATCTTCATCGCACTGGACGAACTGCTCGCATGGGAGCAAAAGGTATATTTGAAATTCATCTATCAAGTTGTTGAACAAAAAAACTAATTTGCCTTTAAGCCGTGTAGAATTGGTAGTAGTTGCTGATAATTTTGACTTTTGGACGTAGCTGATTGTTCTTTTGATTCGTCATAATGTTAAATTGACATGAATGAACTTTCAAAAAGAAAAATATTGCTGTGTATGAATTCTTTTAGAGGTATGGACATCATCCCTGCTTCTTGTTACAGGCAAAATTACGAGTGTAGTTGCAAAGAAGGATTTGATGTTGGCAACCCGAATAGAAGAGGCAATAAAGAAGAACGAAAGCTTAGAGTCTGTAACTGCAGACAGAGTTAAAAGAGATGTGGTGAAGGCACGGCAGGGTGATCCGAAGAGAAAAAGTATGAGTTTGGTAAATGCTTCAAAGCAAAAAAGGAAAGGAACAGCTGCATCTGCAAATTCATCCAGATCAAAAGGTTGACGGCAAAAAGAAATCAGTCGGTGACAAAAGGGGAAGATTATCGTTGACTAAGAAGCCTGTAACTCTTGCAAAGCCAGTAAAAACTTCTTCTCCTACCAGCCCAAGAACAAGAGGGGAAAGGAAGAAGCCCGGTGTTGTGAAATCCACAGGATCTAAGCTAAGCGTCGTGGGGTTCCGAGGACGAAGTTCATCTACAAAAAGGGCCATATGATGCATAGTTGGATTCTTTAAGAACGTATGCTTAGTTTCACATGAAATCCAGTAAATTCTGCAGAACAGGAAAGAATTTCTGTGAGTGTATCTTTAAGTTGATCCAAGTAGTAGAGCTCGCTCCCATTTCAAGTTAACACGAAATTTCACGATTCTTTTAATATGCCCTGATCGTCCAAAACATCCAAGTGGAACAAAAGGTAGATGACACAACGTTTATTTTTGTCAAAAACAAAAGGATTGCTAACTCAATAACATGATACGACTTTAAAAAAAACTATTTAATAGCAAATGGCAAGGCTATATTTAAGTCGGGTTCCCTTCACCCAGCCCCTTCCCCATCCCTTCTGATAAATCTCTCTAGCGGCATACCATTTTGCGCGTCTTGCGAGAATCAGGCCTTCCGGCATCCGCGACGTCTCAGATTCTGAAATGAATTGCGCTCCATACTGGAAGTCGTAAAAATATTTTTCTTGTTACCTCAGTTAGTACTCTGCTCTCAACAGTCCCAGCTCAATGTGTGAAGAAAAGAAACGAAACGAGGAGAGAATTTTGTCTACTTATTGAAGAGTGGGTCACAGACAGACAGCAGAAAATAGGGTAGGGTACATTGGTATGGTATCCTACAATGTCTGATATTAATTGTAGAAACTAGGTAGATCCTTAGGTTCTTGTTGGCTTATGGATTCCTTGTTTCACTTGGTTAGCTAATTCCAATGCTATGCCTTTTTCTAATACTTCTATCTATCGTTTTAAAAGTCAGTAAACATCTTCTTTCTTCTGTTTTGCAACCAATTTTTTTCTAAATTTTATGCACAAAAATCATGAAGGTGCAGCTGTTTTTGAGATGCTGAATAAAGCTTTGGAACTTTCACGTCGTAAGAAAAGAGTCACTGAGGAGCGTAACATAAAAATTTTGATAGCACAAATGCATGTTGCAAAGGTAGTTAATGGGAGCTTTTATGCCGCACAGTGGCAAGACCCTGAATTCTTCTATATTCTATTCGTGTATCTAAAATAAAATGGACTAATTGCTCTCAATATTTAGATGAATAAGAAAATTATTTTCACAATATACAGGGTGATTTTGAAGAGGGCTTGAAGAGATACCAGGATTTGGTTAATGAGGATCCGCGAGATTTTCTCCCCTATCTTTCTCAGGTAACCGTTTGTAGGAAGTCCTAAAGACCTTTTACAAGGTGACTGGATTTATTCGGTTCTCAATTGGAAAAGAGCATGAAAGAGGGCCCTGCATCCAACATCAACATTGTGGGTGAAACATATTATGATAATGGACCTAAAGATCAGTACGAGTGGAACCAGAAATGAAAGATCAGCTACCACTAGATTAAATATCCATCGTGGCATCCAGATTCCAGAAACCTGGCTAGTATAAAACTGGCCAACAGAATAATAAGCTTCCAAAGTTGTCTAACGTTTTAGTGTCTGTAACAAAGAACCCAAATACCGACCCAGCAGTAAAAGCATGCTACGGTAGATGTAGTATAATGCACACTTCTATAAATGCACCCAAATACCACCTGTTGCAGAACCTCTATCGTTACATAAACAACATTTCTCTATTTTAAAAAAAAAAATCAACATTATTTCTGAAGTGGACAAATACAATAATATAAAAAGTTAACGTTTTGGTAAAGGTAGTTAGTACATGCCCATGAAAGTGTCAGAAAAGCTATGCTCCTTTCACAAAATAGCCTACTATAGCTTCTACAACTTTATGCATTATTTTCCTTCAGAAGTGGCTTACTCTTGCCAGATACAACTTCTGCCACAACTTCCCACATAAGTAGTTTATTTTTCTGTTGAATGACCAGAGGAAGTTTACGGAGAGAGGGATAACTGATGTACAAAGGCAGTAAAGAAAAAAAGATGTAGATGGCACCAAGAAATCAAGACAGAAAATTGTTGCTTGAAAGCTAAGATAAACCTATGCGGGTGATCAACATAAAGGTTCCAATTTCTCTGAAAAAAATAAATAAATAAAGGTTCTAATCAACATTAAAAAATAGAAAAAAGATCTTGGATAATTCCAGGGCAGTGCACGAGCCTCTGATCATATTGCTTTAATAACTGTCAGAATAGGCTGCTCGTAAAAAAGAACTATTTTTAATTCTTTTTCCTGGTTTATTTGCCTTCCCTCAAGTCCATCAGAAAAGGAGATGAGAAGGAGGAGGACCTTATCATAACTTACAAGCCACAGATGACCTAGAATTACAAGGCAATATTGTTGAATGTTATGCAGCTCATAATTCCTTCCATAGAAGACCCAATATCAAGCATGTCAACTACAATTGAAGTCAATAGGCATGGGAGAAGATGTTCCACACTCAGATAGTGATGCAATAGGCAAGGGGTTCAAAAACCCCACTTCACGCCCTTCTGTATTACACCTATATAGATAATAGTTTGTACTTAAAAACAAGTCATATAAACTTAACAATTCACATCATAAATATACAAACATAAATACTTACTCTTGTGTACAAGGTAATTCTTGTTCTTGGGGATAGGATATTTCACCAATAAAGTTTCGATTGCTCGTACCTTCCCCTCCATGGGCTCTTTGTCTTAAGACTTTTTCTAAGAATATCTCAACCATGGATCGATTATTTGAAGCCATCACAAATAATTGAGTCAAATCGTAATCATTTTGCACATGTAAGATAACAAAAACCCCATCAGAAAATGGAATTTTGGCCTTAATAAACACTTGATGAGTATCACTATCCCACCCCGTGAGTTCGTACATCATTACTAAGAACTCGCTAAACTTAGTCGAAACCGCAATCATTATCATTCGTGATTGACCTCCATCATAACTATCAAAATATCCAGACTTCTCCTTCAATTTTCCATTGTATCGACAGAAGAACCCAACCACTGACGCCATATAATCTATAAAAACTACATACGTTAGTAAGAGTTTATTTATACAAAAAATTATCTAAGTTCTAATTTTTATGACTAGTCCTAACAATACAAAAACACACATAAGTCCAAATTCACCGAACACCCCTGGTAGAGCCCCATATGACTTCGCAGTCACTACGAACCGTACCTCGTCAGTGATGGGGGTCGGGTTTCGTTGGCTAATGGACGCCCGTGCAGGCGACTCAGCCTAGTTTGAACTGGACCCAATCTACTCTTAATCAAACTCTCTACCCATCCCTAGGGACACATGGAAACTCAATATAACATAAACAAAAAAATAATTCCATAGAACTTCAAAATTATTCAACATTTAAAAAATAATCCAACTAATTCTATAACAGATAACTAGTCCTAACAATGCAAAAACACACCTAAGTCTAAATTCACCGAACACCCCTGGTAGAGCCCCATATGACTTCGCAGTCACTACGAACCGTACCTCGTCAGTGATGGGGATCGGGTTTCGTTGGCTAATGGACGCCCGTGTAGGCGACTCAGCCTAGTTTGAACTGGACCCAATCTACTCTTAATCAGACTCTCTACCCATCCCTAGGGACACATGGAAACTCAATATAACATAAACAAAAAAATAATTCCATAGAACTTCAAAATTATTCAACATTTAAAAAATAATTAGTCCTAACAGATAATTCTATAACAGATAACTAGTCCTAACAATGCAAAAACACACCTAAGTCCAAATTCACCGAACACCCCTGGTAGAGCCCCATATGACTTCGCAGTCACTACGAACCGTACCTCGTCAGTGATGGGGGTCGGGTTTCGTTGGCTAAAGGACGCTCGTGCAGGCGACTCAGCCTAGTTTGAACTGGACCCAACCTACTCTTAATCAGAATTTGTACCCATCCTAGTAACTAGGGCAAACATAAGAAAACAAAAACAAAACAAAAAAAACCTTGTGGTGGATATTTATAACACCCAAAACTCCTCACCACATGGCATGATCATTCCATGACACTTCAAATTTATTCAACAACTAACAACTTCATAAATCAGAAAATTAAAAAAAATTAACTAAAATTAAACTAACAACTTCAGAAAATACAATATTCAATGGCATAGGAATCCATAAACTAAAGTTAAACTTTACAATAATTTTAATTTATCTGCAATTGACAGTAAACAGTGAATCACAAAAAATCAATACAATAATTAAACAGTAAATCACAAAAAAAAAATCAATACAATAATTAAACAGTAAATCACAAAAAAAAAAGCAATACAGTAATTAAACAGTAAATCACAAAAAAAAAAATCAATACAGTAATTAAACACAGTAATTAGATTCAATTAACAAAAACCCTAAAAAATCACCCTGCTAAATCGGTTTCTGAAATTCAAATTCTGGTTTGGAGGGTGAATAGGGCTTCGGTTTTGAGAGAAGGGGGGGGGGGGGGGGGGGGGGGGGGGGGGCGAGAGAGTGAAATAATAGGGTAATAAGAGAGGGGGCCCTGAGAGGAAATTATAGGGTTCGGTTTTGAGAGAGAGGGCGCCGAAGAGATGAAATGATAGTTTTCGGTTTTGAGAAAGGGGCGGCGAGAGGATGAACAGAGGGGAGCGAAAAAGAATAATGAGAGATGAGGTTGAGAAGAAGTCTGGGTTGAGACGAAGAGAGAGCGGTTGAGGGGGGGGGGGGGGGCGTTGTCGAGGGGCGAGTAGCGGCGGCAGCAGAGCGAGCGGCGGCAGCAGAGCGAGCGACGGCGGAAGGAGAGCGAGCGGCGGCAGCGGCTAGAGGAGAGGGGTCGAGAGGAGACGCGAGGGGAAAGAAATATCGAGGAGAGAGATTTTTGAGAAAAAACTTAAGTGAGGGCTTACGTGGCAAGAAATTAATAAGATTTTTTTTTTTAAATAAAATATTATTTAATATTTTATTTAAGTGACGTGGTAGCTTATGTGGCAGATGACGTGGTAAAATAGTGACGTGTCGGACGACGTGTCAATGTAAGTTGATTGCTATGATGATATGGCGACACATAAGCAGTCAAAGCTTATGTGTCGCTTTTGACTGCCCACATAGGCATTTGACCGGTCAAAGTTGGGTAGTTTTAGAAATATTTTGATGACGTCGACATTTTTGAAAATAATTTATTTTAAATGAGTATTTAAGTGAAATCCCCTTGTCCTGAAATCGTTTATTGAGGAGCAGCATATTGTCTCCAGATCGTAAATCCGTGAATATTCAAACTGCGCACATTGATAACAAGTCCTAGCTTTGACCAAGTGAGGTGTACCGATTAAAAGGAGTAAATCCTTCAGTTTCAGATTGTTCCTGTTCTCATCGCAACTTTTTTCTTTCATGTTGATTGTGTTCCATGTTTGTTTCTTGTTTAGTTTGAACGATTTACTAGTGACGGAGAGATGTTTCATCATCCGTAAACCCTTCGTCAGTCAAAAGAAGAAGCCTAAATTCGTCATTTTCGGCCGTTCTCATTCCATCTTTCCTCTTCCATTGGTATCTGTCATTATCGTTTTCTATTATCTACCTTCATTTTCCAGCGAGTTTCTGTGCCGAATCTTTAGCACCGGAAGAGAAGCTTACGTCGGCTGGTTGCTAGAGTCCAAAGACGTAAGGCAATATGAAATAATACTTTATAGCATATATAAGGAAGAAAGGTATCGAGATCGCATCTTGCCTTCTGGGCAGTTCTATTTTTTCGGGAGAAGAAAGGCTGTCGTTTCCATCAGCTACAGAAAATCACCTAGCGGCGTCTTCTTTTGCTATTCGCGTTAAGGCCGGCCGGCCGGCTATTCTTTTGTGCAGTAGGTGAGGAGAGAGAGATTTGGGTGATGGACGGGATCGAGCATAGGACGTTGACTGTGAATGGCATAAACATGCACGTAGCGGAGAAGGGCCAAGGACCGGCCGTTCTTTTCGTTCACGGTTTTCCCGAGCTCTGGTACTCTTGGCGCCACCAGATCGTCGGACTCGCTGCCCACGGGTACCGGTGCATCGCCCCCGACATGCGAGGCTTCGGCGACACTGACACACCACCTTCTCACACCAGCTACACCATCTTCCACACCGTCGCCGATCTCGTTGCTCTCCTCGACGCTCTCGGCTTGGAACAGGTCTATCGATCTTTACTTTTTTCTATTCCCTTTTGGTGATTTGTTTACTTGTTTCTAACCTGTGCTCAAGAGCAGGTCTTTTTGGTCGGGCACGATTGGGGCGCCATTGTCGCTTGGGCTTTTTGCCTGTTTCGTCCGGACAGAGTGAAAGCGTTGGTCAATCTGAGTGTTGCTCACCGGCCACGGCACCCAACCTTGAAGCCCCTCCAAGCCTTTAAATCCGTTTATGGCGAGGATTTTTACATTTGCAGGTTTCAGGTGCTCGCAATTTACTTAATATCCTTTTTATACACAACCCGGATCATGGGAATATATGAATAATTCTTTATGTCGATTACGGGACATTGTCAATGATTCTGATCAACAATCTTCCTCTAATAAGGTTCTATTCTAATCTTTCTTTTGGGGTTTCAACTTGGAACTGGATTTTTTTATTCACTAGAGGTTTTACACGGATTTGTTGCTCATCTTTTACTCTTGAGACTAAAATATTATCAAGGGGTTCGGCTAACTAGCAGAATTGGTTTCTGTTAGCTGTCTCTGGTTGTTTCTTTCAGAGGATAGCAGTTTAGAAAAGCATAAGATGCTTAATTTTAGTACAAAATTGGTCCTAACGAAGAACTGATGCTATTTCAGAAACCTGGAGAAGCAGAAGCCGAATTTGCTCTCACTAGCCCTGCAACTATCATGAAGAGGTTTTTATCATCTCGACGAACTGGTGCTTTCATTTTACCAAAGGGGGCATATGCTTCTCTTACCGCGCCTACCACCTTGCCTTCATGGGTGTCTGAGGAGGATATTAACTACTACGCAAGCAAATTTGAAAAGACAGGTTTCACAGGAGGATTTAACTATTATCGAGCGCTAGACTTGTATGTGATCTACACCATTTTTATTCATCTGGAATTGTCTAATTCATCCTTGAGAATGACTTTATATGATTGATGGCAGGAATTGGGAACTGACTGCTGCATGGACGGGGACGCAGATTAAAGTACCAGCGAAGTTTATCATTGGAGACCTTGACATGACGTATCATATGAAAGGAGTCAAGGAATATATACATGGAGGAGGTTTTAAGAAAGATGTTCCCTTTCTGCAAGATGTGGTTGTAATGGAAGGTGTAGGCCATTTCATCAACCAAGAAAGATCCGAAGAAATCACTGAGCACATTTATGACTTCATTCAAAAGTTTCCATCATAGTGGTTCTTCTCCTGTTTCTTTAGTGATTGGAATATTGATTCAAGTGGTCTTTCTCAATAAGATCTCCACTCCCATGTAGCTTTAATCATTTCAATGTAGTAGATATCTGATGCCAATTGAAGTACTATTACTAATTGAAGTTGGATTTCTGGTCCTTTTGTCTTTGCTAAGCAAGAAAATATAACCTTGCTTTGGGTAGCATAGAAAGAAGATTTGGGACTATAATTAAGACCAGCACTATCAAGAAGGTATAAGTACATTCAAAAGGGTACTTCATTGACAGTCAAGAGACTTTACAATTAAGGTGGATGGCTATCCTATCGGAAACATTATTTTATGTTCAAAAGAGAATCAAAAGAAGCATTTTTAATGACTTTTCCATTGGAATAATTGGATCATCCCTTCTCAAATTTCTAGTTAATGAAGAGAAAGAAGAGTGTTGTTGAGAGTACTTCACCTCTGAAAATACTTAGACTTAACACTATTACAAGTAGCCTTCTCTGCAAAAGTTTTGACATGTCAGTGCAGAATTAAATGTGTCAAGTGGGATATATTAGATTTTTAAACCTTCCTTATGAAACTCACCACATGCAATCATGAACTGTAACAAATATGCATTTTATTGAGAGGCATATTAGGAATGTTTTCAAGCACCTAAAATGAGGACATTTCAATTGGACTATGCGGGTTCTCTTATTCACTACAATGAGCAAAAATGTAAACCATAAAAGAGGGTTTCACCACCAACTCTTGAGAAGTCAAATAGTTATGCTGGAACCAGGGCTTAAAGCTAAACAATATCCAATAGAGACACAAATACTACTAATAATGCTATATTTCTGCTTTTAAAGTAAAAAATGAACTAATTTCGGAAACAGATTAAAATCAGCTAACACGAATTCAGAAAACCATGTCTACAGTCCAGTAGAATCCAATCAGTCCAATTTAGAAGTTCCCTTTTCCTAAAGCTAAACACACAAATCAACTAAACTTTTAATAGTGTCAAAGGATAAGAAAAGCATCTCTTGCAATTCATAAATAAAAAGCACAAGCATCAAAACAAAATCACCCAAAAAACAATATCTTAATCAAAGTAAGCATGAATGCAGGTTAAAGCATTGAACATAGTTTTTATGATTTTCAACCAAAACCTAAAGTCAAGAGAATCTGTATTCGATGTTTGCAAATGGACTTTCCCCTGATTCTTTCTCTGGCCTTGCTGTAGTTGCTTCAAATGCATTGCAGAAAGAGTATACCCAACAGAAGTTCATAACCAGGACTACCTTGCTGCATTTCCATATCATTTTCCTCTGCCCCATCTGATTCCTACTCCAATAAAAATGTTCTAAACATTTTCCAGTCATACCAGGTATGAAACTATGAAATATGATGATTTATTAAATTGAATTCCCGAAGCAAACTATGTCCAGCTTATTTCTTCCGCTTGAGATCCAAATTCAAAACAGCATAAATTGCTTCAACAAAGTCAGAACAAGACATGCTTTATTGGTATAGTAGAATCAAAATAAAAACAACACCCAAAACAGAAACAATACAAATTAAATTTACAAGAACACACAGAATTCACAAGCCCAGATAATTTCAAGCAGATCAAGATAGTTAATAGCATTATCGGGTTATCCACCACTTTCTCAAAATGCAGGCAAAAAAAAAAAAAAAAGGATTTTATGGCCTACAGATCAGAGCATGTTATTTGGTATAAGGTCTACATAAAGGTTTTTTACCCAAATTTAACCTGGGTTCTTCAAACAGTGGATCAAACTACCTAACAGGAGTTAAGAGAAACTCAGCTCAAACTAAAAGGGACGAGTCCTACCCTCCAACCTGACCCTAAACCCTCTGTAAAATACCTGATCAACCGAGTCAAATTGCAGAGCCATGATATAAATAAACCTGTAGAGGGGCTCCCATGTGGGTGTATTACTCACAAGAGGGTCGATGCTCACTTTGTGACTTATCTTCATTCAGAGTGACCCACAAGCAGTTCATGTACCCTCACTTTGGCTAACTAAAGCATGTCATTTGGTAAAAAAAAAAAAGGTAATACTTGGAGATGGCATTTTTGGCTTATACTGCAGCCACATTTTTACAGAAAGATCTATAACATGCAAGAACGGTACATGTAGAGAATTAGAATAAGAGCATATGTTCAAATGGTTCCAGTTACCATACAAAAGAAAAGAAAAACAAAACAAATAAGTTACTTCGGTATAGTTACTTCAATAAATAAGTTTGGAAAATACAGCTCTGTGCTTAGGACAGAGCGGTGACATTTATTGAGGAATCTCTGATTTCTTTTGGCGCTTCTCAACATCGAAATGGACGTCTATCAAACCTGTAATGCCTGCAGTTATTTTCTGGCCTGCTTTGACCGCTCCTACTCCCTGTGGAGTACCTGTAGCAGAAAGTGTGTTACTTGGATGGATCATCCACCCCGGTTTTTTCAGGTCCCACACAAAGAAACTGAATAATTAACTTATTTAGATCAGCCACGAAAAGGCTACTGATTAACCAGACTGCCAATCATTCATTTGTAAGCTTTACATATCTAAAGTTACTGAGACATTTTCACAAGGTATTTTCTTCATTGCTATGAGCCAAATGCTCCACTGTGTGGGCTACTTTAGTAAGGGATACAAAGTACTACCTGTACTAGCATTTTTTACCCTCAAAACTTTGTTTGCTAGTTTCAGAAATATGACAGTCCCCATAGGAGATGGCAAAGAATGAAAACCGTCACTCAAATGCTTTATAGAACCCAAACTAAGTGCATCAACCCAGTGGAAAATTGAGACTCCCAAGCCAAACAAGAACCACTATCAGAGCCACAAAAAGTGAATGGCAACTAGATCAAGCTCTCTAATTCACCTACAAGATTTTCAATGGAGTTTGGCCAATCAATAAATCAAGAAGATTTATTCTGATAACTGCCCATTAAGTTAATGCGTCATGTTCTCTTCAGCTGTTGCATTAAAACTTTTAATAAGGAAGTGGATGGAACATCGATTGATACCAATAATAGGATGTAAATTTACTGAACTTAAGGCTTTTCCTATTGCTTAGAAGGGTTTAGAATATATAGCATTTGAATATGAAAGTCTAACAGCTCATCAGCTAGGTTTATCAAAGTCAATTTTGAAAACCAATCCCTTTTCTTTCCCCAACCATCAACCCGCTTTCCCACTTCACCAATGAGATTGCATTATTGAGGTCTTAGAAAACCATTTAACAACTAGATAGAACAAGACTAGAAGAGAATTAGTGGAAAATTGTCACACATGCAGATAAAAGATCAACAAACCTCAAACTCATACATTAGATATAATGAATGTTGAAGAACACAAACATACAGGATTGAGTCAGGGAATGCATCATGGTAGTATGAACTAGATGTCAATTATAGCAGGAGTAACTCTGCCATTCACAATCAATCTTAACTGTAATAACCACATCTTAACCAGACTCCTAGAGTTGACCCACAACTCGGCTAGCTTGACTCAATCTGGGAAGGGGCAGGTCGGGTTGGGAGGTTGGACTCAGGTGCCCTGACTTGACTTGGGCAACCTAAACAAGGTTTTCAGGTGTGCGAGTCCATTCCTATTTCCAGGTCAGCAAACCCTGTTTTTAAGTCTAACAAGATGTGAAAATAGGTTTCACGGAAAACAGCCAAGCTGAAAATTTTCCTTTGGATATGTTGAAAGTTTTGCTCTTCCGTAAAGGACAATTGTTTAACTGAGGTCTATTTTTAACAATTTAGAATTGCAATATGACCAGAAGTTTCTTGTTTCAGTAAGCTTTTTAACCCTTCTAATGAGTCAAGCCACAGATTGAGGAAAGCAAACTTATGCATAAATTTTCAAAAGAAAATAGCATACCAGTTAGGATAACGTCTCCTTCAAAAAGAGTCATGAAAGAACTTATGTGGCTCACAAGGAATGGTATCTTAAAGATCATATCCCTGGTTGAGCCCTTCTGTCTGATAACATCATCTACCTGTATAAAAGAAACAGATCATTCATACTACCTGACGGTAATCATGAAAGAACAATTGGTATCTTCCCTTTTCTATGACAATGCAGAAACAAGGTGAAGCAATTGCATGTATAAACTGTACACAATTACCTTTAACCACAAGTCCAGGTTATCAGGATCTGCCACCATAGGTTTCGGCAGCTGCAAGTACGGAAGAAAAAAAGCATGAAATACATTGCAACTAATAAATCTGGCAAAAACTGACAGTGCACACATCCTGCTTAGAATTATCATAATTTATTTGTTTCTAGGAAAAACTTTGTCAAATGTAGTCCAATTTAGAGGCATACATGTTTGGTTTCTTACATATTGACTAATGGGAGTGAATGTATCCTGCCCTTTAGCCACTGTCCAAGGAAGCCCTGCAGCCTAGTGAATAAGATAAAAAATGAAACATGCACATGAGAATTCAATAAGTAATGATGCAGCTAAAGGAATCTGATGCGGCATCTGGTCCAAATACTTTCGGCTTTAGTAAATGAAAGTTACCAATAGCCCCAATATCATCTCTTAATAGAACAAGGGATCTATGTTAACCTTAGCAGTAGATTGGATTTCCCTTGCTGTCATATCCAATGCAAGTGCATAACCTGCAGATACAGAGAAAAGAGGAAGAAAAAAGAAGAAGCCACTGACTCTTTATAATCATTTGGAGTGTATAGGCTACACATAATCCAGACAAGACCATACCATATACCTACTGAAAAAACAGAGAGATATCATCAAAACTCTCAAGCCTGGATATGTGGACGCTTCAACCGATTCGAGGACAAATTATTAATGTGCAAGTGCAAAATTTGGGTTTGTAATGAAATAGCGAAATATCTAGAAGTATCCGAAGACCTTAAAACGAGTCCAAGAAAAAAACTCTGAAATTTGAAAATGCAAGACATGATTGAACCTCCAACATAGTCCATGGCGTACGCCACATCAACGTCGCGAGCTTTTTTTCCAATCACGACAGCCAACTCCACCTCATGATCTAATGATTCCAATGGTGGAGGAATTTGAATAGTTCCTCCGTTTTGAAGATAAGAAGAAGTCGGCTTAATAAACAATACTGGCTCCTGAAAGGCAACACTGACAAAATTTTAGTAAAACGAGCACCCGCTCTGTAAGCATTAACCTGGACTACCATTGCAAGGGCAGCTAAAAAATGATTCTTCACAACTGGTGAAAGCAAAGGACCGTTACAAATCAGGGATGCGATTACGCTTTTTCCTGGGACTACCATTGCAGGGATAACTCAAATGACCCTCATAATTGGTGAAAACAAAAAACTATTACAAATCAGATACGCAACAACGCTTTAGATAAAAATCAATGATATATCTGCCACGTGGGCGACCAGCTGAAGCTGTTATCCATGTCTGGAAATCCAAGTGAATCGAGTAAAAAAGGCAGTCGTGTAGATACTATCGACTAGACCAATTAATCTTCACGGACAACTTGGAACAGCTGAATTCCTCCAAGAAGCTAATTTATTCACAAATTCGAGTCCTGGGATTACCTTAGGAACCGCGTTACCGAGTTCTTTGGCATGAGCAGCGTAGTTTCTACCAACAGCGATGATCTTAGTTCCCGTGCTGAGAAGCTTTTCAGAAGTAAAGGAAGAGGCTGTTGCCATGCGCAGGGCGCGTCGTCGAGGAAGAATTGCAGAGAAGCGAGAAGCGGCCATAATTTTTATTTTAATGCTAAAATAATTGTAACGGAGATGGGAGCCTTCGTCGTCGACAGTGCAGTGACTGAAAATCGGTCTGACTCGGTGAGAGCGTTCGGTCGAACCTTCAGAGAGAGCCAGGCACAGCTGGCACTGGTGACGTGCCTCACAGCTGCCAAGTGCTAACAATAAAAAATTTGGTCGACCAAAGTGAGTTGACTGGTATGTTCCAACATAAAAAATCTATCGTAAGGTAGTTGTTTGATCAAACAAATTTCTAAGTGTTTGAATAATTTTGAACAAAAAGAAGGAAGCAACTCAAAGATGAAGAAAGTATTCTAGGAAGTTTTGAACAAAAGTCTTCAAAAACTAAAGGATTTGATCGAAAAGGCTAGCTCTCTTTGTTAGGCTAATGGCCTCGGACACACAATGTTAAGTATACATTGTACAAGGCAAATAGTGGAGACTTGGGAACGTATTTGGAAGAATGGGGTTCCCAACTTTGTGCTGTGGTTCATGATAATTGATCTGTTACACTGTAGCAGCTCAAATATCTTAATCAATGTATCCATGTAGCAAACAAACAACTCTTAGCTCTGGACTTACATTACAGGAAATTGAATGACTAACCCCCCAAAAGAAACAAAGAACTGCGCTACACTTGTTCAATTCATAAAAGATTATGGCACTCACTAGATTATCAATCACTTAATGATTAATAAGATGATGCCGTGACAGGAGCAGTCTTTTGACTAGTTAACAGAATACACTATCTTCAATATGAAAATTCATTAATAACAATTTAAGCATCGTTCTTGTATGATCCACACAAAAAGAAACTCATATTGAATGTGCAAACATGAAAAAGCGAGCACAAATCGTGACATCTCCTAACACGATCAGTAACTCCACCTTTTTAGAGCAGACATCAGTTCAAACCCTGAAGCCCCTGCTGTTTCTTCTTCCTCGAGCCTTCTCAAATTTCCTCCCCTTGGATCTCACGTATGGCTTGGTATGGCTCCCGGGCACACCAGGAGCCTTACCAAAGTGCTTAACAGCTTCACGTGAATTCTTTGGACCTCTGAGCAGAACCTGACCACACCAAGAAGATTGGTAAATAACACTGGTATAGAATACACCTTTCTCTTCAAAAGTTAGAACAAAATTGCAATATCATTACGACATGTTGCAAAATCTTACAGCACAATAGAATTATAATCTAAACCACCAATTAGAGGGCACTGAATGAGGATACAAGAGGCAGCCAAACAAACAGGCACACGGTTAGACATTTATTTACGTAAACTGGCCTAACTCATCTATATTCCATTCACACGATTGATTGCATCATTAACAAGTCAAACATCTATTCAAGTGATCTCACCTGCATTACTCCCCCACTAACATGGACAGTTTGATAATCTGCACTTTTTCAAAAATAAAAAATAAAAAAAATGACAGTACCGAGCAAATGACCATTTAAAAAATTACCCACTGGCATGATTAGTACTGTTTCAAACAGAAAAGAGTAAAGAATATCCAATATTTGTCAGAAGAACAGTTTTATTCTCCTAGGGCCACTTGAAACTTAGACAGGAAAGCCAACTTAATAGGAGACCCTGATTCTCCACAAGATACCACTGACTTTTACTAAATCCTAGCAAGCTTACATAGACAAAAAAAATCAATTTAAGATAGGAACGTAAGGGGTAAGAAAATGAGACAAGCAGGAGAGCACAGAAAAAAAATATATAATCTAGAATATTAAACAAAAACAAAAGCACAAATTCTAGTCGAACAACTGCAGAAATGATACTCAAAAATTTGAGAGCATCTCAGACTGTGTTAATGGGGGGTAAATCAACTTGGATTCCAGTTACCTCAACAAATCCCAAACGATGCAGAACAAATAATGAAGGTACAAAACCTAAAGCAATCTCAAGATGCTCAAACGAATATATGTAACCAGATAAGTAACTATGTTTAGAATATAGAAACCATAAAAATAATGACTTCCCCATCTCATTTTATTCTGCGTTCAAACACTTCACCTATTGTTTCATTCAGTCTCCAAATATTCTAGAAAATACAGCTCAAGCTTGCTTAGATTAGGACAGTTGTGGATAGAGGGGAAAAATAGAATTTAGCCTTTTTGCAACTCAAGATAGATTTTTTAGTTAAAGAGCATGTGAATTAGAAAACCCACATATAAAAATTAGCTTGTAACATCAAATTTCCTAATTTCTTGAAATTCAACCACAACCATATTTTTTCACAACCAAACCACAAAGCAAGCTAAGGGCATTCATGCAAAATTTGTTCAACACGTCTATATTAGAATCACTGTGTCACATATATACCTACTGGATGACTTAGATTATAGGAAAATTACAGGCAGTAACTGAAGGCATGTGAGGGCAGTGGAGCTCCGAATTTAATATTGTATGGCAGCAACAGCATCCTCTACACTTCTCTACACTATAATTTTATTTTCCCCCTACAACTGTTAGATGCCACAGTACATACACGCAATGAGAATGGGTAACTGATAACTGTTAACCACCTTTACAAAGGGGGGAAGATCAAAGGTAACATTTTCAATCTCACATGTAAAAAATACCCTCACCTCACCTTGCTAGTCCCACGAACATTTGCCTTTTAAACCTCTCTCAAACACTTCCTCATCATTCATCAAGTACCCACACCCTCCAAACAAAAAAACAAACCCCAGAATACTCTATGTCAAATCAATATTGATACCAATGCAGCTCTAAGAAAGCCATGGTGTCAAAGTCTGAGATTAACCTAACCTATGTAGGTTAAAATCCTCTTTGAATCACACAATTGGATTCTTTAAAAGTAATCTAATTCAAAATCGTAAAAATTACAGACGGCTAGTAGTCCAATGAGCTGCTGAGTGCATAAATCATCTCCACATCCAGGAGAAGAAGAAAGCACGGTTCATGCAGCTGGCATATATGACACAAGCCTCACAGAAACACGAGAAATCAAACCATGTCAAAATCGTCAAATCACAAAGATATCGAAGGCGTCAAGCAAATGGCATTACTAAGGAGATATGAAAAACATACAGTGTTCTGCCCAAGAGGTGCCCTCAGAGCAAGCTGGTCAAAAGTCAAGCATTCACCACCTGCCTTGATAATCCTAGCTCTAGCACGCTCCGTGAACCTCAGAGCGGTAACTTTAATTGCCGGAACTTCATAAACCCTAGTATCGTCGGTCACTGTCCCAACAACTACCGCAATCTTGTCCTCCTAAATATGCAAGACTGCCACACATTTAACACCAGCGAATAAGGGTGACACAAAAAACAATTATATGGTGATTTTCAAACCTTGCCCTGCATAAAACGGATCAATCTGGAAAGTGACAATGCAGGTTTGTTCACTTTGCTCATGAAAAGCCGCTTCAGAATAACGGCGTTAAAATTGCTTTGGGTCCTCCGGACGAGAAACCTGAAGAGCTGAATAAAGTGACAGCCGTCCGATGTGAGCAGACATTAAGCCAGAGAAAAGAAAATGGACAACAAGAAGAAACCAATACGAAACAAACCTTAACGAGGAGTCTGAGATAAATATCATCGGACTTGGGAGCCGTCCGCTTGGTTTTCTTACTTTTCCCACCAGCGACCAAATCTATACCCTGTGAACAAAAAAAAGAAGGAGAGAAGTAGGAAGTCAATCGAATCTGTGAAGCAGATGAAGATTGATTTTGCAATTACATACGAGTGTATCCTACCATGGCTGTTCGCGGGGCTGCTTCCCTCCTCGACTCCGCTGCTGCTGCTACTGCTCCTGCTTCCAACACTACCGAGACAGAAGAAAGATATAAGCTAGGGTTTCAGTCCTCTCTTTTCTCCGTAGGGGTAGATCTCGAACCACTTATTTCGGTGTTCTTACCTTCTTGTGTGGTGTGACTCTGTGGGCCAACGTCTATGTTCTTCGGCTAGCGTGGTCAGTCGAACATTAGAAATCGCAACACAATACGAAAAGAGTTTCCTTGATGAATTAATCTATAGAAAGATTTTGATTCAAACTTCAATTGATATTTTCATTGTGCAATAAGATTGAAGAACTAAAGAAAAAGTACTTCAAGCCTTGTCCATCCACAAGATGAACTAAGTCATGAACTTGAAGGGGGGAATATGAAGGCATAAAACTTTAATTATCAAAGCTAGAGCCCGATCAATGGACTAGATTGTCAACATGTATCAATGATCAAGATCGAAAGAATCTGATCCCTAACTGATTGATGGTCAAAGCATGTAGGCTTCGTCAAAATCAGAGTTTTAGTTATAATTTGGATCAATTATCAACATCGTAGCTTAACCAACAATTAAGATGAAGTAGATTGTAACCGGCAGCCACCAAAATAAAATTAGATGTGAAGAAGGCCACCTAAGCGCTACATAAGAAAAGAGAGTGACACGTGGTGTTAAAACTCTATTTGTGAGAAAGAAGAAACTTTATTTTGCTCCAAACACATCAAACCTCAAGTTAGCATGAAACTCTATCATATTTCTATAATAAAGGTAGCAACAAGAAATCATTTTTGCGCCTACTTTGTCACTACCTTAGATCGACCACACGTAATATGAGATTAAACATTCTCGTCAACCATCAAGAGTAGGCTAGGTACAAAAATAAGTTTAGTCAACCAATGGACTTTCGGTGCATCCGTTAGATTAAGCAAGTATTTATTTGATTTTTTATTAATATTTTAGTAAATTTTACAAAAAACATAAAAGCTTGTATTTAAAACTAAATGACTATATTTTAGAATATTAGGTATTGACTTTATAAGTCGATTTTGAACCTCAAATCAAATGAGAGAGCAAACCATTGTGTTAAAAAAAACCGACCAAGGTTTTTGGATGTTAATTGGGGTGATTAAGATCCCATGCTCTCAGAGCTCTTACTTTGAGATCAATGATTATACGTAATGTTTTTTGCTACAAAACCACTGCTACATTACTTTGAATTATGTAAAGTATATAGAATATGTACCACATTTTGAATTGTGCCCAAATTCATTACTTTTGATCTATTGTCATTCTAGAGTTAAACATCTACTTAACCACTAAAGAACCCTTTACAGGCACTAAACTTTCAAGTCCAGTTGGTTGTTGAAAAATCTTTTTATGAATTGTGGCTAGAGTGTGTAGCTTGTTGATGCACAACTCCAAGTGTGTGTCTTAGCTAGTAAACCTAGTCTATGTGTAACCCATGCACGGGTATACTTTGTAATTGGTTGTTGTAGTCAATTGACTTGCACAAATTCTTATGCCAACAACATTATAATATGACCATTGAGATTCTTGATGTAGCTGTTCTTTGACCATTTTACATAGATAACTTAATTCCAAGGTGCAAACACCTTCAAAGTGGATGAAGTAATATGAGTTTGGGGGTTGAGCCACAATGATTCTTTGTATATTATATTATTTTTTTATTATATTTGTATTTTCCCTTAGTTTAAAATTCAAGATTGAAAATTTAAATTCCCTAAGAATGCGAACACACTTCACCCAATTATAGGAAAATTAAAATTTGGCAAAAAAATTAACAAACCTATTCACCCACTCTCCCCCTTCTCTATATTTGTTTCCCACGAGACCTGACATGTGAGACCCACATTAACTATGGAGGCACGAGGGGATAAGAGAGCTGGATATTCTGAAAAATAATATGATGATGGATGAGATGGATGTTAGATTCTAAAATTGCATGTTTAGATAACTTAGGGTTTGTAAGGAGGTGGAAGAAGAAGAGAAAAGAGAAGGAGAGAAGGAACAAAATAAATCAAGTAAGAGAGAATAGAGAGAAACTAGGGTTGAGAGCACATTATCTCTACTCTCTCCCTCACCACTTAGTTTATAGATTTGAGGGCATACAACCTAATACATGAGTAAATAAAATGGCTTAAAAGTGTTATATAATTACATATCCATGTTACTCAATCTCTAAATTAAATTAAATGTCACTTTCTTCTTTAACACTCCCCCTCAAGCTGGTGAGAAAATATCATTCTCAATTTGGAACATGTTTATGAGAGAGATTTTGCAGCTTTGGCCTTTTTAAATATATTTGTTAATTGATTATTGGATAGAATGTAATGCATAGATACACCCCAGTTTGTACCTTTTCACGAACAAAATGACAATCTATCTCCATATGTTTTTCTCTTTCATAAAACACTGGGTTGGTTGCAATATAGATGGCTACCCGATTATCACAACAAAGTTGCATCAGTTTATTTACTTGAAATCTCAGCTAAGTCATAAAAGATTTGACCCATAATAATTCACTCATTGCTTGTGTCATTAATCTATACTCTGCTTCTGTACTTGATGTTGCCACCACATTTTGTTTGTTTTTTCTTTATGTAACTAGATTGCCTCCAATTGTAGTACAATAATCGGATGTGGATTTTCCATCATATGGTGAACTTGCCCAGTATGCATCAGCGTAACCCTTCATGTCTGTATGTCTGTCGCTCTTGAATAATAATGTTTGACCAAGATTTTTCTTTAAGTAATGGAGAATCATCCTCTCCAATATTTCCCAATGAGATTGTTGAGGTCGATGCATAAACTGACTAATGAACCTAACTAAATAAGATATACGGAGTCTTGTAGCCAAGAGCTAGAACAATTTTCCAACTAACCGTTGGAACTTTCCAATATCAACATCACTACCACCTTCAGCACAGAGTTTAACATTTGGCTCCATAGGTGTAAGACCAACTTACACCCGAGCATTCCACTTTCTTGTAACAAATCAAGTACATACTTCTTTTGTGACGTAATCATATCGTATTTTGATTGTAAAACTTCTATGCCTATGAGAAGCCCCAACACTTTGGTTTGAAATTTTCTTTTCAATTCTTCTTTGACTTGTTGAAGTCATTATGTTCACTACCAGTGATAACAATCTCACTAACATATACTGCCATGAGAATTTTCCCTCGAGTGTATTTTTGAGAAATACTAAGTAATCACTCTCACATCTCTTAAACCCGAGTTGAGTGACAACCATAGTAAATTTATCAAATCAAGCCCATAGAAATTGTTTAAGCTCATAAATGGCCTTATTTAACCTACATACCTTCTCTCCCTCAACCACATACCTTAAGTAATTGAACCATATAAACCTATTTTGATAGGTCACCATTTAATAAAGCATTCTTAACATCCAATTGGTATAGTTTTCATTTAAAGGTAGTCACAAGAGAAATAAATCTTAAAAAAAAAATCGTTTTGGCCACCGGTAAGATGACCCCCTTTCTCATTGCCTCCACCAATCACCTACTTCACCTTGATGTCTTGAAATACACAATGAAATGGAAAAAAAAAGTTAATAAAGTAATTGAATCTTTTGGTTAATTGACTGAAAAAATAACACGAAGAGGAAATTGTGCCATAAATAAAACATCAATGAGTGAGAGAGAAGAAGATAAAGTAGATGTACCGGTTGCTTGAATTTTTGTTTGAGAACATGGTGACAAATTTAACACTGCGTATGTAACCTGTATGATGTTCATAAGCACCTAAATCAATTATCCAACATGAAGAGTTACCAATAGAATCTGAGATTAAAGAGAACGCACCTGAGGTGGCAACACTAGATGTAGTTGCATTTTGAGGGGCAGCCAATAAACTCTTGCATTTATGAAATAGGGTATAGTCTTCCTTTGACAAGGTTTTTTCTTTCACGGGTTCATTAATCACTTCATTATTTGATGGTGTGGTAGAGGTGGATACTTGATTAGCTTTAAAATAATTTGGTTTGTAATGTAAATTTCAGCACTTGTCAACTAGATGATTATTGAGTTCACAAAATGTGCACTTTCTATTTTGAATTGGAGTGGTAGAGGAATTAAAATTGGAATCACTTTCACTACTTCCTATACCTCAAGTATAAGTTTTACCAACCCTTCCTCTGCCTCTTCCTTGCTTGTCACTACCCCGTCCATGGGTGTACATGCCAAAACTTTCAACTTGTTCATGTTGTGAAGGAGATGCTTTGACTATACATACATCATTAAATGAGGGTCTGACAAAGGAGCTCAATACTTGAGTCATTGAAACATCTAAATAAGGTTGTAGATTTGAAACACATTGCTAATATGAAGTCTTTTCTTTGCTTAGCTTGGGTGGCAATATTTATTAAATAAGGTTGAGCCATAATCCATTCTTGAAGTAAAACCTCAGAGCCTTGCAAAGTATTCATGGAGATTGCCCTCATGCTTTGTTTTAGACAACTCCTAAAATATGTTATAAATTTTTTGTAGACCATCAGGGGTGGAATATAATTGTGAGTATATATCCCAAATATCCTTGGCTATGTTGAGGTGAATGAAATTGTTTGCAACCATCTTTTACATAATATTGATACACCAACTTATTATCAATGTGTCCTTTTTTAGCCTCTTGAGACAAAAGGCTTCATTTTCATGCATAGGTGGTTGATTTAGATGGCCAACAAGGTCCTTTTAACATATTGTGACCATGACACATAGTTACTTAAGCCCTTGAGAGGGATCGTAGTGATTTTCAAGAGTATATGTTTACCAAATTCAGCATATGATAAAGAGGATGAATTACTTGAAAATTAAGCCATGCTTGAACAAATTTCAATGCTGAAAGTCTCATTCACACACTGTTTTGGAACCTCAAGGAAGTACTTAACAAACTTAATATAAAAAAAAAAATACACAATCAATGGTTGAGATTGGGAAGACCAACTACAAAATTTTGCTTCTAAAGAGAGGAATCATCCAAAACACCGAAGACTCAAAAACATTTCAGCAAAACTTCAGTAAATGAAAGAAGAGATATTGCTAGAATATGGAGTAACTTCATATGTCAAATACTCTTAGGCTAGAGTTTCAAGTTTTGATTCAAAACACAAGAAAAGAATATGCATGTCATGCATGGAGCCTATGAAAGCAACACATAAACTGAAATATGAACTATAAACTCCAACACTTAAAAACACAATTTGATGCTGAAAAAACTAGAGTATTAGGCCACGATTTCACACAATACTTGAGATTAAATTGGTAATCAAACATGAACTATGATTCCTTTACATAAACCCTTCAAACCCTAACTTAGGGTTTCATGAATTTAAAGAGAGTTGAGATTTGAAATTTTAATGATTTTTTTGAAATTGAAAAACTCGATTTTTGGCACAAGTTTCATAACAAACAAAACAACAAAAACACACAGCAACAAGCAACTTACTCATTACACAAAACTTAGTAACTTGCACAATTTGGACATGAATTCAGATTATTCAAGACATTTTATTAAAGGATGAAACACATTTTTTCTTAAAAAAAAACATATTCAAATAATGATTCTAGGGTTGCATGTTTAGGGAACTTAGGGTTTGTAAGGAGCAGGTATAAGAAGAAGAGAAGAGAGAGAGAAAAGGAAGAAGAAAGAATAGAGAGAAACTAGGGTTGAGAGCATATTATCTATGACACTTAATTTATTGATTTGAGGGCATAACCCTAATACATGAGTGAAGGCTACTCATTCTCTAAATTACATAAGATGCCACTTTCTTTTTTAATAGAAAGAAGTAAAAAAATATTCAGACTAAGGTTAGGGATGTATATAATCTAAGAACCCTCCCACAAAGTAGTGGGAAGGTGAATGAGGACTCTCCTCTTCCCATCTCCATGACGTTGAGAGACAAAATCCCATCCCCTTCTATGGGTTTCCTCTTCCATTAAAAAAGTTTTTTGTAGGAGTTTGCTGAAAAAATGCGATAACCTGTTGAAGTAGACGAGTAAGGTCTATCTCGTGCCTTGTCTTAACTGAGTTAAACAACCATCTCCATTTAGGGGTGGACATCAGGTTCACGGGAATCCGGACCCAACTCGTTCATCTTATTACTTTCCACGTCTTATGAAAGAATTTTTGTACTTAGAAAAGAAGAACTGGGCTTCAGTAAATGCTCGCCAACCTCCCACGATGATATAAATGGCTTGTCAGATGATATACATTACTCACCTTTGAACCAAGAGTCTTTGCCGAGCTGAAATGATTAACGCGCTAACTCACCTTTTAACCATGGATCTGAACTCGTGCTTCAGAGCACTAACCTCGGTGGTGACTTTCCAAGTCGAGATGCACGAATTTGCAGTCCTGAATGGTCCATTTAACCATTACTACTGCTTTTCGTGTTCGCACAACCCATTAATGATACGTAACGAAACTGGAAAGAAGAGTTAGTGCACTGTGTAAATGAAAGTGAATTCACTTTCACTGAAAAAAATACTTGCACTTGTCGTTTCACTCTTCTGGCTCTCAATTTTTTTTCATCATCCATCAAATTCTTCAGTAGTAAGTACCAGGCCTCAGCTCTGTTAGTCGCATCCTTTGACAAGAAAAGGAAGGAATTTTGTCTACGGTTCCGCCTCCATTCAACAGCTGCCTGGATTCGAAAGACTTCTTCTCTAGGAATGTAGAGATGGTGCTTATCACTGTTTTTCCTGCAATTCACTCTTTGAGTCATGTTGGATCCTTAACAGTTTTAATGCCATTTACGCCTTCAATTGTTAACAACTAATTGGAATTTCAGAATGTTAAACCTGCAAACGTTGTCTTCAGATTTTCCTAAAACAAATTCCTCTGGTGAAAGAGGTTTAACTCAGTAAAACTTGAGCCCTTCGTGCAAAAGCACGGGCTCTTGCTATTCTTTATTCTCATCCAGATGTAAAGTTCTGCTTATGCTTTCCTTGATTTTCTCAGTTAGATTAAAGTAGAAAAACGTTCTCAATTGATTTATAGACGCCCCTGTGATTATTCCTCCATTGGATTAAACTGGAAAAAGTTCTGAATAGATTTACATTTGTCCCCATGATTATTTCATTATGATTTAGTAGACGGTGAGGAGACGGATAAAGTATGTTGGGCATCAAACGCCATAATTTAGGTAAATATCCACGTACGAGAATTTGCTCTAATATCATGTTATATTAGTTTCAAAGCCCTATCCCAAAATGACTAGCTACTTCAAAACTTCTTATGCCAATTAACTGATAAACACAAGATCTTTGTATTTAATAATATATTACTATATTAAATTGAGTCCAAACATGTTAAATTGGTCATATCCCAAAATGACTAACTGCATAAGAAACGTCTTCTGCCGATTAATAAACACAATATTTTTATACGCATTAATATATGTGGTACTATTCTTTAAAGTTTCATTCACAAGGTTTTGGATATTTTCTTTTCTGTGTACTTATTTTTTCATTTGTTCGACAGAACGACTCATCACACATCCTCTGCGACAGGCAGCCTATAAATCCACGATAAAGATCCACAATAAAGAAGAGGAATTAGGAACGAAAGTGGTCCAAAATGTTAATTAATGACCCGATGGAAGGTAGACGAGAAGAGCCGATCAATGGAAAACTTTAATCTAGCGCGTAGAGGGATAATGCCGAAGCATATAGCTACCAAAGAGACTCTGAAATAAATGGGGAGGATATGCAGCATGTGTGCATCGCCATCTTTGACCCAGTGACAAGGGAAAGCAGCCATATCTGGAAAGAGAATTGAATCGTGAGTTGGGGATACGCGTCTTGACGTTTCTTTGTTTTCTCTACTTCCAGGAGTGTTTCTCTTTCCATTTTTGATACCGCGTCAGAGTTAAAAAACAGATTATAATCAGTGTCGGTGAAGTGCTTTTACTTACAGAGGCTCTTGCCCAGGAATTCGATCAGTTATACCGGAAGAAACCTGGGAAAGTGTCCGCAGACACTGCACTATCTGGTCTTGGACTTGGTTACTACCCTGGTTCGGTTATCGTAAGCGGCGGGGCGGTGGAAGAGATCGACGACGGTCACTGGTTCTGTCATAAATGGGTCTAAGTATGGAGGGGACACGTAACATGAAGCCTGCAAGTGCATTAAATTGTGAATCGCTAAGGATGGTGGCCCATCCGCCTCTTAATGCACATCGCTATCACTCCATTAGACGTGAAAATGGAGTTTATAAAAGGCTCAGGTGGACTAAAGATTGAATGGTCACCGCCATCTGACATAGCGATAGGTTAAGGAAGGAAAAGTGGGAAGGAACAGGGAAAATTAAGGAAAAGATTAAAGTTAATTAAGACGAGACAGGGGAGGGGAACCTGGATCCACACGGGAAAAAGAACCATGTCGGAGAATCCCTCTTTGCCGAAAGCGGCCAAGACAACTTCGAGTGGTAGCGTCAGGCCACGCTGAATCGAATGTACGCCACTCTCCGTCTTCCTCTTGTTCTCAAACAAGGCAGATACTGAGCAGCAGTTTTAAGGCACTCGTGAACAATTACTGCCGATATGAATCCCGCGATAGCTTTTAGTTCTGTTTTTTTCACTTCCTTATCTTCAGAAAAATATAAATTTAAAACTTAACAGATGGTAATTTTAATGAACGATCCGTCAATTTAAAGGCGCAGCGAGCCGGCGTCGGCACTCGAAACAAAGCTTCCTCTCTCCCTCGGCCGTGCGCGTCCGCTTCTGTTTCTCTCTCAGTCGCTGCGAGGCCTTGAGACCTTCCCTCCCGCACGCAAAACCCTCTCTCTTTCCAGTACACAGTCACTTCCCCAATGGAACGGCGTTGTTTCTTTGCCGTTCTGACCATCTTTTTCTGGCTCTCAGTTCCTGTCCTCTCATCCAGTATTCCTGAGGTCCAATTGCAATGCCTCTCTGTCCCATCCGCCATTTTCTCCTCCAATGTCAAATCAATTATCTCTGAAATCGAAAGCGTCCTGTCCCTCATCTCTAAGATTACTGGGCCGCTCGGTGGGGGTCGCCTCTCTAGTGCCGTCAACGATTGCGCTGAGCTCCTGGACTTCTCCGCCGATGAGCTTACCTGGACTCTCGCCGTCACCCAAAGTCCTAACAAAAAAATTAACGGTAATATATGCTCATTAATACATTTTGTTAAGAGTCTCTTTACTGAGTCATTTGAAGTTGGAAATACTTATACGGGTGGTTCCTTCTTTCAGGTACGGGCACTGGAAAGGAGAGATCAGACCTTAAAGCCTGGCTGAGCGCCGCGCTCGGGAATCAAGAAACCTGCCTCGACGGCTTCGATGGTACGGACGGAATCGTGAAGCAACTCGTCGCCGGGAGCCTCGCCGCTGTTACCTCCTCGGTTGCACAGGTTCTTAAAATGGTACGGGACGTCCCGGGTGCTAATGTATTTCCCGGAGGAGGCCGAAAGTTGCTTCAAAAAGAGGGATTCCCCGACTGGATGTCAGCCGGAGAAAGAAAGCTGCTGCAAGCCCCCATTGGAGGAGTGAAAGCAGACGTGACGGTGGCGCAGGACGGGACGGGGAACTTCACAACGGTGATGGAGGCCGTCAAAGCCGCGCCGGACAACAGCAGCCGCCGGTTTGTTATTTACATTAAAAAGGGTGTTTATAAAGAGAACGTTGAGATTAAGAAGAAGAAATGGAACTTGATGATGATTGGAGATGGCATGGGAGTGACTGTTATCACCGGTAACCGGAATTTCATCGACGGCTGGACGACTTTCCGGTCGGCCACTTTCGGTACGAACCAAATACTTTTTTATCTTTTATGGCTTTGAAAGACGATTCAGGCTCTAGTGACTAGGACGGGAAGCCCTGCATGGGATATTTGGGATATAATGATTTGGGGCGTGGCCGTGATGGGTACACTTTTGCCAGTTTCACGAGCTGCCGCTGGGCAGTCTCGCGACGTTCTTTTAGTTAATGACCATTAGTTATCAAGTACATTTCTCAACAATTAATTACTCTTAAAAAATAGGATGAATGTCCATGAGATTGATTGTTTCAGCGATTTGGCTGCTGATCTCCAAGTGTACACACTGACTGAATTTTGCTTATGAAGCTGTCTCTGGGAGAGGATTCATAGCCAGAGACATGACATTCGAGAACACCGCCGGGCCGGAGAAGCACCAAGCTGTGGCCCTCCGTTCAGACTCGGACCTTTCCGTCATCTACCGATGCGGGATCCATGGCTACCAAGACACACTCTACGCTCATTCCCTCCGCCAATTCTACCGAGAATGTCGCATCTCGGGTACGGTGGACTTCATCTTCGGTAACGGCGCAGTTGTCTTCCAGAATTGTCAGATCCTGGCACGGAAACCTCTCCCCGATCAGAAGAACTCCGTAACAGCTCAGGGTCGCAAAGATCCAGAGCAATACACCGGCTTCGCCATCCAATTCTGCAACATTTCGGCCGATTCGGACCTCCTCATGTCGCAGAACGCCACCCCGACGTATCTTGGCAGGCCATGGAAGCTCTACTCCCGGGCCGTATTCATGCAGTCTTACATAAGCAGTGCGATAAGGCCGGAGGGATGGCTGGAGTGGCAGGGGGATTTCGCTTTGGACTCGCTGTACTACGCCGAGTTTATGAACTATGGGCCGGGGGCCGGTTTGGGCGGCCGAGTCAAGTGGCCCGGTTATCACGTCCTCAACGACACAACTCAGGCGAGAAACTTCACCGTTGAGATGTTCATCGACGGTAACCTGTGGTTGCCGTCGACGGGTGTAAAGTACACGGCGGGACTGGCTGTATAGGAGGAAAAGAAACGTTTCGGCAACTTGTTTAATCAATAAACGATGGCTAGAAAACTACCACGTAACCACTGATAGGCGGACACGATTGATCAACGTCGGTTGATTTCTGGTCATGATGTGAGGTACCTGATTGTCACGCCGTAATTTATGTATATCGTATTCTTTATAAAGTCAAATATTAAAACAGTCGATAGATGTGATTTTTGGCTTCAGCAGAAATTTCACTAATTTAAGCGTTCTTCGGAGTTCCGACTCTTTCTGAGTTGATCCTGGAACATACCGAATTGTTGATAGCTCGCTGGCAAGGTACTTTCTAAATTTGAAACGATTACCGCAACAAGCGGGAGACCATCATGAACCAGAAGCTTTAGACCTCAAGTTCGAGCCAGTGGTAGTATAGGTCGGGTCAGGACAGGGGTCTCCAGACCCGTATGATTACCTCATAGGGCGAGGGATCGACCCAACAACACTAAATGAGTTGGGTAGAATAGGTTTACGTCAAGTCAAATTACTCATTCGTTGAGAATTTAATATTGATCGGGTTGATCCTTCTTATATTCATATTGCCCTTTCCTTATTACCTCGAGTTTTTAGCACAACTAGTTTTAATATTGTATAAGAGCAAAGTAAGTACCAAGTTCAATTTTTGGTCTCACTTGTTTCCACGAGTCACAAATGGCAACATGCGGGGGAGTGTTGAGAATTTAATATCGATCGGGCCGATCCTTTTTATATTCATGTTGCGCCTTCACTATTGCTTCGAGGTTTTAGGGCAACTGGTTTCAATATCCTTCATCCCACCACTGCTCACCCACGTTACCTATTATTCTCTGAAACACGTTTGTGGTTCCCATTCTTCAATTTAACATGTGGGATCTTTGTTCCACCTACTTTAGAGTGTGATGTTGTGGTTTTGGGTTAAGTATTTGGCTTTCCGCTACTTATCAAACTGGTCTTTTGGACAGTATTAACTAAGTGTTTAACAATCGGTTTTGAAATAAACTCTGACATCCAATAATGTATTAGATGTATCAGACAATACTCTTCATTTTTTTCAACTTGTATGGGTCGATGCACCTCATATATTTGAAGTCAGATCTTAGGTTCAACGCCAGTATTTCAAGCTACTAAACTTGATAAGCAAAATATATTTGATAATAAATAATGAAGCTTAACCTAACAATTTCAAACCAATCAATCAATATAGGATAATCTTTTTGGTCTGATATAAGCACTTTCAACACCACTACATGTAGAGTTTCTGTCGAAGTTCTCTTATTAAAATCCAAAGCTCACCTCTGTTTCAGGTTCATGCAGAAGGTGGGATTCTCTGGCTTTCTATTTCTTTAATCGAAAAAATGAAAGGAAAATTAAAAGTAATCGGAAAGAAGAAACGTGGGCTATCGTTCCTCCTCCCATCCGAGTCGGAAGTCGGGGAGTCGGGAACCGTCGCTGGCGGGAATTCTAAAAGACTCGAAATACAAGGACCGTATGAAGTTAGATAGTATTTAGTTAAACGATATTGCCTAATTGAACCACAACTCCGAGATGCGTTCGAATTACATCTTTAACAGCTTCATGAAATCGGCTGTTCGATCGCTTTTTTATTTTGCGTCTCCTCCTCTCCTCTCCTCTCCTCCTCTCTCGAATTTGCTTTTCAGAAACCCTAATGGATCGCTTCCAAGTGCTCATCAACTGTTTCATATTCCTCCTCCTGACCTCGACCCATGTCTCATCCTCACCCTACACGGATCCGCCACGACCGAACGCCGGCCAAGTTTTCCTGAAAAGGCTCAGCTCAGCCATTGAAACAGCAAGCCACGAACTCCGCGCCAGCACCATGTTCATGAATATTATCCAAAACACGCATAAGCTGGGCCTCAGCAGTGAGAGTTTAGTAATCAAAAAAGCCGCCGCAGACTGCCTGGAGCTCTTGGACCTCACGTCCGAAGAGTTGCGCTGGGTGACCAAGAGCGTTGTAGAAGATAACGGGCGCCCAGAACAAGCAACCAATCTCAATGCGTGGCTAAGCGCTGCCTTGACGAATCAAGAAACGTGTATCGATGGATTCCAGGAAATCAGCAATGAGAAGATCAAATCCTCCGTTCGAGGAGTGCTCCGTAAGATGATTGAGGAATTCGAAACGATTCTGTCTATGGTGAACCAGATGACCGCCGTCGGTGGCCACCTTCTGTCTCATGATATCAAGTGGTACACGAGGAAGGCCGCCATAGGTATCTTAAACTCGAGCTTGGAAGACCTGAAGATTGACCTTATAGTCGCCAAGGACGGAACAGGGAATTATACGAGCATCATGGAAGCAGTGGAAGCAGCAGTGCCCTACGAGAACGACGAACAATTTGTAATTTACGTCAAGGAAGGCAAGTACCGTGAGATAGTCAGGATTGGCCGTGGTAAAAAGAATTTGGCGATTGTTGGTGACGGCATGCAAAAGACCATTATTACCAATAATCGGAGCGCCGGCGGTGGGTTTTCCACGTTTGAATCTGCTACTTTTGGTAAGAAAGCGTCTTCTTTTCTGATTATTTCTGCTAAATGAAGGGAAGTTGTAAAGAGAGATTGTGATAACAGATATTTCTTGGCACTGTTTTTTGTGGGAGGTATTTCTTACTGTATCGTATTTTGGTTTTTTTTAGCTGTGAATGCACCAGGTTTCATGGGGCGAGATTTGACGTTTCATAACGGGGCGGGACCAGAGAACCATCAAGCCGTTGCCTTCCGGTCCAAGTCGGATCTCTCCATATGTTATCGGTGCCGGTTCGAGGGGAACCAGGACACGCTCTACGCCCACTCACTCCGCCAGATGTACCGCGACTGCTACATCTTAGGGACGGTAGACTTCATATTCGGCAACGCGGCGGCTGCCTTCCAAAACTGTCGCATCCTGGCTCGCAAGCCCAATCCGGGTCAGTTCAACACCGTGACGGCCCAGAAGCGCAGCCGTGTGAATGAGACCACGGGGTTCTCTTTCCACAAATGCCGAGTCAACGCGGAGAGCTCGTTACGGAAGTCACCGAATGGTATACGGACGTACCTGGGCCGTCCATGGGGGCCCTACTCGACGACTGTTTTCATGCAATCGTATCTCTCGGAGATAATCGATCCTGCAGGGTGGCGCAGATGGAACGGCAGCTCGCCGGTGGATAAGCTCTACTACGGCGAGTACAAGAACTCGGGGCCAGGGTCAGGCACCGAAGGCAGGGTGAAGTGGAGCAGCTATCACGCACTCACCCAACCAAGGGAAGTTTACAATTTCACGGCGGCGAGGCTAATCGATGCAAATCTTTGGTTGCCCGTCCAATGGTGGGGCTTGGACCTTTGAATCATACATGTGACATAATTACGTTCATACAAGTTTTCCTTTTGAGACGTGAATGTTGATGTCAACCTATTCAAAGTTACAATTAGCAGTGTTCAAGTGGGACGATACGTCATACGTCTTGGCTGATACGTGTTAGCACAAAGAGCGTGCATGATATATAGAAATTTAGGGCAAGTGTCGGATTCGTGTAATTCCCATTTCAGTTGTTAATGCAGAGTACACTGCACCTTGAAACTTTGAACTCTTAAAGTTCGTCGCTAGCTAAATAAAAAGCGGGTCAAGTCACACGACCATCCGGCATGAATGGGTCCACCACGTTCAGGCCACGGGTCGACCAAAAAAAATCCTCTTTACGCTGTCGATGGGTTTCACTTCCCATATAATGAAATCCTAGTCACTCGTGACAGGATTTAACGTTTCCGTTAATCGATCTGTGTCACCCTTTGTGATTCCTTGTCTTCTACGCAAACATGCTCCCAAGATCTCCAGTGGACGGGCCTCCTGCAACTACCATCGACTATGTTTTCTCTTTCCGTTTCTGATTGTTTTCACTTATGTGATTTCCGATTCAATTATGTTATCTTTTTTTGATCGTGACCATGTTAACAGTGTCGGCATAGAGCAAATTTGAAAGCGATGCTGATGATCGCCTGGCCTGGAAACTGCAAAGCGTATTCATCACCCTCCTCATAAGTGCTTTCTGCTGCTTGTCGCAGTTGAAATTTTCACGGTGTTTTTACTTCTCTGTTCTTGCTTCTTTCAGTGTAAAGAGGACCCACGTTTCAGATGCGTCTGCAGACTTTTATACTGCTATTACCGATGTCGGTGGTCATAACTTGGTATTTTGAGTCGTCACTTTCCTCAGCTGTGAAGAAAGAACAAAGAGCTACTTTCCGATGTAAAATGGCACAGCCATCGACCTTTATAGTTCTACAATTTCATACTACTGGCTCGACGGGGCAAGATGTTCGGAATCAGAGAATGGTGCTCCGTCATACTTCTGGAGTACTGACGTAGCTGTCCAAGCGGGGTAGTTCACACCTCACAATTTGCTTCCTTTCTGCTCCTTTCTGCTGTCGATGTCTTTCCACGCGCTTTAGCAACGAGTACATAAATTTACAAATATCTTGAGAGGAGGAGGTCATTTTCATCTTGCTCGTGAGGTCAGAAAAAAATCCACCATAACCAGACAAAAAACTACAACTTTCCCAGAACCCATCGTCAGAAAAATGCTTCCCCAATCGCTATCCGCCGAATCCGTCATAAAAGAAAAGATTTTTTTCTGGTTAGATGCTCCTGCATTTCTTATCTCTGGGGAACAGGGGTAAGGCAAAAGCAATTCTTGATTCCAAAGTTATCCAGTTAAAAACAGGGAAAAGAAAAAGCTACTGTACAAAGAGTCTGTAATTGAAGAAAACCATGCAAGTTGAATGCCAACGCCACTATTTAAACACGCCTGCTAGACTTCTTGAGCCACCGGTCACACCATGGCTTGTTTTCATCTCCTCTTCTTCTTTGCTCTTGCTTTCACGGCGAGTTGGGCCTTAAATGCGCCTTTACCCTCACATTTCCGGCCATCGTCTTCTTCTTCACTGGATGTTCACAAGTCTCTTGTAAAATCTCTCTGCACATCCGCACCATATCCTGAAACGTGTTTCGATACCTTCAAGCTCTCCATCTCTATAGGCATAAACCCAGATATTATTAGTTACCTTCTCCAGTCTCTGGAAACTGCACTTTCGGAGATTCAAAAGCTCACAGAGCTCTTTGCTAAGGCAGGCGGCTCTTCCGGCATTGTCGAAAAACAAAAGGGGACCGTTCAAGATTGTCAAGAACTTCATCGGCAGTCTCTATCTTCGCTAAAGAAATCGGTCGACAAAATTAACAATGCACCCGACGTGAAGACATACCTCAGTGCATCGCTCACCAACAAGGTCACTTGTCTTGAGGGATTAGATTCTGCGACAGGACCGCTTAAGCCCACCCTGGTCAATTCCATGACTAACACTTACAAGTATGTGAGCAATTCTCTCGCGCTTCTTTCGAATCCGAATCCCCCAGGCGCTAAGGGCCGACGACTTTTGGGCTTTCCGAAATGGTTATCGAGGGAAAGCAGGAGGATTTTGCAGAGCTCCGGCGATGAGTATGACCCGAGCTCGATACTGACAGTAGCGCAGGATGGAACAGGCAATTTCACTACCATAAGTGATGCCATCGAATATGCGCCTGACAACAGTCCAGACAGGATAATTATCTTTGTGAAACAGGGTCTTTATGATGAAAATGTGATGATTCCGAGCCAGAAGACTAACATCGTTCTTCTGGGAGATGGAAACGATACGACGGTGATAACCGGAAACAGAAGCGTTGGAGACGGTTGGACTACTTTCAGATCTGCAACTGTAGGTGAGTTGTTATCTCTTTTAAAGGATTTCAATAGACGAATGGAATTACATTAAATGTTTCTGCCATCAGTATATCCTCTGTCGTCAACTTCTTCAATGGGTGGATAAAGCTTTTCCTTCTAATCACAGTAAATGCTTCCATTAGATCCATGGAGCTCAGAAATTCAGACTTCAGTCGAAGAGACTCTTGGGTCAGAGAACTGAAGAGAGAGAAGAATAAAGGACCCACCTTACATCACTCCCGTGGAAATTGCCGACAGAGTGAAAATACTGGTCGATCCTCTAAACAGCTCGTCTTTCGCAAGCCCACCCATTTTAGTATTAGATCAGAAGGCCGAGAAAGCATCCTCTAGAACTGGCAATATTTCTGAACAGTACACTGTTCTATTTCACCCCTTCTTGGCGAACAGGTCGATGCCCATTTGGTCAGAATATGAAAAAATTCTTATCAAGATCTTAATTAGATTAAAAGACTTTCATTCCCGGCCATAACTTAAACCCTTGAGAAATTCCGGTATTTTGAGAAAATCTCTGAAACCATTATTTACTAATAGGAGAAATCTTCCAGTATTTTGATAAACTCATTTGTAAAACAACTAAGTTTTATGAACAAGGAATGAACTTTTGTCCAATATTTTGCCCTTCCAACATTTTGTTATCATGGATTGGAATTGCAATCTTAGCTAAAGAGTTTTCGGGAACAATTTCAGCTGTCTCTGGTGAAGGCTTCTTAGCTCGCGGTTTAAGCATCTACAACACGGCCGGGCCGGCGAAACATCAGGCCGTGGCCCTCAGGGTCAACGCGGATCTAGTCGCTCTCTACCAGTGTTCCATGTTCGGATACCAGGACACGCTTTATGTCCACTCGTTCAGGCAATTCTACCGAGAGTGCGACGTCTATGGCACCATCGACTTCATCTTCGGAAACGCCGCCGTCGTCTTCCAAGGCTGCAACTTGGTCGCCAGACAACCTCTGCCTGGCCAATCCAACGCCTTTACCGCACAATCTCGAACTGACGAGTACGAGACCACCGGCATGTCCATACAGAACTGTTCCATCCTCGCCGGAGACGACCTCGATACCACAACTACAAAGAGCTACCTGGGGCGGCCATGGAGACCCTATTCTCGAACAGTCTACATCGAATCATTCATCGATGGTTTGATTGACCCCGCTGGGTGGTTGGAATGGTCCGATAACGGTACAGGTTTAGACACATTATATTACGGAGAATACGGGAATAGTGGACCTGGTGCAGATACTTCTCAACGAGTCACCTGGCCGGGTTATCACGTAATGAGTTACGAAGACGCGTTGCAATTTACCGTCTCAGAATTCATCACCGGCGATGAGTGGCTTGGCTTCACCTCGTTTCCCTACGATGAAGGATTTTAAACTTTAAATAACATCGGAGTTGATAAATGTTGCTCAGTACCTTGGTGCCTCATTGGCATGTGGCCCTCACGCTTTGCCATATGCAATTCATATCCTGTGCTTGGTCCTCATGCATGACCCACACTTCTAGGGTTCTTTACAGCCCATTGGTCTATACCCTGCTGGCTAGATCTAATATGAAACCCAGTTTCATGCGAAAAATAACAACTATTCTAGCCATTCGATTTTGATCAATGATGAAGGCAAATCCCCACTCATTCCCTCTCATTTTGCCTTCACCTTCGCCTAACTCATTGCCTCGCTCGCCATCGGCTTGCCTCTTCCCGTTGTCGTCATCATCATTCGTCATTCGCTGTTCACAAAGACCCTCTTCCTAGCCTTCACTACTCGTCACTTCTTGTTTGAAAATCCTTTTCAGTTGTCTTTCATTCCCTCCTGCACTGCGTCTCCATCGTTGTCGCCATTCACCTCACCTCTTATTCACATCTTCGTTGTTCATTCCCTTTTTTTTCTCTCGACTCACAGTTCATCGTCGCCTCTCATTCCCTCTCTCTCACTCTCATTGTTCGTCGGGCATTCCCTCTACTTGAAAAACCCTCTTAGTTGCCTCTCATTCCCTCCTGCCCAATGATCTCCATCGCCTTTTGTCGTTCATCGACTCTAAGCCCATGGTGATATCATTAGCCCATTTTCGTTTCCCAAGTTCCATGGCCCCCATCTCCTCCACTGGTTTCCTTAAATCTTGAGCCCTTCCCGTACCACCTGTGATCCAATCCAATTACTTCTTCTTGTTGGAGTGATGTCAATGTTGTTGCAATCTCTATGGTACTCTTCTCAGACAGAAATTCCAAGGTGTACCTACTCCTCATAGGCAGAAATCTTCTAATTAGAAATTTTTTGTCAAAATTAATCACTCCATGATGTTCTCGTTCAAGGTCCCCAAAAACTTTTTGCTTTGATGTTTTTTTCAAGTTTTGAGTTTTTGTTACTTAGTTGTGTATCTTCTGTACATTTAGCTCCTAAATATTGTGGTCACCCAAAAAAGTTATACTGGGTCAAATTAAATATTAAGTCTACAGTTATAGTCTCCCCTAGATTTCAAAAAAAAAAAAAAGAGCTAACTTTGGAGTATAAATGTTGCATAATCGCCTATTTTTGGTTAAAAGTTGTTTTTCCATAGTATTTCATCACTTTATCATTTTGTGCTTTTATCACTTCAAAGCAATGCCTAAACCCACTATCTTAAAAGTATAGGAGTATGCCTAACATCCAACTTGAATCAAGTCTTTTGTTATTCTTCCAAGAGGTGATTTGTGTTTGAACTACCCTTAAAAAAATATTGTCTCTTTGTTGTATCCTAAAGTTGGGCCATTTTTTCGCTTTTAAAATTGAGCGAAGTGTATTTCAGACTATGACTATTTTTTACTAGTGTATGGAACTTTGTTGTATGGTTAGGAGAGAACTTTTTCTCCCATTTTGTGTTTTGTCCAAGTTGGTTATCTATGTCCCTTTTATCCCCAACTTGAGGGGGAGAAACAAAAGAAGAAGATTAAGAAAGAGGTGTTTTGTTCTACAAAATAATCAAGAAAGGGGGAACATAAATGATGAAGTTTTTGCATCTATGAAAAAAAAAAATTCAGGAAAAGAAAACCAAAGTCCAATAATCCTTTTCATTGCAAGCTGAAGTTATAAACTCCAGTTTGAGGGAGAGTGTTGAAGTGTAGATATGAAAGAATCTTACATAACTTTGACAATAAGAAGTCTCATAGAGTTATAATTAATATGGTAGAGTCCAAGAAGAGTCTCATGGAAGGAGGTCTCACAGAAGATTTTTAGTTAAAAGTGTTTTAGTTATGTTAGTTTTTTTTTTATGTTCATTGTTCAATTGTTCTAGGACATATCTTTTAGAGTTTAACTTTGGGTGTAATTAGGATAATGATAGTTTAATTGTATCTGAATTCTACTTGTTTCCTTTTTTTTTATAAATAGATGCCCGTTGTTCTCAAATTACAACAAGTTAATGATGTTTTTATCTTTTCCAGAAATTTAACAAGTTCGAACCTTGCTCAACTTGGAGCTTAAACTTATCAAAAATTTTCAAGCTGGAGTTTGAAGATTTTAAGGTCAAGCCAAGCTTAAACCTACACAGGTTCATGTTGGCTCAACTTAATGCTACCCTGGGCCTTCTTGATTCTCTTTTTATAGACTATGTTAGTCCATATCAAATTTATCAAATGACAATCCTACCCTGTGTCAATGCACCCCTCTTTATTCTTTCGCTTATGTAAACTGTAAAAATTACATGGAGTGTTAGTACACTTGGAAAGTAGATCCCCTAGGGAAAGTGAAAATGAATTATAGGGTAACCTACTTTCCCTAGAAAAAGTATTTTTTGTGTTAATATGTACAATAAAAAGTGTAGTAGAAAGATTAGGGAGAGGAGAGACGAGTGCGGGACAAAAAGACATGAGCTATGGGAGAAAAAGTGAATTCATTAAGGGTTTTGGAGCCCCATAGAAAAGTAAAGAAAATAAGAATTTGACCATTATTATTCCTAAAAATAGTTAGTAAGAAAGAGAATTTGATCATTATCTATTTTTACTATCTATTTTTGGGAATACGTGTCACTCTAACAACTCTAACAAGAACATACTTTGGCTTGCCTTTCTCCTGTTTAGATAAGGAAAAAAAAAAAAACCCTCCATGCCGAGAAGAAAAGCTCGATCAGAAGGCTAGAAAAAGATTTTGGTCTCAATAAACAACGAATAATTACCAGGAACACGAGTTCGTTTTTCCCACGCAGCACAGAGAGTCTAAACGTGAAAATGACAGTGTCATTTAACAAAATTACAGGTTGCTGGCCCATAGTCTCCAAGGTGCGAGCCGCAAGCAGAAAGGTGAAAAAGGCAATAATGTTCTTGTACTAAATTCAAAGCAGAGAGAAGACTCGGAGACACGGAGAAAATCGTCATTCGTCTCTCATCCTCACGCTTTACACCCAGCGTAATCAAGAGGACAAAGACCCATTCTGATCACCTCCTCTCTAACGGAAATAATCGGAAGACGAAATCGAGGTAAAAGTAACGAAAAAAATGAAAATCCGTGAAGCTTTACCTTGGCGAAACCTGTAAAGGAGGGAAATTCACATGCTTCCGCGATTGTTTGACGAAGAAAGCGGCGTATCAGTTCACGCGTTGGCCCGCTCGACCACACCTGAGAAAAGGGTGAGGCGGACATGGCCTTTGCTGCAAACGACACAACAAATTTCGCCGTGGGGATCGAACCCGGGTCGCCGGCGTGAGAAGCTCTAAATTATTCCAGTATTTAAAAAGATTATTTCTATTAGATTCCAACGATAAAATGAGGTCGTTGGAGTATAGTTATGCCACGCGGGCGACCCTGCAATTTTTTTGTTTTGGCTTAACGCCGGGCACTACTCTGAATGCTCCCTCCACTCACCTGCCCCAAATTCACCTTACTACTAATGACAACAACATATTAGGTTCTTCCCCATCATTCGGAGACTCATGGTATCCATAATCTGAATGATTCATCAAATCCAACTTACAAATCCATTCCCTTCCTCGAGTGGGCGCTCCATTCTCTTCTCTGTGACTCCATCTTTCAACTCAAACCGTTCATCCGTTTCTCCCTCTCAGCGGCGTTCGTCATCATTTTTCTATATAAAGATTTTGTGGTGCCGGTCACAGGGGCTGCGCTGCCACTCATGGTGGAGGGTGGATGAGATTGTTTTCCTTTTCTTTTCGTTTTCTTTAGTGGAGGAAATAGTATAGCTTGAGCACGCCATTTACAGTGTGGGATACGTCTTAAACATTGCCAACTCGTCTCTTGTCACCTGTTATGCATTCAAGATTGAGGCTTATGTTTTTCTTTGTCTCGAAATGGGCAAAAGTAAAATCCTTCAACTGGAAAAATAAAAGGAAAAAAGGGCTGCTCGTGCTCATGTTGAAATTCGAAAAGTTATTGCAGGAAAATAAGACTAATAAGGGGGAAATCTGAGAAGAATACGACAAGTTTTTAGCCACGAAAATGGGGAGCCGTTGGTTTCGAGTCCTGATAATCCGCCGGGCGAGAAATTAATGTGTTCCAACAGAGAAACCGCCATTTCCTTCTCCTCAAGTTTGTCCCTTTCTCTCCTGTGAGAATCGCGTGTCGTCCTTGCGTGATATTTATACTTTACAAAGAAGAACTGAGGATTGATTGCTCCGGCAAGCGATAACCCAGAAGAATATACTCCACGTAGAGAAGAAACAAACCGTTCCTCCCTGCTTTGCACTTGGAGTGGTCTCGGAGCGCTATTCTATCTACTGATCCTTTTTACGTAATCTGTTATTGGGATGTGATATTGATTTGGAATTCGGTCAGGGGGAAGGGGGGAAGATGAAGTTCTGCAAGACATATGAGGAGTACATGCAGAACCAGAACAAGCGGTTTCCTGGGGTTGGATTCAAGAAGCTGAAGAAGATTCTCAAGAGGTGTAGGAGAGACCTTCAATCCCAGAAGCAGAGAGACGGAGCCCTTGCGTCTTTATCCCGATGCCCCGATCATTGCCCAGGTAACTTGAATATTTCTCATGTTCTGTAAATTTACTTTTGAGCTGCTGGTTTCCCGTACTCGATTGTGTTCTTTGTGGCAAACTAGCTTGGTGTTGGCAGTTTCTTTCCCTGATCCATTTTATCTATAGAAGCGACGCTTCTGTTGAGAATGAAGAGGTATCAATACCTGCGGACTTGTTGAAAATGAGGTATCAATACCCTTCTTGGACCCGAATTAGCTGAATCATCAGTACATTGTGGCCATTCGTTAAAAAGAAATCCCCTGTTTAAGTTGAAACGGTAGCTTAGGGAACTGACAAATTTGCCATTATAAGAAAATTTTATTAGGCATACTCTTCCTTTTCATGCTTAAACATTGTCAATACCACATGAAAAATCCATTGATGCGAGGTGTAAAATAATAGATTTTAGGATCTCACTGCAAAGTATGTAGCAGAGAAACTGATTATCAATCCTCAGTTACAGAATTAGTAGTTATTAATCTTGCTTTTGCCTTCTTTCTATCGTCTTTTGAGTTGCCTTTTCCAGAAATAAAGAGTAGGAACATGGGTTAATAGTGTTGCCTATTAAAATCTTTTTGAACTAATTTTGGATTTGCTTGCTTTAGATTGTCTTGTGAGTTTGCTGAATATTTTCAAGTTCATTAATATCCTTGACTTGAATAGTATGTTTTTCCATGTGTAATGTACTTTCCAGTGTTTGATTGTCTGAATTGCTAGTTGACTTGCAGTATGTGATGGAACTTTTTTCCCTTCCCTCCTGAAGGAGATGTCTGAAGTTGTGGGTTGCTTCAACAAGAGGGCCCAGAAATTGCTCGAGCTACATCTAGCATCAGGTCTTAGAAAATATTTTATCTGGTTCAAAAGCAAGCTGCATGGTAGTCATCTTGCTTCTATCGAGGAAGGGAAAGATTTGGTAACCTATGCAATGATTCATGCAACTGCCATTAGAAAAATCCTAAAGAAGTATGACAAGGTAGTTTTCACTATGCTAAACTGACCATTTCTTTACTGGTAGTAATGTTCTACTTATGAACATACAGATACATTACTCTAAACAAGGACAGGCTTTCAGAACACAGGCACACAGGATGCATATAGAGATACTTAAGTCCCCTTGGCTCTGTGAATTAATGGCCTTTCATATTAACTTAAGGGAAAGCAAGGATAAAAGGGCAGTCGCTAAAGGGTTTTTCGATGACTGCTCACTCCAGTTTGACGAGTGCAAGCCAACTCTTTCATGTTCCCTGTTTGATTCTATCAGATGTGATATCGATCTTACTTGTTCAATCTGCTTGGTTAGTTGACTAATCATATACCTTATTGCCTTTTGTTGTTTATTTGATTAGGAAATATAAACAGTTCCGAGGATGATATGATAATGTCTTTCGAATTGCAGGATACAGTATTTGATCCTGTTTCTTTGACATGTGGGCATATCTTTTGTTATATGTGTGCATGTTCTGCTGCATCCGTAACGATAGTCGATGACCTGAAGGCTGCAGACAGCAAAGCAAAATGCCCTTTATGCAGAGAAGTATCTACCAGCTACTTCAATATTTTTTGATTTTCAGCAATCAAGAAGTAGATGTCATTTTACTATCAGGAGATCCCTTTCACTAAAATACATGACCTTGTGTTCCAGGAAGGAGTTTATGAAGGAGCCATCCATTTAGAGGAGTTGAATCTTTTGTTAAGCCGAAGGTACACTTTCTTAGAGGTTTTATTTGCTTTAATGTTGTCTTATTCTTCAGGTGTAGCTTATCCTACAATCATCCATTTGCTTTAACAGCTGCAATGAGTACTGGGTGCAAAGAAGCCGATGGGAAAGGAGGGAGAGGATGAAGCAAGTGAAGGAACATTGGGAATCTCAATGTCGGGCCTTTTCTGGCTTCTGAGAGAAGATTATCATGGCGGAAGTGTGTGGCTCCCTTCTCACCCTATTTGTTTGAAGAATTAGTTTACTTAATCGAAGGGATGATTTATTTGATGGCAATGATGGAAGGAGTGGTTTGTGAATAAGGATTTCTGCCCCTCTGAAAACATTCCTGATGGAAGGAGTGGTTTGTTGAATTAGTAGTCACCTCTTGGTTTGGGTAACTGTTTGTTGAATTAGTAGTTTATCTATTAGGATAAAGATATGGAAGGAAAAACAGGGAGAAGCATTTAATTTAAACTTCTATATGGCTTTCTTACTTGTTTCTCAGGAAATGTTAGGAGGGTTTTCACCTGCAACTTATCTGCAAGGACCATTTAATCAGGATCCGTGTTTCCATGGAAAACTTGCAACAGTGTCTATATGTTTCCTTCTGTTTACAGCTGATCTGTGATTAAGTTTCTTTCCCTCTTCCTCTTTTCCTTGCCTTGGTGGTAATCCCTTTCTCTTGTCAAACCTCTTTTGTCATTTCTTCTCCCTGTCTTTCCTTAAACTACCAACCCCCAACCCCCCTTATCCTTCTTGTTCTTCTCTTGTTCTTTTGCCGTCGTGCCTGGTTCTTCTCTTTCCTATTTCCCTTCGCCTTCTTCCTCATTTTCATACCACAGTTTACCTCTTCCTCATTTTTCTCTTTCTGCATCGGTTCATCTCTCTGATAAAAGCCGGGAACATCTTTCAATACCTTGCATGGAGTATATAAATAATCAGATTAACGGAAGCTCCTATAAGCATTCCTTTCCAAATAGTTCTTCAAAATCTCATGTCTAAAAACTCAAAAGTTACTTGTTAATTTACTTAAAAATGGAAACTAAAGCCAAAAGGAAGAACTCTAAAGTCATCATTTTACATTCTATAGACAACCACAAAACTTACATTTGAATCTTTATTAATCCACCTCAATAGTAACACCACAAAGAAACTAACCCCCACAACTTTACATTCTATAAAATAATGAAGCCTATCGATACACATCTTGATCAAGATCATCTGCCAACTCGAGATAGGAGAAGCTACCGAAACAGATTGAAGGGTAACCAGTAATCGATCTTTGGCAACAATTCTTGTAGGTGAAAATAGACATTCTTGTCAATCTTCAGCAACCCTCGTGTACAGGCAGACGATATTCTTGTCAATCGATCTCTAGTAATTTCCACCTATGCCTGTCTGTACTTACTTTCTATGTATGCCTGTCAAGATAGGAGAGTCTTGTAGCCGATGGAGACTGGTGGGTATTCTCAGGGGCGCTTCTCGCCTGAAACCGCAGACATATTCCCTTGGAGAAACACGCTTGAAGAATCCAATAACAAGAGAAAAGACAAGAAACAGAGAATGAAGGAGATTGAAAATGCATGCAAACGTACACAACGAAAGAATGGTAAAGACATGTTGCCTCCATGGGCGAGCACATTACCAGGAAAACGAAGATTACAGAGAAACTCGGAAGAAATTCTTGGATGAAATGGAGAGAAAAGAGAGAAGTAAGAAAAGAAAAAACCAAAGAATTAAAAGGGAAGAAAAGATAAAGAGAAGATGAGAAGAGGGGGAACTCATTGGAGGTACGACGCATTCGGAGAGCTCAAGACATCGAACCATCACCTCTTCCTCCCAGAACCTGATTTACCAGAGCAACCACCGATTTACCAGAGCAGTTGCGGCCTTCTGGGAGGAGGAGGCGGCGGGTCAAGGTATTGAGACCGTGTTCTTGCGCTCATGGAAAAGCGGCAACGCCTCGGCGAGTCTTCCCGTGACGAAGGGACGAGGTGAAGTACCTTTTATAATCAATCATGATTCAAGCCTCAAATTGAACTCATGTTCATCTACCATCCACATGAGATCTCAGCCGTTGGATCTCTTTAATCCTCCTTACTTAATCTTAGCTGTTAATTAGATCTAAAGATCAAAATATTAGTTAATTTTTCTTTTGGTCAACGTTTGCGGAATTTCCACTTATGTCTGTCTGTACTTAAATCTACATTTCTTTTTTTTTTTAATCCTATGGGTGGAAATTGAAAGGAAATTTAACTTTACAATTTACCATTTATGCCACCACGATTAGGGGTAGCATCGAACCGAGCCGGTTCCCGAGCAGCTCTAGCTCGGCTCGGTTCGATTTGATTTATCTGGATCTTGAACCGAGTTCGAGATCTAGATAAGGTTCGTTTGAGTTAACAAACCAAGTTCGACCAAACCATGGTTCGGTTCGAAAGCTCACGAACCGGCTCATTAACGGGCTCGAGAGTCGAGACCGGGAGCGGGTGAGCGGGAGAGAGAGCGAGACTCTAAGCCACCCCTACCAACAAGACTCAAGCCTTAAATTAAACTTGATCTTTGGCTCAAAAATTTTAAATGAGCTCAAGTTCAAACTTGAGCCATGTTTGAGCTCAAAAAATATTTAAAACTAAAAAAATAAACAAATATACAAAAAATGAATAGAGAGAATTTGGTGATGAGCTTAGTATGATTAAACTGCATGCTATGGTAGATGAGTCTAAGGCTTTGCAAAGCATATTAATATACAATAGCCAGGTTAATAGACCTAATAGAAAAACTAAACTTTTCCAATAATAGCATTTATTCCATTGGCAAATAGCAACATTAGATGTTGAAGGACCCGAAAGGACTGCACGACTGATCATCTTTGAGGTTTGAGGTAAATAAGAGCAACCATCGACCACTAAAAAAGAAAATGATGAGAACAATAAGAAAGGGTATTTTTGTAAGAAAATAGATGCTAACAAGTCAGCCCACAAGACAACAGTCGAGTTGGGAAAATCTCGAGTTCAGTTTGTTATACTTAACAAGTCTTGTTCAAAGTTTGAGCTCGAGCTAAACTCAGGTAAAATTTGAATTGAGTTGAGCTTACACTAAGTTCGAGTTGACTTGCTGAGTCGGCTAGGCTCAATGCCACTCCTACTTGTTAGTCTTCCGTTTCTTCTCATTTTTTCTTCCTGTCGTCTCTTTTCACCTCTAGAACGTCCATGATTATCAACAAAGACCGATGACATGCTCGTTGCTTCACTTATTCAAAACCGAAATCATGGCAGAACAAGAAACGTAAGAAGAAAGTATCAACAAGAAGAGGAAGTCGAACTCGTTTTCCTCCTTCCTATTTAGCAGATAGCTCATAATTTTGAGTTAAAAAATATGAATTTCTTTCAGCAAATCACAAATGGATAGGAATGGTCCACTTACCTTTCGAAACTTGAAAGGTTGCTCATACTCCATTTTTGTGGTCTCAAAAGAGCTTCGCTTGCTTGCCAAGATCGGAATCTTTTCTTCATTTTCTTAGTTGACAAGTTGATATGACATGAACATGAAGCCAAGATAGTAACTGCATGCTGGTTCTAACTAGCCCCCCACAACTCAACTTCCCATATAAGTGTGGTTAAATCCTATGTTAGTGCCTACATAAAAGCTAAAACACTCTTATATTAAACTGGACATCGATGTCTTTGCCGTTAAGTGGTTCCTTTCATTTAGACAAGTGACAAGAGATGTTACTGGCCGCTTAGTGCTCTATGATTAAGGATGAAACCAACCACAGTTGCCATAGCCCATTAAAATCTTATCTAAAGTATAAACCTTCTTCGTCCATATAATCAAATAGAGGGATCAATACGAGTAAACAATTTGAGAGCAATATTGGAGAAACTTACATTTATTCTTGCTAAATCCAGTCTTATTTTGCAAGTACAAGCTGCTTTGTAATGTACAATTGTTAAATAGACTAACAAGTTTACCATCCATGATCAAATCCTAATCATTCAAACCCTTGGTCTCCTTTTCTTTCATTTCCATTTTCAAACCTGGACGCTTCACCTATATTAATAAATCCCATATATGCTTTACCATGCTTGACACACTTATCACATATTATTATGCACTCTAATTCTGGCCTCCAGCCTATGCGCCCAGCCCGGAGTTGAACTCCACGCCGGTTGAAGGCAGCCAGGAGGTGCCGGCTATGAACTCGGCAACCGTAAACTTGGAGGCCTCCGCCACGCTGAGCGCCGGGTGCACCCCTGGCCACCTTACTCTCCCCCCTGTTCCTGCGCCTGGTCCCGAATTCATGTACTCCCCGTAGAACAATGAATTCGAGTTTGAGCCACCGGCCCAGGCGGCCCACCCTGACGAGTCTATGGAGTTATCTAAGAACGACTGCATGAAAACTGTCCTGGAGTATTTCTTCCAGGGTCGGCCGAGGAAGGTATCGGAGCTGCCCTGGATCCTGCACCTCTGAATGGAGATCCCCGTGTTCTGGTTGGGATCGCTTCGACCTTGTGCCGTGATGTAGTTTTTCTGACCGGAACCGCCTTTACGAGGGAATATGTTACAGTTTTGGAAGACGGCCGCTGAGTTGCCGAAGATGAAGTCGACGGTGCCGTAGATGTCGGTGTCTCTGTAGAACTGGCGACCGGAGTGAGTGTAGAGGGTGTCCTGGTAGCCGACGATGGCGCAACGGTAAATCACCGATCTGTCGGACTTCACCAGCAGGGCCACCGCTTGGTGATTCTCCGGTCCGGCCGTGTTCTCGATGGTCATGTCTCGGACCATGACCCCGTCGCTGGTTGCAGCTGAAACCAAACCGAACCGCACCACGTTTTAGCTCTTACGGGGGTGTTTTCCGACTTTTCATTCAAAATTCTAAATATGAACATGGGATATTCGGTTGACGAGATTTTTTTTGTTTGTAATTGGTATGGGATTTATGTTATGACTTACCTAAAGTGGCAGAACCGAACGTGGTTGATCCGCCTTTGACGCTTTTATGGCCTGTGACGACTGTTTTACCCTTCCCGTCTCCCACTAGAAGAATTTTACTCCCGCCTGGCACCTTTAGGTTTTCACTGTACATGCCAGCTGTGACGTGAATTACAGATCTGCCACCATTAGCGGCAAGTGATGCAAACGCTATTGCGTCACCTATGGTCGTGTGTGTGCCCGTTCCGTCCTGGGCGACTACGAGCCGCTCTCCCATCTCGTCTAGCGAAGCTTCTAGAAGCTTCCGATCTCCGGCAGATACCCAAGCCGGAAAATGATCGTCCGACAACAACTTCCGGTTCCGGCCTCCACCGGCAGTTCTCTTCTTCTTGGTCAGTTCAGTCGCGCCGCTAGCTTTGTAGAGTGCGAGCGAGTTACTAATGAACTCTGTGAGGTTATTAGCGAGGGCAGCCATCAAATCCTTCTCCTTGCCGGAGTTGACGGTGCTGAGGCTATCGAGGCACGTGCCTTGGCTCGTGAGCGAGGCACTAAGCCATGTCTGTATGTCATCGGGGGTGGGGTCTTTTTTTGTATCCATGACATCCGAGAGCTGTTTCAGGCTGTCGGTTAGTAGTTCAAAGCAGTCGTCCATGCCGGTTGGTAGCTGGGGTCCGGCCTCTTTCTTTATGGGGTTTGGTTTCTGGACAAGTAGCAGGGCAGACTGTATTTGGTTCATGGCGAACTGAACTGATAGGTCGAAGTGCTCCCGTACGGTATGGGAAGGCGAAGTAGCCATCGAAAGGAGCTCATGCTCGCAAGAGAGTGGGTAAAGGGTGTTTTTGCATGAAGATGCAATTGCACTGGGAATAGTAAGGTTGCTGGGATGTGAGGAAGAAGACGATTGAGCAGGACAAAGGGCAAGTAGCAGGCATAAGAGCCAAGCCCATGATGCCAAACTACGAACACTTTGATCTCCATCCATTGGGATCAGCCACTGGCGTATGCTTCTGGTAGCAAAGAATCTCATAGTAGAGAGATGGTGATGAGAAGGATGAAGAGTATGGGAGCGGAATGAGGAGTTTATATAGGACATTTTTTCACAGGGTGTGAACCCAGAATTATCGATGGATGAAGGAAGAACAACCGGTCAATAATAGGAAACGAATATAAAAAATTAAAACGTTGGATAATACAGTCCTAATGAAGAAGCCAATTAATACAGCTGTTCTCCAACTAATTAGCAAGAAGGCGATGGTAGTGCATGACTGATAAATGACAATCTAGCTTCTCTACCAGTTAATTAAACCTGCATTTAACCAGCGCAGCGAAGATCGGGTAATCTAAGATCAGAAGCTTTCGGTGACAAATTCTAAGTCTATAGGGTGACTGCGTGTGAGTATATCCACACTAACAGCCACTATGGTGCCTGTCAACTGGGAATATGACTTCTCATATAATAGTTATCGCATTTTCCAAAGCTTCATTATTTAACTTTTAATTGTAAAGATCATTTGTCCAAATCTACGACAGCTAGCTTTACTTTAGGGAAACAGGTCAACTTCCGCCTCATTTAATTTCGTTTACTTGACACGAAGATGATCCTCACTAAATTCCGAAACTCCATCATCAGCTTCATGATAAAAAACCAACTCTTGAGTAGAACTCTCTTGGAAATGCTTCTAGTGGATTCTTACTCTTTATCTTCATGCAAACACCTTAAACCTGAATGACATGGAATTTCTATCACCGAAAGTTGTCGGGTTTCACAGTGTTCTTCCTCTTAATCACTATAAATTTCTAGGAGGACATGACGCTTGTGCCAGTTAGAAGCTTCGCGTCTCCTTCCAAGAGCTACTTTCCAAAAACTGGGTCACTTTTAGTTATGCTTTTGAAGTTCAGTACTCAGCCTTTATATTGTTCTGTAAATGCTGATTTACGTCTTATTCATTGAAGCGTGATTATCTCCTAGAAATGTGGTCCTCGTTTATAGTGAATTTAGATCATCAATATAGTGAAAAGAAAAGGTGGGGGGGGGGGGACCGTTGGAGAGATTGGAGGTGCAATTCCTGAATGATTAAAACCTCTTGTGGTCACGACGGCTACTTTTTGACAATATTGCTTGGATGCTTGGAGCATTTGTAATCCTTTTACGTCCTTTTTATGTACTTGGGGGACTACGCAGAGGAAGTAAGTAGAGAGAATCGAAGTCTTGCTTGAAGGACAGCTATTAAATGCAAAAGTCCCAATCTAAGGCCTCAACTTGACACACCAGGCCACCATCTGAATGAACTGCGGAGGCCACTGAGATAGAGACAAGCAAGGAGAAGCACAACGGAAAATGTTGAATTGTGATATACGTTTTATTTTGAATTCGGACACCCACCCTTTTGTGTCTACTATCTTAGAACAGCTGAACTACTGGTAGCTCCCAATAAAGTTTAGGGAAGATCCGAGGTCAAGGCCTTTGTATCTGTAGCTCCCAATAAAGTTTAGGGAAGAAAAAGGATCGGCTTTTAATAATTAGGTACGTAAATGTCAATACACAGGCTTAAAAAATTGATACACCAGTCGCCCGCGAAGATCATCTCTGCTGACCTTGAAAAATTTTAATATGATCATTTTAAAAGGAATTTTTTTCCCTGGATCAATGAATCTAATGATAGATTTAACAATTGAATTGATCATGAATTATATGAACGTCCCCAGCCCTGAAAAACTCTCTATCTTCTTATCACGATTGACATAGGAAGGAGCCAAACCCGTGCAAAGGGATGAGAACTGAAATTAGGGCAGCAACGTCTCGAAGGGAAGAAGATAGAGGACGACAGGTGAAACAGCATCCGAGTGCGGTGTAGATATTCCAAGCAGAAGGCTGCTCGCACAACAGGAGCCCTTCTCATGAAATATTTTCAATCACAGACGCTCAACCATATCCATCTCCATTATTCAAAACCTCCATAATGCAACACCTTTAATCACCATCTGGCCTACACCCTCCAAAGAAGCGTTTGATAAGTTTATGAGCTGACCTCATTTTCTTGACAAAATGTCCCTCGTAACCTCATCGATGAGACCCAATTAAAGAGACGTTTTATTCCAATCGATCGTGTGTTACGTTGGTTCTGTTAAATGAATACATTACTGCATCTATCACTTCTTGACCAGGAGAATGATCAGTTTACTGTACCTTTACTCTTAACTGATGCAGATATAGATGAGAAGATCCAGAACACGAAAGCAACTTCACGCCTTCTTTATTTTTACTTCTTACTCAGTCGCTTTCTATCTATACTCTTCCACTTAGTTACACGACTAAATGATTAACTGGTTTGTTATGCCTCAAATTCATCGCGCCATGATCGTAAGTACGCAATCATTGAGCAAGCGACTGAATGTCCGGACCTGTGAATGATGAGGAGAAGATTATTCCCTTGCAACTTGTTTCAAAACGGTAGCCTTCGAGATAGTTTTGATGTCGGAGAAGGACTATTATCGCTATTATTTTATATTGATCAGGGCAAATCAAAAAAGTTGCTACGTTTGAAAAGCATATTAGTCATGTTTTTCAGAAGAAAACGGGTGGTAGCAATAGAGATGTGAAAGTGAAGGGGAGTCGGCAGCTTGGATAAAACTTCCACCATGAAGGGAACAGGGATAAGGTCTCGACACTTAGCACTATCAGTCCTGGGTCTTTTCGTATACGTATTCTACTTGTCGTGATCTTGAACAGTTTTCTATTAAACAGAAGCTCTTATTCTGCGGCTACAGGCATAAGAACATTTCTAATTTCCCTGCTTGATTTGTTTACTGTCCATTTTCTTTTCTCCTCCCATCTTGACCAGCTGAAACGGATTTTATTGAAATTTCTTGCAGCTGTTATAATGTGAACACATAATCAAATCCATCAAGCTGGGGAGAAGAGGCAACTCAAACAGAGTTACTCGGGCAAAGAAGACGAAGATGTGGAAGAAAGAGAGTGAAGGAAAGAGAAACAGACATAATGAATAAAAATGATCCCCAGCAGCGGTACGATGTGCTGCATTCAACAGAGGAGGAGGATGCATTCACGTAGGAGTGGGTGGATACCCCTTTCGTGTCTAATTCGTGCACACTGTTTCAGAGGTGAGCGGTCATTCTATTCCAGGGATCTTCTTTCAACATAAAAATGGGATTAAAATGGGTTTAATATTATTTAAACAAATAATGCGTCAAACTATGAGTGCTTCCACATCATGAGTGGGCAGTGGGAATATATTTCACAATCGAACGAAGGAAAAGTAACCAATGGTTTCTTTCACATTTCATAATCAGGCAAAAAGGTTAGGGTAAAGCTTAGAGTGCGCGTCAACTTTTTATTCGATCCAGAATAGTCGTCCCACCACAGAACTGATTGCCCAACAACTTTCTTCAGCTTCTTAGTCGTTCCCTAATTGCATTCTTATCACACGTAGACTTGTATCCATGAACGTAAATGCGATTAGCTTCTGTTGATGTGAACTCTTTGGATTAATCCACAAGGTAGCCTTAATTCTAGAGGGGTACGTGTGAGATTTCATTAACAGTCTCTTTATTCACCACGATTATAACTAAGATTACATTGAGTATTTATACATAAATTTGAAAACAGAAAATGGCTATTTCTGCTACCCAGAGATTTGGTCATCTTCCTTCGGTTCAGGTAATGGAAGCCTGGTCAGTCTGCAGGCTTCTGTTACGTAGGCAAACACGGAGGTTGGATCAAATTAAGCCAAAGTAAAACTTATATAGAGGAACACTTTTAATATAATATCTAAAACTTTGACTCATTAAATCTTATATCTAATTAAGGTGCTCTTAAGGCTATGCTTTTTCTATTTAATAAAGTTTAGTGATCTTTCGTTCACTTTTCCATCTTCTCCCCGACGATTCTTTCATGGAAATGACGCTTATGTAATGACTGTTTTCGAGGACCGCTAATCCAGCTTTAACAGATGTGACTTGCTGAAGCTTCTCTAACTTATGGATCTTAATGGCCAAACCAATCTCATCAACTCCGATGACCTCCCTTAACTCTCTCACATCCTGTTCCTTCATTATCGTTTGTCGGTAACATCACATCTTACTCACAAATTAAGAGTACATGTTAAGTATCGCTGACTTTGTATATTATCACTGTCATCTTGGTCTTCTTCGGATCTCTGAGAAAAAAGTTGTAAAGATATAGCAGAAGTCCTTTATTCTTTAGTTACAGGGATGGCAATCTTAATTTTAGTTTATACAATTGTACGCACCATTGTGCTGCACATCCTAGTTCGCTGTACAGTAGAGAAGAACGTGATATATTCAAGTGAGGCCAGCTTCGAAAGCGATTCCAGTAGAGGGCAACCAAGATGATCCCTTGATGAAGCTGTCAACAGTAAACTGAAGAGCCTCCTTGGGTCCTATTACATGATAGCCAGGCCACTTGACTCTTCCTGAAGTTCCAGCACCGGGCCCTTCGTTTAGATACTCTGCAAAATAGAGGGTCTTCAGGGCGAAATTATCGTCCCATTCAATCCATCCTCTGGATACAATAGCACTGTCAATTTTAGATTTCATGACGACGGATCTAGAGTACTCCTTCCATGGCCTCCCCAGATACGACTCCACCGAGTGCCCGGAAGAAAGATCGGATCCGGCGATGATCATGGATTTATGGACGGAGAAGCCTGTGGACTGGCCGGGGTCCGACCTCCCATTTGCGAGAATAACATTGTAGGACCCGGACTGAGGCCGCCGAAGAATGATATTACAGCTTTGAAAAACGGCTGCTGCGTTGCCAAAGATGAAGTCGATTGTGCCATGAATATCACATTCCCTGTAGAACTGGCGAAGCCCGAGGGCGTAAAGGGTATCCTGGTAGCCTGCAATACTGCACCTGTATAAAACTGAGCGATCCGAAGAGATCCTCAAGGCTAAAGCTTGGCCACCGCCCGGTCCCGCTGTGTTTTGGATTCCAATATCTTTAGCTATGAAGTCGTCTCCGGTGACGGCTGCAAATTAAGAAAGAAAGAAATGTGACCTGGAAGATAGGGTAGTCCCGTTTCACTCTTGTCAAATCTTTCACGTAGTCCATAGATAGATATTTGAAAGTGATATACAAGCTTTAGTGTTCAATCTTTTACGAAATATGGGCATATTGATATTCGGAGAGCAATTCACCGACATTTTTGGTGGCTGGTCTAGAATCTTCTAACAGTGAAAACTTATTAATGCAAATCGCTAAAGTACGAAACTCGGAACAGTAGAAAGAAGAATTTTGAACATTCATGATCTCGTACCTACTGTTGCAGTAGCAGGCATGCTTGTGCCATCGGCACCGTTATCATCTCCAGTAATTACCGTCGAATATTTCCCGTCTCCTATCAGAGTGATACCATCTTTGTTGATGTGCAGCTTTTCCCTATACACACCTGACTTCACATAGATAACAAAACGTCCGCCTGAAGCTGACTTTATTGCTTCAGATATCGATTTGTAGTTCCCCGTCCCGTCTTGTGCCACAATCGCATTCGCCCTGATTCCGGTGGTCTGCAGCAGTTTCCGATTCTTCCCGGACACCCACATCGGGAAAGGCTCGTCGGAGGTGTTTTCCGGGCGCGAGGTGATTCGGTTAACCAGAGCTAGAGCATTGCTGGCGAGCTTGGAGAGGTTGTCCATCTTGTGGGAAATCTCCGTGAATAGAGCACCAGACTGGTCCTTGACGGCGTCTTTGCAGGCGTCTTGGAAAGCCATCACTGCACTCAGCCATGTTTGCATGTCTGACTTGCTCTTGCGAGGAGAGCGATTCAGAGCTACGAGTGATTGATTTAGCCGTCTGAGAGACATGTCCATGAGCTCGTAACAATAGCCTCCACGGAACAAACAACGAACATGAAACCAAGTCAAACAACTTTACGAGAAAGATAGACAAGGGGCTGATCTAGAAACCATTTGGTGCGAAACATGATCATAAACGGTTTCGCATGCTCCCACTAAATAACTTTTTTATCGTATTGTGTGTATTAACTACTACTTTTTAGCATCTTTCATTTTCTTTGAACAGTAACTAAGAAAAAGTGGCAATTGAGTACGTGACGTTTCCAAGAATTAAAACACTAAAACATGTATGAAGACAAAACATGCTAAAGACACCGACAAAACAGTAAGGTGATGTAACCAGATTTCTACCTACAGTCACAGGGTTCCCTTGGCTATCTAATTCATCCTTGAGGATGGCATGATTTGGAAGACCGGAAATATGCATCACGGTTTCATCTCTAATCTTTTCCATTAGAGCAGACACAATGGCTTCATGCTGTTGAACTAACCCTAAGCCGAACAGGGTCTCCATGCACAAGTCAGGGTATCTAGTGAAGCCGCACCACCTTTGGAGAGACTGTTTTGCAAGCTCTCCCTCGGCGTGCTGTCTTCCCCCTCCAGAGACCTCTCCGGGATGCAAAACTAGCAGGCAGGAAACGAAAACAAGGAAGCTGGTTTTTCCTTTCACCATTGTCGATGAAGAGAGAGAGAAAGAGAGAAAGAAAGAGATGGAGGTGCAGAGGGGAATGCGAAGAGGGGGATTTTATAGGGAAGATTGAATCGGAAAGGACTCGTGGCTGGGTAGAGGAATCCAAGTAAAGTTGAAGGTCTATTCTGGAATGGCGAGGGTGATCATGGTCTCCATGTGGGTGATGCAGCTTATATTCCTGGTGGACAATCACATCCATCAGTGGACATCAGAATTCGCCAGTGCCTTATTTACTTCGATCCAGCTACTTATACATGCAGTACATACGGACACTCCTATGTCAACGCAGCGTATCTATAACTTGAGCAAACATCAAATCAACGAACACGGAGACTCGATCTATTTGGGGTATTTAAGAAGAAAGGAGAGGTCTTGATCGAATAGAAAACTGTCATGCAACTTATTTCTTGCAAGGGAACCTTTCAAAGTCTTGTAAATACGCAAAAGAGTATCTTTCGGCATTTGAAAATTTTACAAGAACTTAACAAGCCAAACTCCTCCAGGAATATCATTTCCAAATTAATACAAGAGTTTGAGAAAGGCAGGACATTGGCGTTTGCAAAAAGAAAAGTTTAGAAGAGTCCAATTGCAAGCCTTTTCCATGTGAACTTAGTAGTTGAATATCATTTCCGATGCATTTATCCACTTTATTTGAGAAGGACTGGATTAGAGAGCAATTAAGAAGCAGAAAAAGTAGTGGAGGACCAGTCGTTTGACAAGTCGGTGACTCCAGAAGAGCCACCACTTTCCGTCGGTCGGAAACATTTCACTGAAAAAGTGGAGCTTTTTTCTCGTCGGAAAATGACATGAAGAAAAGAAATATATGGCTGTGTTTTCTTTCCACCAAAATAATCAATTAATTGTGTTTCAGCGCGACACTTGTGGTTGTGGGACAGCCTCTACACTCTGTGGGACCAGACGACCGATCTCTAAGATATATGCTACACGTGGACTTGCTTCCAAGAACAAAGATCAACCTCATCTGGACCAGTCTTTGGACGGGTCCAGTCGTGTCTGGGTTCTGTGGTAATCGCTAGAACATACGTGTGAAATATGATTAGAGCTAGATGTCGTCTCAGGGCACATTGAAGAGTAGTGTGTCGGGTGCGTGGCGTACACTTGGGACTTAATCTGTACTATGGACCGTGCTGTGGGTAATTAGAATTGTCATTTCGTGTTTTGAAATGTGAACGGTCCCCTTTTCGGCTTGTTTCCATTATATATATAAAAAAAATTAAAAAAACAACTACAAATATGGGGCATTCCGAGAATTGAACTCGGGACCTCTCGCACCCTAAGCGAGAATCATACCACTAGACCAAATGCCCTGCCGACACTTTTTGCTTGAGCAGACATTAAAATATAGTATTTATCTAAAACTAAAATTGCTGTTAGCCTGTCGGACATGTATATGTTTCTAATAATCGTATGTGGGCATATATTTCTACGGTTTAGTCTGTTTTTGGCCATATTATATTGACTAACCTGCTTTATCTAATGCATAGAGGAAAAATTAAAAATAAATCAAATGTGGCTGCTGGGATTCGAGCCCAGGTCTCCACGGCCACAACGTGGAATTCTCACCACTAAACTACAGCCACTTGATGTCAAACATCGGCTCTCCCGCTATTAAACTGATATAACACATTAAAACAGGGAGAAACAGAATTATTGGTCGAAATTGAGGTTAGAAACGTTGTAAATTTGTCAAGGGAAGGCACAATAGAGGTTTCACGATGCCCCCATTTAGCAGTCTTTGATCATGTTAGCCCAAATCTTTTGCTATATGAACAACTTCGTGTTAGAGGAAGCCCGCCCTAAGCTGGAATGAGGTTGAATTATTATCCAGAAGTATCGTTTCAAATGAGAACCTAAACAGCATTTTGGTTAAATTTAGCCAAGTGCAAGTAAAACAAATATTTTTTTTTCTTCCACCGTTCCGCGGTCGTTATACGAGTGATATCACAGAGTGGCTCCATAGACGACCCCATAATTGGGTAGCCAGTCGCTCCCTTGTATGAAGGGGTCTACAGTGAACTTGCGTGCTTCCTCTTTACTGATCGCCGGCTTGTACCCAGCCCATTTCACTCTACTTTCGACACCTGAACCAGGTCCCTGATTACTGTACTCCGCATAGTTGATGGTGTCTGGGGGCAGAGTGTTCTCCATCCAGGACAACCATCCGGAGTGGTCCACTACGGAATCGATGGTGGACTGCATGATGAGCGTCGTAGAGTAGTCCTTCCACGGCCTGCCTAGGTAGGTGGGCGCCGTCACTTTCTCATAAGGCGAAAGAGTGCAGCCCTGAATGGAGATGCCAGTGTTCTGATTGGCGTCCACTTTTCCTTGGGCGGTGATGGTGTTCTTCTGGCTCTCGCCGGGCTCCTTGGGCTGAATGAGGCAACTCTGGAAGACGACGGCGGCGTTGCCGAAGATGAAATCGACGGTGCCCCTGATGGTGCAGTCCCGGTAGAATTGTCGGTGGGAATGGACGTAGAGAGTGTCTTGGAAGGCATCGAAGGTGCAACGATAGAAGACGGACTGGTCGGAGCTGGATCTAAAGGCCACCGCCTGGTGTTTTGCCGGTCCCGCATTGTTAACGAAGCTGATATCCCGCGCCATGAACCCCTTTCCGGCCGCAACTGTTATCAAATCCATAGAGAAACATTAAGGTTGCTGATTTGGTGAGGGTCTAGACTCGATCAATAACAACTCCACAATATTCTGCTACATTATTCATGGAAGGTCAACCAAGCAGCAGATGTGACATGGAACTAAGGGGACATGGGTGAAGCAAGTTTTCTTATTTCGCGATTTGTTTGGAGGTTGATGACGCGACGCGAATCTAGATTCTCTCACTCTCATGCATGTGTCATCACGTCGATCATGTTAGAACTCTGTTCTTATTCGAAATTTTATGCTAGTGGCGTGAAATCCGGCGACCAGGAATCAATGATAATTATCATTAACAAACAATAATTTTAATTAAAGCTAAACTTATCGGACACTCCTAGGCTAGTTCCACTAATCACCAATCGAGATCTTGATGTGGGAACGCGTTAACATGTATGACAATGGTTGTGAACAGATTTATCGGGCAAAAGCTGTCGCCATATATCGCGCAAACAAGTACGGTAACATATTTTTATAAAAAATGTATCAGTGGAAACAGGAAAAGGCAAGACTTGCTACTTACTAACAGTCCCGGAGTCGAATGTCGGGGTGCCGTCGACTTTGTTCAGGCTGCCGGAGATGATCGTCGTTTCCTGGCCATCTCCCATCATCACCACGTTCCACTTGGTCTTGTCCACGATCACGTTTTCCTTGTAGGTTCCCGCTTTTATATGAATTACGAATCTGCTCTTGCTCTTCCGCGGCACCGCCTCCACCGCTGCTTTTATAGTCGTAAAATTCCCGCTCCCGTCCTGGGCGACGGTCACGTTAGCCTCCGGCTGCTCTGCTTGAAGCAATCGTCGGTACTTCCCCGACAACCATGTGGTACTCAGAAGCTTGCGGTGAAGGGAAATGTCGAGCTCTTCTAGAATGGAGATTATTTTTGTCGCTATGGCCAAGCTGTTGCTTGTGAATTGGGTGGAGTTTTTGATGTAGGAAGACATTATGTTCCGCATTTCGGCCGAGACGTCTCCCAGTCCGTCGAGGCATGTCTCGTGGTCGGTCAACGCCGCGCTGAGCCACGTCCGGAGGTCGTTAATTTTTCTCTTGGACAGAATCTTCCCATCCTCGGACCCCGGCGAGAATAACGCCATTGATGAATTGAGTTGATCGATTGCATCTTCAATCAAGATTTCGCAGTCGCCGAGCGCGTCTCGGACCATCTTGGCGTTGGCTTTGGTCTTGAGGGTTTGGGGAATGGAGGAAATCCTGGTGAGCTCGTCCACTGCGACTTTCATTGACAGTTTGAAGAGCTGCTCTGGATCCCCCTTGTCGGAGCTCTCCACTGAAGACAAGCTCGATACGCATACGTCCTGGTACTGGGTGACACCACAGACGGCCTTGATCGAAGTTGACGGAGATGTTGAAGTAGGTGACTGGTCGGAATTGCTACGGCCGCCGCTATTAAGCCTCGTTCCGACGACGGCTCCGATGATTATCACCAGAAGAACGACCACTGAGGCGCCGATGATGGCATAACGCTTACAGGACTTCCGGCGGAAGGCCAGATCTTCCTTGTTCACCTTATCGTAACCTTTGAAGGAGTTGATGGAATCCATTTTCTTCTCGTCTGTTTAGCTGGGGGAGAGCTGAAGATGAATGGAAGACTTCTTATACCCTAAAGACGACAGCCCCTGGATGCCTTCTACGCCCGCACCTTAACATCTGCCATCAACTAAACTATTCTACCTCTGACCGAGTTAAAAAATTAAGAAAATCATGGCACTCATAACAAAAAAAATTACCTTTCTTCTGGAGTAGTTGCTTGAGAGGTTTGGGCGAAAAATAAACAAAGATGAAATTCAGGAAATTAGATCCTGCAGAAGACCAGTACGTATGGCAGAACAGAAGGGCAGTGCTTTATTATGAGTTGAACATTTTTTTTTTTTTGAATAGCCGGTGGAATCGAAAAGGGAGCACCAGAGTGAAACGAGGACAAAAATACGGGCGACCGAGATATCAGCATTTGTCAGCCAGAGGGGATAACTCTAAACTAGAAAATGCGACCAGTCTGTGAGTAGTTTCTACGAAGCAGCCGGTCTTTGCCAGCGGAGAAGATTCATTGGCGCGTGATATGATTGATTCGCATGTCATCTTTTTCACCTTCGCCGGTGCAATATCAATTTTCTATTCAGGACTAAAAAAATATATCTTCGCACGGCTGATCCCATGACAGCCCACGATCCTTTTCTGATTGGGTACATATCGGAGAAGGAAGTCCCATTGAATAGGCCTTATGAGATTCTGAATTAAAACCGCTGTCTTTACGTTAATTAAGAGTGATATTTATATAATTTAAAATAAAAAAATAAATACATTAATCCGAAAAGATTAGGATAAACACAAAGGGAAGAGTTCGGTTCTGTGGCCAAGTCTGGAGTCATCAATGTACAAAATATTATAAATTGATGAAATTTAGTATAAGAATTTTCCATCTCCAAGGAAAAACACTATTATTTCCTATAAAAAAATTCCTAACTCTCCCTTGGGGCTTGTACTCTTACATAAAGTTATTGTTTTGACAATTCAAAAGCAGACGAAGGTTTTTTACTAATGAATTGATTATCAAAATCATTCCTTACCCCATATGTGAGAATTTGAGCCAAGATGAGAGGTTTGAATTTGGAGAGAGATTTGTCGTGAGAGTTTTCGTTGAACTGGATTTAGTACAATCAATGTACCCAAGATGATCATACCTAACAAGGACAATAAATATGACACATAATGTTGTAAAAATTGATCAAATAAGGTGATTGAGTTCGAATGGACGGGGTCAGTTAGGTTTTACGACAAGTTGATCGAAAATAAATAAATTATCATCGAGGGAGCATCTCTCCATCTAAAATCACCTAATGCAGTTTCTCTATCCGAGAAAGATCCCCTACCCTCTCACTAGGGTGGCATCGAGCTGAGCTGAGGCTAAACCGGCCTATGTTCGAGTCGATCTTGATTTAAATATTTTGAACTCGAGCTCGAGCCTAAAATTATTATCTAGCTCGAGTCTAATAATTTTAACCGAGCTTGAGCTTCAACATTCATTTTAAACTTTTCAAAAAATACAAGTTTCGAGTTCATGCTCCAACATACATTTAAAATTTTTCAAAAATACAAGTCAAATAAACTGTATATAACTTTATGCATACATTTTACATAAATTTGGGAATGACCTCTATTTAAAATTGGGCATAAGGGTGACATCAAATCCAGCTGAGTCCAAACCTTGTTCAAGTCGAGTTTGATTTAAATATTTTGAACTCGAGCTCGACCAACCCTAACCTCGAACCTAAAATTGTAATCGAACTCGAGTCTAATAATTTTAACCGAGTTCGAGTTCGAGTTCGAGTTCGAGCTTAACCTACGTTTAATACTCTATATAAAATATACGTCAAATAAATTATATATAAAATTATGCATACATTTTAAAAAAAATAATGATAGGGGAGGTTCATGATTGAATTTCAATAATGGATTAGAAAGCGCCAATATTAATCTTTTTTACTTCAAATGTTGTCTAAATTTTTTTGTAATTTTTTAATCTGGCCATAAATATGCCTTCTTTAGTACCCCTAGTTGAAAATTTATATTCTACAAAAAACTAGAAATGTTTTTCCTATGATACATATTTCCAAAAAAACCTTTAAATAAAATCCTATTACTATTAGTGACTTATTAGAAAATTACAAAAATATTTTAAAATTTTCTCAGGAAAATTAAATGGACCTCTTATTGCCTCTTTTAGGGAAATAAATAAAAATTAATAATCAATATAATATATTACTATATTTATCGATAATTTTTTAATCAAATAAAATATCAAACACAAAATTGCTATGAAAATTGCCTCATGCGAAAAGTATTACATCATCAATTATCAAATACTTATTCAAAAAATTTCGATATGGTTTTTTAGGCTATCTTGGTAGGAAAATCTTACTTAGAAAATTATATGAAGTTTTTAATAAGAATTTTCAATTAGAAAAATGTTTACAAAAAAATGAGACACTAATAGTCCCTAGAAACTTATTTCTACTAAAATGTATTTTCAATTTCTTCCAGAGCCACCATGGAGAGTTTAAATATAAAAATAAAAATAATAATATAATAAAAATATTGGTGAAAAAACTAATGAACTATTGTTCTTAGAGCTTCTCGTCCGCGTCTTATAGTAGGATATCTCCGTTTATCTCCGTATAACCGCGTGCACCCTTCTCCCAATCGTCTCTCCTACTATTTCTTCTTCTTCTCTCTTTCGGAGACTCGACGCTCTCTCATCCTCATCGGCTAAGTGCAAAGATCGGAGAATAAATCGATAACCGGAGCTCCGGTGATCCTTCTCTGTACGGTAACTCTATTTCTTCAATTGAGCTATCCTGCCGCATATTTGCTGCTGGATGCATCCTTTTCCTCTTTCTTCTTCGCTCTCTTTCTTCCTGTCTCCTTTATCGTTTGTCTGACCACTCGTTTCTTTAGGTTGCTTTCATTGTTGAAGGACCGGATCACGGTTTTCCAAAAAGGTACGTTCTCTTTTGCCTCTATTCAGTTATGTTTGAATTTAAATAGGCTCCTTTTAGTAGGTGCTTGAACAAATAAATAAGCTGCTTGGTATTTGAGGTTCAATATTTTCATACAGTAGAAAAGAGAGTGTTAGGGGAGACTGGTTTTATTTTATTTTATTTACTTCTTTTATTCTTTGCTACTTAATAGCATTCAAAGCCGGCATGCATCACTGGACCAGATAGTGATCGATTTTCTGTTGCTTAAACTTTCTCTACTCCTGCTCTGTCTTTATATATTATCGTATAAGGCGTTTTATTCTATGTGTTATGGAAGTTTTTCGGAGAGAAGACATCTGGAAGTGTAGTGTAAGTTCTTTTTGGAAGCATGGTCCAGCTTAAATAATCATTGCTTTTTTTAAATAGTCAAGCTTAAATATTCATTACCGTGAGCTTTAAGGGTGATTAATTAATTATTACTATATTAGGTATTCTTTCTGTGTTAGTGGCCTAAAACTCATAACACTGATAATCAACTGCTTGCTGTGAACGAGCTACATGAGTTCATATTTTATTCATTTTTCCTGTCCAAATTGTAATTTCATACTTTAGTTTGTAACTAATATTTCTAGGTCACTTTAGTTCTTTTCTCTTCTTGCTTTTGTTCTAGGTTATTGAGTTACTGATTTTACAGATAGTTTCTCGAACAGAGAATCAGATCAAAAGGGTCTTTTTTTTATTTCTAGGATCAGAGAATAAGGTAAATTTTAGAATACTGGTACAGGGTTTTTTGGTCATTTCATCATCTCATATGAATGTCATATGTTTCCAGCAAGTTAGACTACTTATCATGTATTTATGTTTCAATTCTCATTGAATTCTGATATGTATTGAGTGAGATATAAGGTTTTCCGTACTTAGGGGCATTGTCCTTTTAGTGTAAATCAACTTAAGCGAAATGATAAAGGGGGTCAATCTCAAGTTTCGAGACTGATTCTAACGCAGCCCTTCTTTGGCTGCTTCCCATCTCTTTCTTCTCTCTTTATCCCTCTTAATCTTACAACTTCACAATAAAAGAAAAGGAAAAATGATGTCTTTGTCTATATTTTGTTTCTTTCAAGGGCCAAGAGTGCCTTTTATGTTATTTTTAATCTTGTTAATTTGTTTTCTAATTGACAGTCCTCGAGGTTTTTTAGAAATGGGAAAAGCTAAGAAGGGCCCTAAATTTGCCGCAATGAAAAAGCTTGTCAGCTCCAAAACCCTTCGACAGTAAGGAGCCATCTTTCAGGACCATCTGCCTTTTGTATTTCCTCAAAACATTTTCAATGTTTTCTCTACTTTTTCTCATTTGTAGGTATAAGCAAGATGTTTTAAATCCTAATAAGAAGGATCTTGCCAAGGAGAAACTCCCTCGAAATGTGTAAGTAAATTGAATTACATCTATCACCCTTTTGTTTTGTTTTCTTGATTTATTTTGTCTAACATTTCTCTGTCCTTTTTATGTTGTTTAAGTACAGACCAAATGTCTCTTCAGCCCTTTTCTTCAAGTATAATATGGCCCTTGGGCCACCTTACAGGGTCATAGTAGATACCAACTTCATAAATTTTTCTATCCAAAATAAGGTATGTATCTGTGGAGACTGTATGACTTTCAAAGTGAAGCTTTCCTGCCAAAATCCTGATTCAATTTTGAGAAACGTTTCTGTGTTACTTTCAAGCTAATGAAGTCTCCTTCATGGATCTACTTTAAGTTGTTTATTCCTTATTGAGTTTAACTAACTCCATGGATGAGTAGAACTATTATAATGAGAAAAGAAGGGAGCTTAGATACCTTTCATTGTGTTGCACTATATTGATCACATATGCTTTACTAATTGCTATAACTTATGCAGCTGGATTTGGAGAAAGGGATGATGGATTGCCTGTATGCCAAATGTGAGTTAGCTAATGATTTGATTACTTTAGCTATTTACAGTTGATTTTAGTCTTTTTTTATAGCTAACCATTTTAAACATTTGGGAATGAAGGCACTCCTTGCATCACGGACTGTGTTATGGCAGAGCTTGAGAAGTTGGGTCAGAAGTATCGAGTTGCTTTGAGGTATCTTCTTTTATGCCATTTGTTGTTTTCATGTTTCTTGTATTGTTGTAGTTTTTATGCTTCCCGTAATTTGTCTTCGTTTAATAATGGAGTTAATATATAAGCATGACTTTGTTCCTGTTCTTGTTAAAGGATTGCCAAAGATCCTCGATTTGAGAGATTGCCATGCACGCACAAGGGGACATATGCTGATGACTGCATTGTTGATAGGGTCACGCAGGTATCAATAGTTTTTAATGTAGTTATTTCATTTCCCCCCAATATTAGGTCTTAGGATTAGTGAATTTGATGGCAGTTATTAATTTTTATTCATATCAGGTGAGTCTGAGCCCCATCCTTTTTCTTATTTATCAATTCTGATCTAATTACAAACATTTTCATTTATTTTTGTATTATTTTGGAGAGAATCCTGTATTTACAATGAGTTAACCATATTGGGCTTTTCTGCTATGACTTTATTCTGCAAGACTAAAAATGACTAATTTCGTTGACAGCATAAGTGCTACATTGTTGCTACATGTGATAGAGACTTGAAGCGAAGGATTCGCAAGGTAAGGACTGACTTTCTTGCTTCGCATTTTCTATGGAAATAATTGAAAGTCTCGCCTGGTATATAGTTCTAGTTGAGTTTTACCCATATTTATTTTATCTACTATAAGTTTACTCTAATGAGAAATTGTCAAGATGACTGGATATGTTGTTGAGTTGCTCTGATAAACGTTCATAATTTCTTTGCAAGTTATTGATTGAAATGAAACAATGTTTTTCAAAACTGGAGTGGCCATCAAACTGGAATGTTCCAGTTGAACCAGATCATCCAGGTTTAACTGATGTTTGAACCATTATCATGTCTTAAATAAAAAATAACACCCCCCCCAAAAAAAAATAAAAATAAAAAATAGAGAGGGACAGGGGTGGGACCCTGTCCATGTCTTTATTGAATATAGAGGGAGGCAGGATGCAGCCCTTGTTTCTTCAAGGAAGCGGAACTGATCTGATCTCCCCACTGTTGCATAGAAAACTGAGGGAGCTCCTCTTTAATTCCAAGCATGCTATTTCAAAAACCAAAACTGACGAGAGGAACATCTGATTGATCCTGCTGATTTAACAGTTCAGTGGTTGAACCATTGAAACCAGCCAGGCCTCTGGTTTCTCAACTTGTCCCTGTTTTTTATATTTTGGGATTGAAGAAGGTTTTTTTCTGGTTGAACCTAATTCATCTGGCCAGCTAGTTTACTTTTTGACTACACTGGGATGAAGCTCTATTGAACAGTTGCATAAATCTCATACTTTGCTTATGGTTTAATTCCCATTTAAGAAATTTGTAGAATCCTATATGGGTACTGAGATTACCCATATATTTTCTAACAAATTTTGTTGTTGGTGGCCAGATCCCTGGTGTGCCTATCATGTATATCACCATGCATAGATATTCAATTGAAAGGCTACCCGAAGCGACTATTGGTGGAGGTAGGTTTCTTGATACTGTGTTGGATTTACTTGTCCTTTTATTTAAAAGTTAATTTTAATCAAACTCAAATCTCTGCATTGAAACTCTTCCTTTCACAGCTCCAAGAATCTGATGCTGGACAAATCACTTGGCAGGACAGTATCATTCTGAAACATCATTTTGAGGTGTACAAAATTTTGTCAGAATTTTGTTAAATATACACTCATGATGTTTGTGGTTCCTTTTGATGTTTTACAATTGTGGCTATTGTTACATATATTTATTATATGTTATTCTTGGCAGTGGTAGGCGATTTTTTTAGGAGTGGACATGTTTACTGGTGAAGTTAGGGCTATATCTATTTATCATCATTTTTGGTTTGAATTCTTCTTCGTTCATTTGGAAGTATAATGGAAAGTAATCAACAAAGACTTTGTGCCGCCAGTAGCTGTAATAACATCAGAGCTCTAGTCGGACTAGGATTTGGTAGACCAGAAATAGTGCCTCCTAGTTAGGGTTGTCAATGGTTGAAATCTAAATCATTGACCTAACCTGTTATGAAAAGGATATCGGTTAAGAGTTATAATACCCTTTCAAAATAAGTTGGATTGGGTTGAGAAACCTTTTAGTTGGACTGTTCATGAGCTCCATCTTATATCATTCCATCTGTCCTCCTCTCTAGTTTTTTCACTGTCAGATTTTCTTACACTGCTCTTTCAGTCGCACAGTATGGGGTGCCATCTTCAGGAAATTCAACATCTCAATCTGTCAGTCAAACTCTCACAGTTTATGGCATAATGCCATACATCATAGCCCCTGCCAAAATGTGGTAAAGCTTTTTGGAGTAGCTGTCTCATGGAGCCTGGTTAGAAAGAATGGCAAAACATTCAACTATAAGCACAGCTCCCTTGGGTCAGTGATAGAGCACTCAATTCACAGCACTTTGCTTTGGGCTAGTTTCCTCCAAAATTGCCCCCTTTACTGAGATCCGTCATTAGTTTTGGCAGCTGGTTGTTACTTAATTTTTAACGGGTCATCTATTGACAATCCTGGCCGCTGGTGTGGTCAAGGTCATAGCAGATAACAATGGTGCAGTACTTCTGCCATTCCCTGAACCAGTGGGCTTTTGTGACTCGAATGAAGCAGTCAAGAGCTCTTCTGCCAGTAATCAACCTGTTTATTTAGATTTGGTTGAGTCCCATGATTATCAAAGGTGACTCAGCCAATGTGATTTTGGATGGATGAGTAGAAGAATTTTCTCCCATTTGAAAGATTTGGTTATTTATCTCATCAAATCTTTGATCTCACCTCTTCCGTGCTGAAAGCAACTTATGCCTTCTGTTCTCTGATTAGCTAGCCAAGGAGGAGGTTTCTTGATGGTCCTTTGTGTTCAGAAGCTTCATTCCTTCGTAGTGTACGATTGTACTCTAGCGTGTACTATATCTTTTCAAGCAATAAAAATTGATATTGTTGCAGTTCACTTTATTTTGAACATCTATGGACACCAGAGGTGAGTTAAACATTTTGTTGCTTATCCTAGTGCCTTTCTAAAAGAAAAGGAATCGGGGTCTTTTAGTTCTCTTTTTTAACAATCTTATTTCTGTGTATATGACCCGTCATCTTCTGATCTTCACCAAAACCACATGCCACTCATCTCAAACGGCACTTTGTTTCGTTCAATATTTTCAATGGCCTCGTGGTTGCTGTACATAAATGCCCTGTTTTCTTCCTATGGGCTAACCAGTTAAAAATTGAGGATTCCCTCATTCTCAGGATCTCCTCAATCTTCAACAAAGAGAGGAAATTCTCTCCACGACACAAGAATCTCAATGCCCCTTGTCATTTTCTTGCAGCAGCAACGGGGATCTGGGTTCGAGTTAAATTGGTATTTTATCTTCTTTTCCTTTTTCATGTCAGATCTTTGCCTTTTTTTATACCATGTTAATTTCTAAGGCCTTCACGTAAACACAAGAGATCTCAATGAAAGGACAGAAAAAAAAGAAAAGAAAAAGAGAGAAGAGAATAACTTTAGTTTTTAGGAGAGGAGAGAAGAGGTTGTGGGAGAGAGAGATAAAATGGACTAATTCCAATAAGAAATTATGGTGAGGTTAGAGCTCGATGTCTTCCTTATGCCTATTCAACTGCATTTATACTTGTAGAGAGATATATACCAGTTTGTGTAATTACAAGGTCATTCCACTTCTTATTGAAGGGTTGTCTTATTAAAAGAAGATGGATTCTTACTGGCTATGTAATGAGTTTAATAATGATTTGGATTTATCTGCCCTGAATAAAACGGTGGACTCGCTTCTCCGTTCGTCATCCAAACCAACCACTTTCTCTTTTACAGTCTCAAAAATGTGTACTGAGCATCCACTAAGTGTAAAGCCCCAAATGCACAGGAGTATCAGTGGACTTGATCCAGGACTCTCCGTCGATAAAATTGGCAGCTGTGTATTTGATGGCTTCTTCCTTTGTGATACGCATGTAACCAGGCCACTTGACCCTAGCCGCGAGGCCTGCACCGGGTCCCTTGTTGTTGTATTCTCCGTAAACCAAGGTTTTGAGACCGAAGTCACCCTCCCATTCCATCCACCCGTCCGGATGGATGAGGTCATCGATGGTGGATTCCATGAAAATGGTCCTGGAATACTCCTTCCACGGTCTTCCCAGGTAGCTCCTGATCTTCCCCTTCAATGGTACGAGCTTCTTGTCTGGAATGATGCGGCAGTTCTGGATGACGGTGCCGGTTGTTGCGCGCTTGTCCAGACGTCCTTGGGCTGTGACGATGTTCTGCTGATTGTCCAAGGGTTGGCGAACCACGATCATGCAGTTCTGGAAGACGGCTGCGGCGTCGCCGAAGATGAAGTCTATGGTGCCGCAGATTACACAACCGCGGTAGAATTGACGGTGAGTTTGTGCGTAGAGGGTGTCTTGGTAGCCTTCCATCCGACAGTTGAGGAAGATTGAACGATCGGATTGCACCCTGAGAGCCACTGCTTGGTGCTTGATTGCTCCCGCCGTGTTTCGGAAGCCGATGTTTTTCGCTATGAATCCGTCTCCGATCGCCGCTGCGTCCATGCAAAAATAAAAAATAAACAAAAATTATATATATAACTACAAAAATGTAAGATGTGGCTTCTGGGATTCGAGCCCAGGTCTCAACGGCCACAACAACTACAGCCACGAGCTGTTGATAGTTTAAAATCTTACCAAATGTAGCAGTTTGGAATGTGCGTGTTCCATCTACGAAATTCTTGTTTCCGGTAATGATGGTCTTCCTGGACCCGTCACCATACATGGTGATATTGGCCATGTTCTTGTCCAATATCACAGTCTCGTCGTATATCCCCTCCTTCACGTAAATCACATACCTGTAAAGATGGCAACACAATCGAGAGAGCTATGATGGAAGCGGGATGTGAAAACCAGATGGAAAGAATCGTCGGTCTCGATTGTAGTCGATTTGTACCTGCCTTTGCGATCCTTAGGGATCTTTTCAAGTGCTTCATTAATGGTTTTGTAACCACCGCTTCCATCCTTCGCCACCACGATGTCAGGTTCAGGATTGCCGGCGGCGGCTTGCTTGAGGAGCCTACGATCGCCGGCGGTCATCCAATTCGGGAGGTGTGTCCCGTTGGGGTGGTTTTCCTTCTCGTCCAATAGATGGCGCCGGTCGAAGCCGGGTAAACCAAGCATCTTCATGACAGAAGCAACCTCGTCAACGATGGCAAGAGCATTGCTATTCATCTCCTTAGCAGTGACCATCGACTCCTCCATCTTGGTCTTGAGCTTCCCCTCAGGAAACCCATCGATGCAAGTTTGTTGATACGTAAGAGAGGCGCTCAACCAGATTTTCAGGTCGTGGGAGACGCTTTTGTCTTCATGCTTGTCAACATTGGCGAGCGAGGTCTCCAAGTCGTCCAAGGCGTATCCAAGCAGCTCCCTGCAGTCCTGGATCGCCCCGCGAAGCTCCTTGTCGTTCACCTTGATCTTTTCTGTGCGATTGATGGACTTTGTGACCTCATCAGCGATGACGGAAATGGCGGCCCTGAGGAGCTCCTTGGGATGTAGCTGTTCGGATGGGGAGGAATTGGAAACGGCCTTGGTGAGGCTGGTTTCGCAGGTGTTCTTGTAATCGGTGCTAGAGCAGACCATCTTGACAGCTTTGATCGACTCAAGAGTCTCCTTCTTCGGCTGCGTGACATCGCTGCTTTTAGTACCAGTAACATGTTTGGATTGGTAGCCGAGCGCAAAGAAGCCGCAGGCGACGAGGAGGAGAAGAATGAGAGTTGAGACGGCTCCGATGGCGATCCTCTTTCTCAGCTTCTGCTGCCTTTCAGCCCTTCGTCGTTCCGACAAACCGCCGAACTCCTGAAAAGCCATGGTTGCGAGAGAGGTTGCGCTCCCTCTGCCTTACTTGCGGGGTATGCAAGGCAGAGAGAAATCACGATCAGAGAAAGAGAATAACCTTATGGCTTCTACCTCTGGTTTTAATTTAATAGTGGCAAGGACCGGAGAAATTTAAGGCCTACTTTTTGAGAATTAGTTGGATTTCAGAGGAAAAGAGTGACGGGATTTCTAACAGTTTCCTCTCTCCCCCGAAGTTCTTGCTTCTTATTCTCATTTTCATCCATTTGATAAAACTCTGGAAAATCTTTTAACGAGTCCCCTCTTCTTACCTTGGCCTTTGGACAGGTTCAAAAACTCACGGTTACCCTTCCATTTATTCTTTTTTGACTACTTTTTATCCATGATTTGCATTCCAAAAAACTGCCTTCATATGTTCGTGGATCACTGTTCTTAAATTTAATGTACTAATCATTTTTTTTTTTTTGGCTAAATAATCTACTCTGTCCTTCGGATCCTAAATTCTGGGTCTCTCCGGACCAATGACAACCATTTACTCAGCATTATTAACCCTTCAATTCATAAGTTGATTCCCCTTTCTTCCATTTTCAAAACATAAATCATTGGGTTTATTCTGTCTTGTATCTAGTACAATTCTGTGTGAGATTGTTGCCCAAGACATTAAATTTTTTTAAAACAAAGGCTCTAATTATCGCCATTTCTTCATTTTATTAGACAATAAGTTGACTAGACATAAAAAAATTAATCATCAATATTACGACCACAATAAATTGTCCAAATCAACGACATCGATCAAAGGACGAGATCCAATGACTTAATCAGTAGTTGACCAATGACCAAAGTAAAACTTCTCAAAGGTCAAAGTATGACGATTTAGTCAAATGGTCAATCGAAGGTCAAAATTGAAATAAATTATTAAAATCAAGACCCCATTGATGGACAAGATGAAGAGATTCTTGCAAGGCCACAATTGAAAATCAAATCAAAAGGGATGCCACCAAAGCACCACTAGGCACCACATAAGCAATTGGGTGGCACAAAAGGTAGTGTCACAACATAAGAATGCTCCATCTTGAAGTACACATGGCAAAGGATAAGGTGAGGTACCACATCCTCATCAATTAGAGAATAAGTTTTTCCATGTTGCCTTATGCCTTTGTATGGGGACCTAGTCAAGGTGAGAGAGAGAAGAATGGAAAGAGAAAAAAGTGATGTGGTTGAACCATCCCACCACCCTATAAATAGAGGTCCAATTTAAGCTTTAGGGAGGCGGAAGATAAATTTGAGAAAAAATCTGAGAAATAAATTTGTGAGGAAACTTTGTTTATCAAGTGGGAAAGGCTTTGCCGAAATATCAAATCTTTGAATTTCCTTCAAGCTTTTGTTGAATTTTTTTAGTCGGAGTAACAACAAGAGATCATCTTTGCCACTACTTCATCACCATTTTTTATCCACCAAAGTAATATAGGATCAAACTTTCTCATCAAACATGATGTAGAGACTAGCATCAAATTTGAAGTTAGTTGAGCAAGGAGGTTGCAATTTGTTCGTGAGGTTAAGCAAAACACAAATTAAGTTATTGCATGCAGATCAAATTCGAGGACCAAATTAAAGATTGGACCCTACATCAATTGGAACTTTTTAATTTTCTTTTGTTCATGTACCAACGATCTCTCCATTTTATGGACCAACTCTTTTGTATGTTGGCATTTTTAGCATACTCAGTCTCATCTTTTTCTCCACTATTGACTCAATGGTGTCATTCGGCAACAACAAAGGAAAGAGAGTTAATGTCGTTGGTTCGACTCCTACTCGCTCAAGTATGAACCTTGTGACCCGATTACTGTTTACCCATGCCTCTTTAAGACGGTAACTACACATCCAGACGCTTCTTTCTCCCCAAAGGCTGGTACTTATTTTACAATTCGTGTCATCCCTATCGTAACAAAGAATCTGCCCGACAATCATCCTTGTTTTAGGAGAAGTGGTAACAATCAAAGTGTAGTCTTTTCTCCAGAAAAGACTCAAGGCTAACAAAGTTACTAGCATATAGTAGCGACATCATCAACTCATAGTCTTACCAGTCGACCAAAGGCCCAATTTCAATACTTGAGCACAATTTGAGTGCCGGTGATGATCAGACATTTCAAGAAGTATTGCAATACTACTTCTCCAATCCACGAATTCAATGTTTCACTAACCTCGAATGATGCATCACCCATCATGTCATCAATCTCGTCACCTCTAATCCAGGTTACCAGAATAATGATACAAACAAGAACACTCGAGTAGATCGTTGAACTACACTAGGTAATTAAATAACAAGAAGAGCAGATCTTCGCTAGAGATGCTCAAATCACACAACTCATGACCAAACTTGAATTTCTAGTAGCACACATGGGAGAACCTTCTCATGAAGTGAATGAGCACAAAGCATCCACAAGTACTTCGATATGCTTCTAAACCAACAAGGGATATCAGTAGGATCCCACCTAGCTGAAGGCAGCTTGTTGATAATGGAAGCCCTTAATGAGATCATCACTAATGCCATTCCAAGTAGTCCTTTGGTCGTGGGCAGGTATCCCAAGCACACATGAGCCTTATAGTCATCACATTCAAACACTTGGAAAATTTACCCCTAATTGCAAGTAGAGCACCAATTTATCAAATAAAACCGAGATCCACATGTGCATTGGAGGGATACTTTACTTTTTCTAGAGGCAGAAGCCCAAAGATTTCTAAAAGTTATCAAAGAAATCCATAACATAGAAATCCTCATCAAGCAAAAAAGTGAGGGGAAGTCTCCCTTCAATGGCCTTTCGAAGAAGGCAAAACTTGTTAAGAAAGATTCAAAGCCTCACTCAAAGGATCCATCCAAGGAATTTCACGTCGCTAACATAGTTGTACACACTAAAATTATGGGTAAACCTAAGAATTGTAACTTCCAAAAGAAGATAACAGATGTAGAGATTATTACAGATCGACGTTGAAAGAAAGAAGCAAAGCCGAATCCCTTTCCTGATTTGGATGTACTTATTTGAGTCGCCCTATCAAGAAGATGTACTTATCTCTCGAGCTAGTCCAATAATGTACATTATCTCTCAAAAAAATGTACTTTTTTTTTTGCTTGACCATTGCTACTTCAGATGTCGATTTCTCTTTCTAGAAAAATCTGATTCCAATAATGTTTTTTGAGTTAAAAATTAAACTCAAACATCTTTTCAACGGTATATAATTTGATATAACATATGGTAAGAGAGTGAAACATCCAATGTAAAGCAGAAATTGGAAAAGAAGACTAAAGGAAAAACGAGAAACTCTTTTGTTTTCTTTTTCTTTTTCTTCCTCCCTTTCTTCTCCATCTTCTTCTCCTTTTCTATATCAAATATTTTCCTACTCTGATACCATGTTGATTTCTAAAGCCAACACATAAACACAAGAGATGTCAAGGGAAAGAGAGAAGAGAGGACTCTAGTTCTTGGGAGAGAGGAATGAAAAAACCAAGGGAGAGAAAGAAGAGGAAGAGAGAGAGAGAGAGGTATGTGGACAAATTTGAGCCAAGAGGAAGAGGTTTGAATGCTCTACCCCATGTCTTGAGTTTGTATTTATAGCTGTGTGAAGTTGTTTACAATGACTACAATACACTTAAGGCTACATGCTTTAAAAGAAAAAAGACATAAGAGGACATACGAAAACTTACATAATTATAATTTTATGCCATCTATATAAAAGTTCTCCTTATTTACTAGTCATGCCACCCCTAAACACGTAGGTGTCTCTTAACAAACAACTATGTTAAAAGTCTTCTTCAATGAGGATAAATAACAAGTAATTTAGCTCGAATTACATCATATTAGAGACTTAACTCATCAAGAAGCTTGCCAACATGAATTTGTCTTAATTGTTTTTGAAGCTCTTTCTCATTTGTTGTAAAAGGATGATATACACTAATCTCATTTATTATACTATAATTTACTAAAATAATCAATCACAATTTTATACCCTCCTTTAGACTAAAGAACTTCGCATAGAGTTCATAAACTCTTGTTAGACTACTTTCATGATCATGAAGATTCTCAAAAGAATCGAAATCTCCTTTGCTATCTCAAAATTCATAACTTGACTTCATAACTTGGTTATCTATAGCCTCTCTGTTATCAATCAAGAGTGTAGGAGGGTCATCCTAAAGAATTCTAGGCTTTTCTTTTGGCTTTAGAGATATATTTGGATAGATTTAGATTAAACTAAATAATTTTGTCCATTCAACTTTTTAGTAGTAATCACAATATCATCCTTACCTTTAGAGATTTCTAGTCTTGTGCAAACATAGATTAGGGAAATGATCCCAAACAACCCTCTAGGGGCACAAAAACCACATAAAACTACTCACTTGAGCGTGCATACCATCAACCCTAGGGCTATGGCATAATAGTTTAAGAACAAACTTGACCTGTTACTCTCATTCATAGAGAACATTGAAAAAAAACCTTCTTCGAAAATGGTAGACCAATAGAGTGGCTGAAACTTGTTCGTGATAAAACCTTATTGTTTTGATACCATGTGCAAATTAAGGAGAGAGGAGAGAGAAAAAGGCTTGAGAGAGAAAAAAGAGTGTTCGCACTTGTTAGGAGGAGATAAGATCTAATTAATAGCTAAGATAAGATCTAAAAATGGTAAATTGTAAAGTTCAATTTCCATCCATAGTAAATTTTATTTAAGTACGGACAAAAAGCGAAATTAACTAATATTTTGAGCTTTAGATCTAATTAACAGCTAAGATTAAGTAAGGAGGGTTAAAGGGATCCAACGGTTGAGATCTCATGTGGGTGGTAGATGATTGATTATAAAAGGCACTTCACCTCGTCCCTCCGTCAAGAAGTTTTTATGGGAAGGGAAGACTCGCCGAGGCGATGCCGCTTTTCCAAGAGTGCAAGAACACGGTCTCAATACCTTGACCCGCCGACGAGTACTTCCAAGGAATTCACCCTCTTCCCATCTTCTCTTTATCTTTTCTTCCCTTTTAATTCTTTGGTTTTTTCTTTTCTTACTCTCTTTTCTCTCCATTTCATCCAAGAATTTCTTCCGAGTTTCTCTATAATCTTCGTTTTCCTGGTAATGTGCTCGTCCATGGAGGCAACATGTCTTTACCATTTCTTTCGTTGTGCATGTTTGCATGCATTTTCAATCTCCTTCATTCTCTGTTTCTTGTCTTTTCTCTTGTTATTGGGCTAATTATTCTTCAAGCGTGTTTCTCCAAGGGAATATGTCTACGGTGACCGGCGAGAAGCGCCTCTGACAATGCCCACCAGTCTCCATCGGCTACAAGACTCTCCTATCTCGACAGGCATACATGGAAAGTAAGTACAGACAGGCATGGGTGGAAATTACTAAAGATCGATTGACAAGATTATCGTCTGCCTGTACATGAGGGTTGCTGAAGATTGACATGAATGTCTGTTTTCACCTACAAGAATTGTTGCCAAAGATCGATTACTCGTCTTCACTCTGTTTCTCGATTACCCTTCAATCTGTTTCGGTAGCTTCTCCTATCTCGAGTTGGATCCTGTAATGATGATGAGGTCGAGACTCCAGATAGGAGAAGCAGACCAAAACAGAATTTAAAGGTTATCGCAAAACAGAACGAATTGGTCTGATGTTCTTTGATAAGCTACTTGTGCATTTTTACATCAAATTTCCGTTTATTATTTTAGATGTTGGGAATTTAGTTGATCTTGATGATCTTGATCAAGATGGGTTTTAGTTTCTTTTCTAATTTCTTGGCAGATTGTCTGCTCCATTAGTAATCTGTTAATATTACTGTTTATTATATTTTAATTTTTTAATTTAGTATTTACATTATTATTGTTATTATTGTTATTATTATATTTATATTTTTTATTTATGTAGTAAATAAATAAAGATAAACTTAATAAATTGCTTTCTTACACACAAAAATAAATAAATAAATAAATAAAAATGGAAAGGCAAAAGGCAGCGCCATTCACGGCTTCACGGTTCCTCGCCGCCATTTTCATTCGTTTTTCTTTTCTTTTAAACGTCCCCGAGAAGACTTTCACGGGCCACGTTTGAAACGTCATTCCTGAATCTCAACTGTGTGCTGCGGATTAAAGACGGTTTTAAGGGTCACTTGCCACGATGCGGAGATACGCCGCAGAAAGAGCGAGGACGCTTGCAGGTTCTTTGAGTCGATCTTTATCGTCTCCATCTCCTATCGCTGTTTCTGATTCTGCCCCTTCCTTCGATACCTTCTTTTCTGCTAACTCTTCTGCCGCCATGTCTTCTTCTACTTCATATCCTATTAGTCGGGGCACAATAAACCCAAAGGTACTGGATGTTACCTTTCCATATCCCGCTCCTTTTTGGGCGCGTTTGTATGTTATGTTGCTTGAGTTTTTTCTGTTTGATTTTTTGTTTCCTGCTTGAGGTTTGTTTCATGGTTTTAATTATGCTTTTTCATTAGGTGTCAGTGATATATTTTAAGTTTTTGCTTCACCAATTTTCTTTTATTTAGTTATTTTTCTTGATTTTTCATGATGACTGTGTATCACCCCCTGGAAGTGCTGTGGCTTAGCATATTGGGTTTTTCTAGTTATCTAGGAAAGCATCTGTCTCAGAATTCAAACATGGAACCAAAAAAATTGTCGGAGTACAAATAATGAAAAAGTTGCTGCACTTGCAGAGAGGAAAAGGTGATAATATGGTTAACTTCATTAAGTGAGCCTTTGGTGTTCATCTTTTTGGACTTAGAAAGTGGCCTCGTCATCCTTTATCGGAAGTACTATGAGAATGTCCTGAGTTGAGTCGGCTGAATCCGCGGTTGGATTCAACTTGTAAATTTGTTTATCTGTGTATTTTAAAATTTTATACATATAAAGCAAAATAGAATATTTTTCTATAAGTGAGATACCTTTCCCTTTTCTGTGCTTAAATGCCACTTCAAAGATCAACAACTAATGCGATAATTAACTTTCATCAGGTTTACTGAATACCTGTCTTTGTTCATCGGAATGCTATTGATGTTTTCAAACACCAGTATGATGACTTCAGATTTTCTTTCCCTGTCATTGTGACTTTTGGCAGAAAAAGCTTGAGATGCACAAGTTTCCAATTATGACATATTCGGTTTAGACAAGAAGATTCAGTTTATTCATGCGTGTAATTTAACCAACTATTTTTCTTTGTTGTGTTTGAAATGGTCATTGATTGGCCTAAATCTGATTACATAGGTTCTTTTCTTTGTCAGGTTTTAAAATGCGAGTATGCTGTTCGTGGGGAGATAGTTATCCGTGCTCAGGTATTATTTTCAATTAGATATGTTTAGCTTCTTGCATCTCTTCATGTTATTTCTTGTTCATTAGCAGAACCACTGTCTTGAATGGAGGTCTCAATAAGGATGTTGGATTGGTTCAGGAGCATGATACTCCAATTTCTTCTTGACCAGAGACCATCTTCCCAGAACTTCTAACAAAAGACACTGCTACCTTGTTTTCTGTCACAATGGAGCAGCAAAAAGATGTGTAAAGGACCTGTGGAAAAAATGTGGGTAGCTTGCTTGTAGCTAAGTCGGCTACATGTTGTATGACGGCATTTCTCCTTTAAGTTTAGGTTACGGTAGAGCTGACAGAGAGACTACTCATGGAGATCTCAAATCAGCTGAAACTAACTCTTGTAGCTCAGGATGCATCGCGAGCTCAACAGATGAGACAGTGACCGACAAGAGTGGAGCATTGACCAATAGAGTGCTGCAGAAACTGAAAAAGCTGCTGAAACTCTGAACTCAACTCAAGATGTGAATTTGAATTTGAATTTGAATTTTAAAGCACCCGACAAAAACCTTCAGAACGCAGTTCAGAGTTCAGATTTGGTTGCGGATTCGGAGGTGGAGGCGGTGCCAATACTGGCTGTGAATATAAAAGCAAACCCAAATCTGACCAATGACCCATCTATCTCTTCGGAGGACACCGTGGAGACGAAGGCGGAAGCGGAAACAGAACACCCATCACACATAAAAAAATCCGTCGGACCTCCTGAAAGCCGATCGCGTGAGCAACATGGTGGCACACGCTCAACGTCATGAGGGCACCAATCTGAGCCAGATCAAGTTTGAGCTGCCTGACTCAGTGGATCCTCATTGCCTCGAGGCGATGCAGGAACACTCGTCCTTGAGCGGAAACAGAGATGCCACAACGCCTATCCCATCCCCTCCCCCTCCACAGATATCAAAAGTCTGACCGTTTGGAAACATCAGGTGGTACCATTGAGGTACATATACTGCAGGCAGAAGTCAAATCAGCTAGTGGAAGCATTGAAACCACCTTGCAAAAATAATACCAGAAAACAAATAATGGAAGCTCTTAGGGAAACAGTTCCTACCGACATGTTTAGGGCATTGATGAAGCTACATAAGAGGACAAAGAGAAGTTAAGGGCATTTGAGAAAAAGAGATTTACTTCTAGAAGTTGCAATGGATGAATTTGGTGCCTCCTTAAAAAAGCTCAAAGAAGACATTGATGCATGCCAGGAGAGAACTAGAAAGCTTCAAGACAACACTAGAGCCAGTGAAAAATGAACCTTATGTCCTCAAATGTATGTGGTTTGGTTTTATACATTGAAAGAGCAATAGTTAAGGAGACATTACAGACGAACAAAGTAGCAGTGACCTTCCTGCAAGAAACAAAACTAGCTGAATTAACCATGCATCACGCTAGAGATATCTGGTACACAAGGATGCCAAACTGGATAGAAACCAAAGCAGAGGGCTCGACAAGTAGAATGGCAATTTTTTAGGGTCATCGGTAATTGTAAATTATCAACTCAGAAGTGGGACAATGTATACTTTCAAATCACTTCAAATCAATCAAAGATGGGGCTTGTTGGACAGGAATATTAGTCTATGGACCAAACTGCAATTCTCAGCGATAGGAAATGTGGGGAGAGCTCACAGCTATTTTGTGTCTACGTTCCCTACCATGGGTGATCAGAGGTGATTTCAATGTAATCAGATTTGGCTTTAAAAAAAAGGGAGGTAGAAACATGCATACCACATCAATGCGACGTTTCTTTGATTTTATCTCAGATCATACCTTGATTGAACCCTCTTTATCCGGAGCTGAATTGACTGGGTCTTATGGTAGATCCCCTTCAATAATGGCTAAGCTAGACTTATTCCTGGTAAACCAGCAATTGTTCAATCTATAGGGAAATTCATTGGGGAAAATTATCCCCAGACTAACTTCGGATCATTGTCCAATTTTGATTGAAACATCCCCAACCATGTGGATCCCTCCCCCCTTTCAATTTGAAGATGCATGGCTGATGGAAAAGGGTTTCAAAGACACATTGTCGTGGTAGGAGTGCAGCAAAAAGGTTCTACAGTCTATCAATTCTGCCAAAAACTCAAATTGCTGAAGCAAAGAGTTAAAGCATAGCAAGCAAAAAGATAGATGAACTTTGAGTTGGAAAAAAGCTGCCTCCTACACGAAGTACAGGAAGTTGATTGAAAAGAGGAACAACAAACACTTCACGCTGGAAAATATAGAGAGAGTCATACTTAAAAAGAAGCTTCCAAAACAATTGTTAACCACGAAAGAGTTTTTTGGAAGCAAAGAGGTTGATATAAGTGAGTGAAAGTGGGGGGTGGTAACACAAAAAAATTCATGCTATAGCTTCAACACAGAAGAAGAAACAAGGTTACAACTCTCATGATAAACAATCAAATCATAATGCAAAAAGAAGCCATTACAACTGAAGCCATCTCACATTTTTCAAAACTCTATCAAGAGGAGGCAACCAGACCTTTCCTAGAAGCACTAAATCTGAAAACACTATCTGTAGAAGAAGTCCAAAGCCTAGAAAAACAGTTCACGGTGGAAGAAATAGAAGAGGCCATACAAGTTGTGCCAAGCAACCAAGCACCTGATGTGGAGGGATTCATGGTTGAGTTTACAAGGCTGGATGGGAATCCTAAAGTGGGACGTCATGAAATTATTTTATGAATTCTATGATCAAGGAATCACAACCAAGAGTATGAGTTCTTCTTTCATTACATCGATCCCCAAGAAGGAGGGAGCTTGCTGCTCAATCGAATTGAGAATTGTTGAATTTTTTAAAAAGATAAATAATTCACTGACTTGATTGTAACTAAGTACAATGAGTTTTTCTATTTATAATTGAAACAAGTAGAATCATATTAAAATTATATCTATCCTTATCCCAATTACAACCAAAGTCAAACATTAAACAATAAGTCCTAAAACAAATAAACAACTGGACATAAATAGAAAACTAACATAACTAAAATACCTTTTAATTGAGACTCTGTTGTGAGACTTCTTCCCATGAGACTCCTATTAGACTCCACTATATTAATTCTAGCTCTGTGAGACTTTTTGTTGTGAGAGTTGTGTAAGACTTTTCCATACCTATTCTTCAACACTCCCTTGAAGTTGGAGTTTATAACTTCAGCTTGCAATAAAAAAAATTCTTGGTCTTCAGGAAAAAATCTTCATAGTGTGCTTCCTTGGACTTAGATATTGTGGTCACATAAAGATTACCAGAAAAAATCTTCATAGTGTGCTTCCTTGGACTTAGATATTGTGGTCACATAAAGATTACCACAACACGTGGAATTTTTCATTTTTTATTCTCTTCTTCGCAAATGATAGCTACATCCATACTTCAAAATTGAAAGGAGGAGCAACCACTAAATTCTTACATGTAATAAAAATAAGAAGATGTACGTTAAATTAATAGAGGTATGAAAGTGCTCAGGCATGATTCAGCTAAAATTCTTCATACTTTTCCTTCTATTCTCCCCTTCAAGCTGGGAGGTAATGGCAATGACCCCAACTCGAAACAAAAAAATAATTGTAATAATTATCTCCTCCATCAAGGCGTCCCAAGGATAAGTAGTCAACTGAACACAGACTCTCAAAGAAATAAAAAAATATGGTGATAAAAAAGGAGTTGAAACCAAACCTCAAAGGATTTCAAACAAAATAGTGATAATAATCACTAAAAGGGTAACGTCTGTCACTCAAAGGACAATGATAAAAACTCACTTAAGGGCAACAATAAAAAAGTCACAAAGGACTTAAAAAACAACCATATATAAAAAAAGAACCAACAAAGCAACGAAACTGAGGGGTTGGCCTAAAAGGATAAATGAGAGTCAAAAAAGGGATGGGACGATAAATGTAACCGAGTTAGGGGATGAAAGGAAGACAATATAACCACCGCGGTAATAAGAAGAGAATGTAACAGTTGAACTAAGATAACTTAATAAACTAGTTGGACTAAGTATGACCTCAAGGCAATTTCTAGGGAGTATTTCTAGTTGAGTTGGAGTCTCTGTGGGCATTGGTGCAGGCAATAGACGACGAGAGCCCCAATTGTATACTTGACTAGATGAGGACAAACTCTCAGTGGGCATTGATGCAGGTAATAGACGACGAACGTACAGTTGGTGTATCCAAAACAACTATGGGAACTTGGTTTCCATAGAATGACTAGATGAGGACAAACTTTCCATAGTAAGGTGTGTTTTTAAAAACAAGTAATATCAGAGGGCACATACATTTTTCTTTTAATTGGATCATGACATTTATATCCAGTTAACAGATATACATTTAACGGATCAAGGAGACAATTTATTTGTAAATGTATGAACAAATGAACAAAGAAAGTAAATAAAAAAATACGAGTAACATCAAATAACTTAAACAGGAGTTTTAAAACCTGTATAGGAATTTCTCCTTGCAGAATAGATAAAGGCATATGATTAATTAGTTAACATGAAGTTAAAACAACATTACGAACATTTATGTGAAACAGTAAAGTAAGGGTCACTTTTAGAAGGTGTATGTTTTTATGTTCAGCCACCCCATTTTGCTAGGAAGAATATACATAGGAAGTCTGATTAGTAATACCACATAATGAATAGAATGATGCAAATTTCTGGTTGAGAAATTCAAGTCCATTATCGGTACGAAAAATATTGACACATGCACCACACTGATTTGTTATTTCATTAAAGAAGTTCACAAATACATCAAAGACTTCAGACTTTTCTCATAAGAGATACAACCATGTGACTCTACTGAAGTCATCTATGAATGAAACAAAGTGCTTAAAACCAAATGGACTAGGGACTCTACATAGGCCCCACTGATCTGAATGAACTAATAAAAAATATGAGAACTATGACTAGAACTAACTTGAAAACTAGATCTTTGATGTTTTCCTAGTTGATAGTACTCACAATGAAAGGAAATATCAATTGGCAAAGATGGAAAAGATTGTCGGAGTTTGGCTAGAGATAAATGCCCCAAAAGCAAGCGCCAAAGGAGTGGGGATTCTTTAGTTGTAAGTGTTACAATTTGAGAAGTAGAAACATCATCCAACAAATAGCGTCCGCCCTGCTCAGGTTCGGAATCAATCTTCCTCTTCTTCTTCAAGTCCTGAAACACACTAGAAGTAGGAGAAGAGGTTATAGAACAATTTAGGGGCTTTATTATGTGAAAAAATGACAAATTAACTGAAAAATTAGAAAACAAAAGAACAAAACTTAATGGTATTTCAGGCAGTCCCTCCCCTTGAATAGGGGAGGTAGACCCATCTACTAAGGTACATGACAATAGGACTGAGAGGGATGAATAGAATGAAATAAGGAAGTTATACTTGAATATGGGTAGAAGTTCTTGAATAATGATCCAGGAAGGAGGGTGGGACACATTTAGTGTGGGCATACTTGTGCTCACCATCGTGGCACTTGCTAAGGATGAGGGGTCAATTTCGGTAGTAGTGGGAGTGGGTGTAGTGGTCAATTGACGTAGTCTCTGTAGCAATTGCTGAATTTCCTCTTGAGAGCCAAAGTATGAAGTAGTGTCTCTACCAGTCACAAGAAAGTTCATTCATGCTAGCTTGCCAAACTTTTCCCAACATTTATTCGAAAAGTAGTTGGTTCGACCACAATGAATACATTTCCGATCCCCTCTCTTAGTGCGACCACAACCTCGAGCAGAAAAATCTCTACCTCAACCTTTACTACTGCCCCCATGACCTTTGATCTCAAACTTACTAGAAGATGAGTGGAGGTTAAGAGCAGTGCATTCGAAAGTCTCGTATCCTTCTCAAGTTCTCCTGCCACTGTGCCTTCTGCTCGAAGAACTTTATTAAATGCATACTCCAGTGTGGTGGAATCATCATTAGCCAACAGTTGTGTCCTAATAGCATCAAATTCAGATCTTACATCATTTAAAAACCTAGCAACCTGAATCTGATTTTTCTCTTTATGAATATCATCAGCATTCATAGTAAACGGATGAAACGTGCCAATTTCCTATAAAACACCCCTCATCTTAGTGAAGTAATCTGTAACTGATCTATCACTCCTTTGCATGTTGAGGTATCAAACGTATAATTTATAAATACGAGATAGATTGTTTTCCTGAGATAAAATAGAGGCGAGTATGGTCCACATCTCCATAGCTGCGCCACAGCTTAAAATCTGGTCACTACAGCGTGACTGCGTGCTGTTCATGAACCATGTCATGACCTAGTTGTCATCAGCCTCCCAGTCTTTAGTCATAGGAACATGAGGATCATCTCTCATATACTTAACCATCATTTTGGCTTTCAAGAACATTAAAACAGACCTGGACCAGTTTACATAATTAGATTCATTCAACCCGATTAATGTAATTTGAATAGCTTGAGAATGTTTGCAATAAAAACTTTCAAGGGGTTTTAGGGGAGCATCCCGCTTGCTGAATTCTGCCTTGTATGCTGTCAATTACACCACAATTCTATCTATATGGAACACCTTAAATCCGAAGGTTCAATTAACACAGTGGTAGTACCCTGCCCAGATCAAGTGGGCCGCCCACAATTCGAAATTAGGGCTCAATTATCACCCCCAAAGCATTTGTCAATGAACAATAGCACATACCTCTTCAATTCTGTGATTAAGCTTGAGAAAAAACAATTTGAACAACGCTAGGAAGGATGACACATACTAGGAAGAAGCAAAGGCTTCAGTTAGGGACCCTTTAAGATATTTGCACAGTTGGTAGCACACCACACTTCAATTTAGGGACAAGACAAAATAATATGGAAGCCCTACCCCTTTCAGTAGCATCTTCCTATAAATGTCAGATTAACCCCCCCTTCCAATCTAGCTCCCAAGGCCCCGGTTTGGAAGCATGTGGGCCCAAAAAAGTTTTGCAATTCCTACGGGCTGCCTCTCATGAAAAGATACTCCCCAGTGATGAACTATCTAAGAGGGGACAACAGATTGTGAACTCATTATGTAACTCTGCAGTGATGAGGAAGAGAGTTGTAATCACATTCTCATACATTGCAGATTCACTAGATTTGTTTGGAATGACATACTACTCAAATTTGGCATGTCCCTCTGCATGCCTCAAACACTCAACCTCCTCATATAACGATGGCTCTTATGCCCTTGACCTTCTCTGGAAAATCCCAATAGAAATTAGTATTAGCATCAGTCCCTTGGCACCTGTAGATAGAAAGAAATAGCAGAACATTTGAAGCTAAAGCAGTTCAGTTGGTGGGGTCATAGAAAACGTAATTCACAGCACATTATTATGGGCACACAGCTTACATGGCTTACCCCTTTTGCCAAGCTCCATCATACGGAAATTTTGGGGGACAGTAATCCATTTTGGCCCTCCTAAACCTCAGGTGATGGTAGAATGGCAGCCCCCTCCATCTTCCTGGTCTAAATTAAACTTTGGTGGATCATTAAAAGGAAATCCAGGGCCCGCAGGAGTGGGAGGAGTTTTCAGAAACAGCCAAGGTCAGGTTTTGTTGGCCTTCTCGGGGACAGCCAGTTACTGCTCATCTAATCAAGCAGTCCTTAGCTCTTTTGGAAGGCATCAAGCTTTTTAAGCAACACCTCTGAGGCCATTTAATCCTAAAGGGCGACTCTACTCTTGTCATTGGTTGGGGAAGCAAAAAAATCCAGCTCCCTGGGCTATTAGGAAGATCTTTGATGAGATTTTGGACCTACCTGCTGAGTGGCGCATTGCTTGGAGCAAAATTCCCAGATCTGCAAACTTAATCACAGACAAGCTTGCCAAGTCTGGAGTCTCCAAAACTTCCCTCTGTTCCGGGACCTCTCTTGACTTCTAGAGGAGGCTATATAGTGCACATACCCTATGTTGTATCCTTCACTGTATCCTAGGATGTACTAGTATTGCTTTGTGGCTCTCTTTAAGAGAAACTTTGCACCATTTTAAAACAAAAAATGACACTGTTAAGCTGATTCAAAATCAAGCATGAAATCAGTGGGTTATTTGTTCTTATAAACAAAAAGTGGGTTATTATAATTCTCTACCCTACTCTCATCTGATTGATAGATAAAGGAACCTGAGTTGGTGGTATTTAAAAAGAGTGAAAGTAACTCATTTAACTACATCTAGGGGTATGAACCCAAGTCCACATAAGTTCAAGTACACCCATTTTTAGCATAATGTTTTGATTTGAATTAAATGGTCAAGTTTAAAAAATGACTTAAACTTCATTTCTTGTTATTTATGTTTATTTCTTATCCTACACGTTCATGATCAATTTTTATTTTTGTATTTTCTCTTTTCTGTTTTTAAATGATAAATATCATACCTTTTGGACTCTCCCTCCCATCCCAAGCTCAGGTTATAACAAGTAATGAGTAGCTCCAAGGAAAACCTGGGACAACAGGGGTCAGAGGAGTCACTAAGGATTCTGATGTCAAGTAAAGCCGGCATTATCGGGTCCAACATGATTATTCATTGGGGGAAAAGATTAAAGCCACTAAGATCAAGAAATTCTCAGAATTTTATGGAACCAGTACTCGTCATAGGAGTTTCAGTTCTTGTTAGTCATTGGCTATCAAAGCATAGTCCTCCTCCTTGGGGCTTGAGACATGTGTTTGTTGAAATATTAGATGTTAACGGTCCTTTCATGTTCTCATGCAGCTCACCCCTCTTGCTGCAAATGGTATCTTAAATGAATAGCAAGTGTTCAAATTCATATTTATGCATTTGTGTGCATGCATATATGCAATTTAACGATCTGGACAAAGTATCACAGACCATCCATGTTATGTTGAATCATGTAATGACTGTGCTTTTATTTTGCAGCATCTGCAACAAGAATTGCAGGAGAAGCCAGGTTCTCATCCATTTGATGACGTTTGTTTCTTCTCTATACACATTAATAATTTACTGTCATTTCGGAAGAAAAAATTATATAAATCAAGAACCTCCTTGTGTCTTTTTTTTTTTGTTCCTCTAACTATGAATTTAGCTTTTCTTTTCCCTTTTATTAATTTCATTCAATGATCCAGGATTTTATTAATTTCATTCAATGCTAGATATGATTGTAGACCCACCAAAAGTATGTATGTAATGGACTTGTGGTCTCACCACTTAAAAAATGTGGTTTAAACTCCCTTATATATGAGGTGTATGTTGGTTTTTAAGTATTAAGTCACTTAATTTAATGGTTAAGACGTTAGGTGATGATTTTTTCCCCTAACAAAGATTTCTCAAGAAAATGGGGTGAACCTTCTCCTCTCCTTTCTTCCTTTCTTCACTTCTTTACTTGGTGATTTAAGATTTCACAAGACCAAAGGTGTTTGTTCACTTGTTAATTAGTGCCTAATGAACATTTTCTATGTTCTCATTTCAAGACATGTCAGCTTGCTATGTTCTTTGAGTGACCTATCTGAAGCTAGCTCTCTTTTTCAGATTCTTTACTGCAATATTGGAAATCCTCAATCTCTTGGTCAACAACCAATTACCTTCTTCAGAGAGGTTGGTTTCATTCTGTTAAGGTTCAACTTGCATGCCCAGATCTCAGTTATCCTGAATTTGTCTTATTTTCTTTATAGGTTCTTGCATTATGTGATCATCCTTCCATCCTGGATAAAGATGAGACCCATGCCTTATTCAGGTAGTTGGCACTATTAAAAAATTACTACTTTGTCCATCTCAGTAGCAGATGCAACTCATTCTGAAAAGCTGGAAATTTCTTTTCGTTTTTTGTTTGAATTGTCAGAATAGTCAGAAGTTGAGTCTCTCGACAGCTTCTTCTGGACAATTCCTTACCTTTAGAATAATCACTTCATGTGTTGTATCATGTATTTCGTTCATGTATATGCTTCGCCAATTTTCTTTCAGTTGTTTGTTCTCTTTTCTTAGCATAATTTCTTTCTCACTGTTCTTGAAAAACTGAGAGATTATCTTGGAGCATGCTGCAGTTTTTGTTTCAGCTGTTTTGTGTTTGTGAAATATCAGTGGCAGCTTTCATGATTGATGGATAGAGCAAATTTGAGGAACTTCATCTTGGTTATTTTGGTTTCTTCATTCAAACGTACTGTTTTTGTAGTGCTGATTCAATAGCAAGAGCTTGGCAGATCCTGGACCAAATTCCTGGCCGAGCCACAGGTGCTTACAGTCACAGTCAGGTAATATACTTTTTTCTGCTCTTGCATGTTACAATCTATAATACTTCTTGTAGCCATAGTTTTTTCCATACAAAAGGTTCCAGTCTTGTGTTTCCTAATATCAGGGCATCAAAGGTTTACGTGAGACAATTGCAGCTGGAATTGCTTCTCGTGATGGTTTTCCTGCTAATGCTGATGATATTTTCTTAACAGATGGTGCAAGTCCTGCGGTAACAGCTCTCTTACATGCATATATTTATTCCTGACCTGTTTAATAGAAAGAATGTAACTGACTTAAATTTGTGGGGCTTAGGTTCATATGATGATGCAAATGGTGCTAAGATCTGAGAAAGATGGCATTCTTTGTCCAATTCCTCAGTATCCTCTGTACTCTGCATCAATTGCCCTTCATGGTGGAACTCTGGTATGTTCTTCTTCTTCTTTTTCCTTTTTTTTTTTTTTGTGAACAATATTCTTATATGTTTGTTAGCCCTTCAGTTAATTATTTTGTTCTAGGACAGGTATTAAAGAATTGGCATCTATGATTCTCAGGTTCCTTACTACCTTGACGAGTCAACAGGTTGGGGATTGGAGCTTTCAGAGGTTAAGAAACAATTGAAAGATGCTCGATCAAAAGGCATATCTGTTAGAGCACTAGTGGTGATAAATCCTGGTAACCCAACCGGGCAGGTTGGTTGCAACCAGATTTTTTGTGTATTAGGTTTTCAAGATTATGGAATAATTTTTACACTAGTAAACTCATAATCTCTTGAAAGACTATCCAGTAATAGAAAGGCTTAGGTAGAGGGCCTTGAATTGAGTTTACTTGAATAATATTTTTTATGTGTCTGTAGAAATCTCTTCTTTAGACACCTTATGCTCATGTCTGGCTGAATGTTTATCATTCTGGAAAGTATCTCTGCAGTTGTCCCATTAGTTTGTCTCATATGTGCAGGTTCTTGCAGAGGACAACCAGCGGGAAATTGTGGAATTTTGTAAGAATGAAGGTCTTGTTCTTCTTGCTGATGAGGTAAGCTGGTCTGCATCCAGTCCTGATCTCAACTATATTTTTGTGTTTGTATCTTTCTTGCATTATATTGAAACACAAATGGTCTTTTGGTACCATAGAGTTCAAATCCTAGTGTAATTGGTTCATGTCCAAATGCCAACTAAAAGGGTCCTGGCAGTTTTTTCATACTCAGGCTTTTTGAACGATTTGTTTCATTTAAGGCATGGGAGTACCAGCCGAGCTGAATTCAAACCCATCTGCCGCAGTTGGGTTTCTGAAGATACTTCTTTTCAGCTGCTGAACATTTAAGACTTTTATACGTAGCTCCTGCGGCCCTAAATTACATTACATCTCTTCGAACTAAGAGCAGTTGCCTCTTGTTGATTTCACAGTTGCTCCAAAAAAGGAAATAAAATTTTCATGGATCTTTACAGGTTTACCAAGAAAACATTTATGTTGATAACAAGAAGTTCAACTCATTCAAGAAAATCTCAAGATCCATGGTATAAGGCGAGAAAGATATTGCTTTGGTATCATTCCAGTCAGTTTCTAAAGGTAGGTAGACTCACTCATTCTGTAACTTTTGTGTTACAGACTTCATCTTTCACTAGACTGATAAACCTGATTTGACCCGTCCTGACAATCAGGATATTATGGAGAATGTGGAAATAGAGGAGGCTACATGGAATTTACTGGCTTCAGTGTTGATGTTAGAGAACAAATCTATAAAGTAGCATCCGTGAATCTGTGTTCAAATATCTCAGGTCAGATTCTAGCTAGTCTGGTCATGGGTCCACCCAATGTAATAATTTTACCTTTTATCATAATTTTGAAACTTTTACAGTTTGCACTTGCATAGTGAGGAAGATTTCCAAGTACAAGTTAATTATTATGTTTAGTTTACTGTCATGCTTTTCCTGGTAAACCTGAAGAATAATTTATATTGCATGCAGGAAGGGGATGAATCTTTTGAATCCTATTGTGCTGAGAGAGATGGGATTTTGTCATCTCTTGCAAGGCGTGCAAAGGTCAGTTGGTTCAGTCAACTGTTTTATCTAGAAGACAATGTGTTAGTCGCCCTACAGTTCTAATCTAGGCAGTGGGTTTTAATGTGGAAAAATGTCAAGAGAATATTCAATGGCCCGCTCTTTCATTTGGATTGACAGACTCTAGAAGATGCATTAAAACGACCTGGAAGGTGTTACATGCAACAAAGCTGAATGTATCTGTTTCCACGCATCCACTTGTCCAACAAGGCCATTGAAGCAGCCCGAGCAGCAAAAGTGGTCCCAGATGCATTTTTTGCAGTGTCTCCTTGATGCCACAGGGATTGTGGTTGTTCCTGGTTCTGGTTTTGGACAGGTAAGGCTCCGGTTGGTCTTTCTCCTCATATTCAGTTCACAGGAGGATTTTTTATTTTTTATTTTTCCATCATCGTCTACATTTTCCCGTTTTATCTTGGACGGCACAGGTACCTGGGACCTGGCATTTTAGGTGCACAATCTTGCCGCAGGAGGATAAGATTCCCGCCATAGTCTCCCGTCCTAAGAGATTTTCATGGAGCTTTCATGGCTGAGTTCCATGATTGAGTTCACCATCGCAAGTGGATATGCTAGCATCACTCCCAACTGTTTACCAGGAGTGTATCCGGCCATATTTACCGTGCGATCCTGAGTTAATCCGTCAGTTTTCGCAGGACGTGGCTCCTCATACGTTTATGAAGAAATGCATTCAAATAATACAAAAAAGTTTTGGAAACTTGCAAAATAAGTTAGTTATAACAGTGGAAGGTTATTCTTAGTCTGATTCATCAACTCTTCGACTTTCAATACAGGTGAAACGGGCATTTGATGTTGGATTCTATGTTGTGAACCGGTGAGTTGACCCACTTTAAAAAAACAAGGCCGGTCGGGTTTAAGAATTAAATATGCTCATGTCTGTACTGAGTCTGTGATCGGCGCAAGGGTGGGCTTATAAGCTTGCGTCTGAGAGATGTCTTCAAGATAATACTTGTACCTGGCTGTGACTTGGACTCTTCCAAGTTGATGGTAACTTTGTTCTTAAAATTGTTATCGTAATAATGCCATGCCTTAATGCCTTCAAGTAGCACGGCTAATTTGCCCGTCATCATCGTAACACAATAATGGAGTTCAAATGGAATTGAAACTGTTTGCCTGTCACTGAAAAAACGGCAGCATAAGTTATGTTTCTTCCTTTTCTCTAGGTCTGACTCGTAACATCCATAGAGGACCAGGTGCGTTTGCACCCGATTTAACCGGTCTAGTCCAGGTTTTATTTTCTTAGTATACCTATAGTGAATTGGACTATAGGTAGGATGCAAAGGTAAGGACCGGACGACCAAAGTGCACAAAAATGTTAAACCACTATAAATTGGGTCCACTTGAATCCAATTCGCCTAACCAATTGATAACATTTCACACTCACCGTCCACCAAGAGGCAGTTGTTCAGTTAATTTGTCAGTCTTCAATCTCTCGGTCTGGAGTAGGATACATGGAGGACATTCATTCATCTACAGCAAAGGCGTGACAGAGACTACTCATCAACCAGGTTACAATATTGTATCTAGTTATCAGCATGTTAATAAAAAAAGTGCTAGTTGTAAATGTCAAATGCTGCCAATCAGCAATTGATATTTGTTCCGCCACAAAGCCTGTAATCTGATTTCTATCCCATAAGATTCGATGAAAATTTTTCCGCCCAACAATAAAGAGTTCCGTAATTTTAAATTCTCACAACTGAAAGAGTAAAATGTCTCTGCCCCAAATGCTTGTATGTAAAATGTCACATTGAAGGGGAAAAGAGAGAAATTGATAACTTTTCTCTCTCTAATCATAGGCGACTAATGACAGCCTCTACTTCAGCAGGAGAATAGAGATGGTACGTTGGAGCGACCTTTGCAATATCAACATTATTTGGTGTCACCTGGTCATATAGATGAAACATGCACTCTATAAGATAAAATGGAATGCATGAGAATTATTTTTTTACATAGGAGAAAACTGTTAATAAGAATTGTTTCAGAAAGCAACAAAGACCCAATTTCGTAAGTTAATGACACATTCCTGTGTTAAAAAGCCATGAGCAAGAACTAGCCAATAGTATAAACCGATCAAAACACAGGAATACTGTATGGTCCCATATTTTCCTCAAGCAGATTTAAATGTCTACTGAATGTACAATGAGGCTGAGATTAACTCTTTACCTTTTCCTCCATGACTTGCTTCAGGATGGACAGGGCTATTGTTTCAGCTTCTAGGAGAGTAAGGTCCTGAAAAATACACAACATTTTCTTCCATTAAAAGTAAACATACTAAATTTGTCCGACCTGTGACTCCTTGACTCAGAAGAGAACACGTGGAACCAACCAATATGACTCCTAATCTTCACTGATTCATAAAAGAAAGTGATGAAAATATTCAACATTTACAGTAATGCAACCATAATTACGGATCTTGGAAAGAAATCAAGGCATAATCACCTTACTGTATTGCTCCTGCAGAGAGGTGTCAGCACCTTCTGAACCAGAGCCTATCGCCTTTGCATTGCACTGCCAGAATGTCCCAGATGGATCTGTGTAGTATCTGACGAAACCACAAGATTCTTTTCAAAGACAAACACCTTAAGGAGCATTGCATAATGAAATACTACATAATGCAACTTCTGATAAATGAGTACCAAAATCGTATCAAAGGCCTAGCTTCCAATCTACAGGGATTTGACCACCACAAATTTAAACAGTATTTTAAGGTCACAACCTTCTCTTCTTGAGGGCCCCATTAGTCAAACTATTTCTAGATTGGACCCAACTCCCTTCTAGTAAAGCTATGCATGTTAATCCATGATATCACTGAATACTAAAAAGTGAAAAGACTCGGGGAAACTTACAGGCTAGGGCCATTTTCATCATGACCAGCAATTAGAAGAGACACCCCAAAAGGTCGAGACTGTGATATCAAGAAGTATAACCCATCAAAAAAATTGAAATAGTATCTTTAATTATATGCTTTGAATACAAAACCAAGAATACTAGCATAATTGGTCCCTGCTAAATTATGGCAATGGAATGGTCCCAAAAGGTTCCAGAACAGAAAGATAAACAAATGAACATGGTTGAAAGGGAGCATTCAGACTAATTGTAGCCTAACATTTAAAGTTTTGTACCAGAGGCATTCGCACAAAGGCATGCTTTCTTTACAATTTATGGTTGCCAACTATGAAGGTTGCAACTATGTTGGATCATGCACTTAAGATGGAAAAATATGAAATGAGAGCATGGAAAAAAACGAGTTAAAAAATTATAAGAAACATAAGCAATAAATGTGATGATTACTCGGAAGGCAAAGGTGAACTTTTATTAACAAGAAGCAAAAAACAACCATTGATTCTTCGTCGCCTTCACCAAATCGGAGAGCAAGATCACATAATGCTTGTGTGGTAGATTCAACAGTCATTGGCTCACCATAAGAGAACCTGTGATTCTGAAATAAGAACAAAAAGTGAAAGAGAAGAAATAAGATACTAACTTCTCAATAAAGTGTATATCCACCGCAATCCATGTGTAATATACCTATCAACAAGTTAAGAAGAAAATGAAAAATACCTGAGTTTCAACACGTGCATGCTCAACCAAGGTCCGAGCATCAGCAATAAGGCCACTCATAGCGCACCCTATGTGGTCATCTATCTCCATAATTTTTTCGACACTGCTAGGCTCCTGAAGAAAAGAAAAGAAAAACAAAGGAAACAAACGAAGAATGAAAAAAATGAAAAAGTGACAAATAAAACACCAACCTCAGGACTTTGAAAGTGTTTCAAAACCAATAATGCAAAATGCCATAATATTCCTACAGTCATAACCAATTCAGACTCACTCAATGCCAACGTGAACTTCATGCAATCAAAAGGAAAAATTATAAATAATATGAACTAGGATCTGCATCTTAAAATCTCTTCGCTTTCTATTTCTTTCTTTCTTTCTTATTTTTGTTCATCAATTTTAATCTATTAGACTCCTTGAAAGGGTATTTTGGTCATTTCACTCGTCCTGTATGCACCTTGGAAGTTAGCCATAGGCTAAGTGTCATGTTAGAAGTATTAGTTTCAAATTTGGTAAAGTTCTGAGTAATAATCAAAGAGATTCAAGGGTTTAAGTTGAAAGGGTATTTTTGTGACTTGGCAAGTTTTCACTAAAGTGTGATTAGTAGGAGAAGGGCTCGATTTCTGCCCCTGATTTGGAGGGCTCACACACTCTTCTCTCTACCTCTCTCTTTCTTCACAAAGTTTACCTTTTTACAAAGTCCATTCAGATATTACTCCTTATGACTAATTGTTATACTAACCCACAGAGAAGCTGTACTATGATGGAATAGGACCTCTAACATACCCAATGACTTTGCTTCAATATGAAGTGCAACCAATAGACCAAAATAACCAAGGTACAGATGTGGTTGAAGAAAAGGGGCATCAAAAGCATTAGCAATCACAACAGCATATATATGCGGTAACTAACCAGAATTCAAAAAAGTTATAAAACTCAAAAATATGTGTAGATTCTAGAGCTTTATCGGCAATAAGCAACACCTTGCAACATCATTCCATGTGCAATTATGATGACAACAATAACATTACAAAGTTCAAAGTTAACAATAGCTTTGATACCATGTCCAAGTCGGATCCAGGTCCATCCAAAATTACTAGCAGAAGTTAGAAGCCCATTTCCAACGAATAACTACATGGCCTTTCCTGATAATACTCCACAAGGGATATTCCTAATTACACTCCCCCTCAAATCTAGGCCTAGACAAACAGACAAGACGCCATCAGAGCACGTTCAGTAAGGGCCATTGCATTATGGACTCAGCTATGACTGCCCATCAGATTATGAACTTCAAGAGGATGAAGAATCCGAGACTCATGCTTAAGTTTGACCTAGAAAAAGCATTTGACTGCATTAATTAGCCTCTCCTCGAGCACATTATGGAAATGATGGGGTTTGGGGGAGGTGGAAGTTTTGTATCAAACAATGCATCTCCTCGGGTAGCTTTTCTCTTCTACTCGCTAATGGCATGGTTCTCCTCAAAGCCTAGAATGTATCCGTCAAGGTGACCCTCTCTCGCCACCTCTCTTTGATTTAGTTGTTGAGCATCTCTATGCTCTGATTTATGCTGCCACTAGAAAATGCTGGTTGAATCCAAGTGCCGAGTCCCTTGTCTTGATTATCATCATTCTTCAATTTGCCAATGACAGCTTATGTTTTTGTGAAGGCTCCATGAACCAACTAATGAAGTTAAAGGCTCTTTTGGGGTTATTTGAATTAACTTTTGGAAAAAAAATTAACTAGTGAAAGTCAAGTATCATTGGATTCCATGCTGCTGATGAGGATATGTGGACATTCGCAACTACATTGGCTGCTCTATTGCGTCGCTTCCAACCACCTACCTCAGCCTTTCCCCTATTTGACAAGAGACCTGAGAAACGTCTTTGGATATTGATTATTGAAAAGATTGAGGATGTTTCTTGACCTGGTTCCAGCGACGAGACGGTTCCCCACCTCCTTCTCCATTGCCACTTTTCCTGAAATGTTTGCACCAGCACTCTCCGTCAAATCGGGCTATAGTTTTGCCTCCCAGGCAATTTTCTCAGCACTAGTAAACTCATTCTAGCAATTGCCTTGCCCATATCCCTTGGGCTCTTTGGAAGGAGGGAAACAACAGAAGGTTCAACTGTAAATTCAGCAGTGCAGAGGACATTTCTTGCATCATCGCCGGTCATGTTTCCTCATGGCTTTAAGCACCAATTGGTGTGCTTTAGTGAATATGTCAGCCCCCACTCGTCCCCCTACTAGCGTTGCATAGAAACCTCCTTAGCCTTGTTTGCTCAAGCTTAACTTTGATTGCAGCGCTCGTAGCAATCCAGGCATTATTGGGTATGGTGGAGCTTTCACCACACTCATCTCTTATACTAGATCAATGGGTATTTTTTAATCTACTTCAGCCGAGCTCTTCACCCTCTTCCAAGAGCTCATCACATTCCGTGATCATCTCAGTGGCCCTCTCATTATAGAAGATGACTCTCAAGTGGTAATCAATTGGTGCTCTTCCTTTATTGACGCGCCCTAGAGAAATTGGGCTATCTTCCACAACATTTCTGAAATTGACACCCTTTTTCACTGTTCAAGGATTCATGTATCTCATTCAGCTAATTCTTTAGCTGACTCGCTTGCCAAACAAGGAGCCTCCCTCCAATCTCTTGTTGTGAAGGGAGGGCTCATCTAGCAAGCCTTGTACATCTTGTGTTTGCTTAATAAATTATCCATTTCTCTCAAAAAAAATTGAAAAGTTTGAGGCTCGTCTCTCAAGATGGAAGGGAAAACTCCTATCCAAGGCCAGCAAGTTAACCCTATTTAACTCATGTATTGCAGGGCTATGCATGTACTTCATGCCCTTCCTCCCATATCTGGCATCCATGAGAACCAGTATTGAGAAATTAAAGAAAAACTTCCTCTGGCATGGGGCTTATGGGAGCTTCAAGTACCACATTGCCTGGTGGAGCGATGTTTGTCCCCCAAAGTCTATAGGGGGACAAGGAGTTTGATCGGTAAAAGATATGAACCTCGCACTTGTTCTTAAAAGCTTTTGGCGTCTAAATACAATGTCAAACCTTACGTGGAAGCATGCCTTTGACCAAGTTGAATTGGAGTGGTAGATGGTGGCTGGAAGGGAATCCTCGTCGAAACCTTTCACTTTTATAAAGATCCATTTACCCTTTCCTTCCTACCTTCTCAAAAGGTATTTGTCACTATGTGGGAAATGGGGAGAGCACTCGATTCTGGATGGACGAGTGGATTGACAGCAAGCCCCTCTGGGACTCCTTCCCTCATCTGGTTAGTCTGGTTGAAATCACCTCAATTGCTAAGTCTCATAATGTGAGTGGTAGTTATGGTGGTTGGGACTTCCACTTCAAAGGAGGTTTAAAGGACAAGGAAACTGTTGACATTTTCCAGCTCCTTCCCATCCTTCAAAATGTCCGGCTCCGTTCTCATTAGGAAGACAAAATCATCTGGACAGCTGAAGCGAATGGGACTCTTTCCATCTCCTCGTAATACACCATTCTACAGGGATGGCATACGGCTCCCAATCATTGTGGCTTGGAAACTCTCTCGCCCTTCGAAAGCCCACTTCTTCCTTTGGAGTGCATTACTTGGCAAAATTCTTACGGTTGACAATCTCATGCGTCGAGGCAACACTGTTCCAAACACTCTATGTGACCTTTGCGATGTTGTTGATGAATGTGTTGACCACTTCCTCCTCCACTACCCTTTTTCATGGCGCTTTCAGCTCACTTCCTCAACAAGATTGATCTCTCCTTTTGTGCCCCAAGTTATCTGAGTATCTTCTACCAATTCAGTAAATGGGCGAGCCTCCCAAAGTATGGAAAAACGTTTGCTATCTGCCATCCTTGTTCACATTCCTCGGGAGTTGTGGCTCGAGTGGAACAATCGAAGGTTTCAGCATTCCAAAGCCTCTAAAGATGAAATCATTTACAGAACTACCGGCTCCACTGCAGCCTGGCTGCGTACAAGGGCGAATTCAGAAGTCCTTTAGCCTCCCCATTTTGCGATAATTGATGCCTTATTGCCCTTCCCCCCTGGTGTCACCCAAACTCAACTTTGATGGCAATGCTTTGGATTTTTTGGGGCCAGCAAGTGCCGGAGGTGTTTAGGGACCATATAGGGCAGATCCCTGTCTCCTAGTCTAGGTCCGTTGGTCTGAGATTTTGGCACTTAAGGCTGAACTCTCCATCTTCTCAGACTTCAGTGTGGACTATTCTTCTCGGTGCCTCTGGGTTGAAGGTGAAAGGTAGTTATTGGTTGGGTCTCCTCCTCAAAATCATGTATACTCAAATAGCCTAGTATCCAAAATAGGTATTTTATCTAGTCTATATTAAAACCATTCACTTTATTAATTTATAGAATACAACTATACTTCATACAATAATATATTGTATAAATATACTAATAGATAATGTGGTAGAAAGAACTATATGAACATTTTTACTATACTGGTGATTCCATGTTGCACAATATTAATGGGCCCAAGTGAACAGCTTTCATAGGCATTTCACTTTCACCATCAAATTTGCGATCAAAGCCTCTCTGGAAAAACAACTGTAAGAAACTGAGAAGTTTGAACAGCATTTCAAAAGAACAAATGCACACTTCAGAGGCAATGTGCAGTTGACTCTCTTCCAACCAAAACCATGAAACGACATAAAAAGCAATTGGAAAAAGGGTTACGAGGGGAACTATGTATACTTATAACAATGAGAAAATTAGGTTATAATTTTTTGCACGATCAGGGATAGGGACCAGAATCATAATCTCATGGCTTTAAGCGCTTTTAGTAATCATCTGTATAGGAGACAGACAACTCAAAGAAAAATGCAGATCAACTTCTAATTAAGCAAGTTGCCTTTCACAAATATTTCAATTCTTGAAATATTTTTTCTATTCTGGAGAAGAAAAGCTAAGCAGATAACTGGAAAAAAGTCAGTGCACTTTCTTCCAGTAGTAGGATAAAAATATTAGATAAACTTACAGTTTACAATGACAAAAGAGAGAGAGAGAAAGAGTTGTTCAACGAACAATCTTCAGCATCTTTTCAAAACCCCAATCTCCCCATACCCTTTCCCACCCATTTCCAATATTTCATCTACTTTTGACAATAAAAGCCAAATTGTTTAACTCCAAAGTTTTTTTGCTCAGCTCAATAGATAAACAAAAGTTAATGTAAAAAGAAGTAAAAATAATTTCATAGAATTACATTCTCAACCATAGATGCCAACAAGAAATATAAGAAATGCTTTAAACAACCCAATGGATATTGAATGAAAATTCTGCATGATAAACATTTTTGAGTAATTACCTAGTGACCATAAGAATTGCTACTTTATACTATAATTTGTCATCAGTTCACTCAACAACAAAGATAGAAGTTCATACGAAATAAGATTTGAGAGCACAAAGACATGCGTATGTAACAGAGTTCCCACATACCGAAAATTAGCACACATAGCAAAGCAGGCATGTAAAAAGGCTGGAATATTTTTTCAACAATTTAACACGCAAATGCTTCTAATAAGATGCTTTCAGACAGAGGGACAACCAAAACAGACAGGCATCTTAAATAAAGATGTCTGTGTGCTGTGCATTGCTTTTCTGTACCATGATCTTTTTAACCAAATTTATAAAAACTATAATCAACTTAAATCTTAGGCAAGTTAAAAATAATATATGGACCAAACAAAGTAGCTGACAAACTCCACTAAAGCCGAGACCAAGAAATCTGATACTCACAAAAAAAAAAAAAAAAAAAAAAAATCCATTGCAACATCTCTAAAGTAACTTCACATACTGGTTAGACATCATACTATCACTAAAGTAATTTCACATTACTGGTTAGACATCATAGTATCGCTAAAGTAGCTTCATATTACTGGTTATACATCATACTATCCCTAAAGTAACTTCATATTACTGATTAGACATCATACTACCACTGAAGTAGCTTCACATTACCGGTTAGACATCATACTGTCGCTAAAGTAACTTCACATTACTAGTTAGACATCATACTATCGCTAAAGTAGCTTCACATTACTGGTTAGACATCATACTATCACTAAAGTAACTTCACATTACAGGTTAGATGCTAAAGTAACTTCACATTACTGGTTAGACATCATACTATCACTAAAGTAACTTCACATTACAGGTTAGACATCATACTATGGCTAAAGTAACTTCAAATTACTGGCTAGACATCATATTATCGCTAAAATAACTTCACATTACTGGTTAGACATCGTATTATCGCTAATGTCACTTCACATTACTGGTTAGACATCACACTACCGCTAAAGTAACTTCATATCACTGGTTAGACATCATAGTATCACTAGAGTAACTTCACATTACTGGTTAGACATCACACTAAAAACTAAAAATTATATGCACTTAATCTTAATGGCACTGCAACTTTTCATTATTATAATCAGCAATGTGAAATGACCATAACTCCTGATGGGAGCAAAGGCCTACTAAATTTGTCAACTATGAATCTATATTCCCAGCATATGCCCAACTTCCATAACAAAACTGACCTTGATTAAAAACCAAAGTCCCAGGAAACTATGGTTTTAACATGTTATTGATGACATAAACAAACAAAAACAGTCCAGCATAATGGACATACGGTCTAGTGGTGTAACTCTCGCTTCATTCTAAAATAAAATTTAAAAAAAAAAAAAATACAGACCAGTAAAGGTGAAGTGATTCGCTTTTCAACAGCAAGAACAACTCCATCCTCTGTTTTCAAACCGATGGCAGTGGAACCCAACTGCAATAAAATCAAATTTCCACATTAAACGTAAAGGATGCACAATACAACTGCCTTATACCAACGTAGTGAAGGATAATAGTCATCAACCTTGATCGCCTCTATAGCATACTCGACTTGAAAAAGTCGACCTTCGGGAGAGAAAGTATTAACACCTCTATCATATTCGGTTCTTTAAAAAGACAGAGAAAAGGATTGTTAAAAAGACTGCACCCAGATGTACCTAATAAATGAACCCTAGATTGAAAAGGAAATGCTCTCACCTGGTCAAAAACATCCTGAGCTTGTTTGAAACCTTAAAACCCGAATAACTTAGTAGATACCAAAATCAACTGAAAATTAAAAGGCCAGGAAATTTTAGTAAATCCAACACAGTGGAGAGAAATTCTCTAAAGGGATAAACAAAATATGCAGATCTGACGAAGAAAAGATGCACGAAAAAACAAAAGTACGATTACAATTTAACTACTTCCCTTTCTTTCTTCCTCTTACCTGGATTGCATACGAAGCAACCCCCCTTCAGAACGAAGAAACTGGTCGTCCGAAGTGCAGACTTTCGAGAGCGGCTCGCTAAACCTATTAAAATCTAAAAGGGAAGCGACTTGAGAGAGATGCACTAGAAGCGTCTTTTGGTAATAAAGACATTTTGTATTGTTTAGGCCGAGCCGGGCACTAGCCCTAACCTAAATTTCGTAACACTCCTCGAATGTCTAGCTTGAAGCTTAAGTATTTGTTATCCTTATACTCTTGTTCAAACTGTGTGAGAATCTCATGAGCAAGTGGATACCATCAGATACTATAGGCTTGTTATTTAAGTATTTGCATAATAGTAATAAAACATTATATGATAATAGAACTCATGCAATGTTACATGAGTTGGAATCACAATAGGTTGGCTCATGTGGGGGTTAGGTTTGAGGAAACTTTAGAAAATGTCCCTACCCATTTAATCATGTTTGCCTTACCAAAATTTGTTTTATATTGGCATTTTATGTTATAATTTGAAGTGATTGTTTTATATTGTTTTCTCACCACGTGTCATGCCACTAGTTTTAGTCACTCTTACACCCTTTATATGCAAACTAGATAACTCCGTACAAAAAGTAGGCTAGTCGACCTTCCTTCTGTTCAAACAAAAAATGTAAAAAAAAAAAAAAAGATAAACAAAGTCTTGAGTGTAATGGAAATCCTTTGCACATAATCGAGGTGATTTACATATGTTTACAAAGCCTATTTATAAACAAAACAGAGACAAACCTTTCTTATCCTTTATTATACAATACCGTATGAGAATTTGCCACATAACCAAGATAAAATCTATCATTTTATTCAAATTCAAATGAGCATTAGCATGCATGCCCTTATTTGTTTCAAATAGCCCTATCTTAATCTATTTGGATAGGTTCTAAATTCAAATTTTGAATTTCAAACAAAATAGTCCACCAACCAGACTCTACACCTACTACCTACGAGCACTTTTTGCAAAGTGCCTCACCATGTTAAGTTTTGGAGCTCAATCAACGCCCTATGCTAAGTCGGTACGTGGATCCACGATATATTAATTATTGTTTAATTAAAGGTAGTTTGAAAACTTTACTCTTATATCGCGGTTGCCCTAATTTTCTCTTTATAATTGAGGGGCACCGTTATTAGAGTTTTATCATCACCTAGAAGGAGTTGGAGTTGTAGCTCGAGAGAGGTTAGAAAAAACACTTGTAAGTGTGTACGATATCTCTTGTAAATTATTTTATATTTATAGTAAATTACTGCAGCAACGAAAGACAGGACGTTGTCTCACTTTGAGGCGAACCTGTATAATTTTTGTTGTTTGTTTTTCCTTTCTTCCGCGATTATTATTATTACTCTTGTTAGTTTGGAATTAGAGCTTTGGTGCATGATTGAAAGCAATGGATGGTGGAGAAGGATCAGAACTTGGAATCAACAAGTTCAATGGTATAGATTTTGCGTTCTAGAGCATGCAAATTGATTATCTTTACAGCAAAAAGCTGCACACACCACTTTTGGATATGAAACCAGAAAGTATGAAAGATGATGAGTAGAATCTCCTCGATAGACAGATGTTGGTAGTAGTCCGGTTAACACTATCGAAGAACGTTGTTCACAACGTGGTGTCTGAGAAAACCACAGCGGGGATGATGAAGATTTTGTCCGGCATGTATGAGAAGCCTTCCGCAAATAATAAGGTGCATCTCATGAAAAAACTCTTCAATTTAAAGATGACAGAAAATACATAAGTGGCATCGCATTTGAATGAGTTTAGTACTATTGTCAATTAATTGACCTCGGTTCAGATTAAATTTGTTGACGAGCTTCGTGCTTTAATTCTTTTGGTGTCTCTGCCAAATTATTGGGAGCCTATGAGGGTTGCGGTCAGGAACTCTGTTGGTAATGGGAAATTGATATTTAATAATGTCTGGGATACCATTCTTGTAGAGTAAGTTCGTTCAAAGAACTCTGGAAGATCGTTGACATATAATTCTACCCTATGTGTCGATACTAAGGACAAGAACTTCGAGAGGAATTCCAATAAGGGCCATTGTAGAGGGAAATCAACACCGAAGAAGGATGAAAAGAAAAATGATGTTGCAAATGCGATTACTGAAGAAGTACAATATGTTTTACTCTTATTGGTTGATAGCCTTATTGACTCTTGGGTGTTAGATTCAAGAGTTTTTTTTTCACACTATCGTACATCTTGAGATCACAAAGACTTATGTTGTTGGAGATCACGGGAAGGTGTATCTTGTTGACAGAGAACCTTTTGATATTGCTGGTATTGGTAATGTTAATTTGAAGATGTCAAACGGGTCAGTGTGGAAAATTCACAAGGTGAGACGTGTACCAAAACTTATGTGTAATCTAATCTCAGTAGGGCAACTTGATGATCAAGGTAATAATGTGACTTTCAATGGTGCTACCTGGAAAGTCACTAAGGGAGCCATGGTTGTTGAACGAGGAGTTAAAACAGAAACTCTGTACTCACTTCCAGTTGTAGAGACACAGTTGCAGTTGTTGATGTTGTTACTGATTTTGATTTGTGGCATTATAGGCTCGGTCACATGAGTGAGAAGGGAATGAAACTGCATTATGCACCTAGCCAATACTACCCAAAAGATCGGTATGTTAGGAGTGGAAGGCATAAGTACTTAACCCCAGGACCCTAACATCACACCCCGCCTGACTCGAGCCGATGACCTCGGCGGCTCACTAGTCGTAGCACTCGCGTGTTGTCCACCCGGCGTGGAGATGATACCTCCAATGCCGCTGCCGCTGCACTCGGGATTCGAAGTCGAGACGTAGCACCTGCTCTGATACCAGATGTTATGCACTTAGCCAATACTACCCAAAATACTGACCTGTTAAGAGCGGAAGGCGGTACTTAACCCCAATACCCTAACAAAGTGCTTCAGTCCAAAGGGAAGCTACCATGGTTGAAAATTGTACATAACAGTTTATGTGAAGGCTAAATTGTTGGCAAGCAGCAAAAGGTTAGCTTTTCTAAGGCTGGAAAGGAGCAAAAGATAGAAAAATTGGAGTTGGTTCACACAGATGTGAGGGGCCTTCAACTGTTACTTCCCTTGGTGGTTCTAACTACTATGTAACATTTATTGATGATGCAAACAAAAATATATGGATTTATTTCTTGAAAAATAAATATGATGTTTTTGATACATTCAAGAGATGAAGAGCAATGGTTGAGAATGAGACAGATTTGAAGGTGAAGTGTTTGCAGTCAGATAATGGGAGAGAATACACAGATGGTGATTTCAAGCGATACTATGGTGATAATGGAATCAAGATAAACAAGACTATTCCTGGAACACCTCACCAAAATATTGTAGCAGAGAGGATGAACAGGACCTTGAATGAGCATGCTAGGAGCATGAGATTACATGTGGGATTGCCAAAGATGTTATGGTTTGAGGCTATTAGCACCACTGCCTATTTGATCAACAAAGGTTTTTCAACACCACTGGATTGCAAAATACCAGAAGAAGTCTGGAGCGACAAAGAGGTAAACTTTTATTTCTTGAAAGTTTTTTGTTGTGTTTCTTATATTCATATTGATGTTATTGTTAGAAGTAAACTTGATGCTAATCTAATATATGTTTCTTTATTGGCTACGGTGGTACCGAGTTTGGTTATCACTTATGGGATGACCAAAGTCGTAAAGTTATGAAGAGCAAAGACGTGATCTTCAATGAAGGTGTCATGTATAAAGATAGGTTGAAAACAGAGTTTGAGAACACAAGTGATGAAGCCAAGAAGTCTACAGTTATTCAATTGAGAGATCTTCCAGTTATTGAGTTGGAGAATATCGCTCAAGAAGACTCGAAAAACATACCTCCAGAAGTAAATCAAGACATTTCTGTGACTTAACTCAGGAGATCTGCCAGAACTAGCAAACCACCACAGAGGTACTCCCCTGCACTAAATTATATTTTATTGATTGATAAAGGTGAACTAGAGAGTCATGAAGAAGTTGATGAATCAACCAAGTGAGAGTTGGACATGACGGATGAGATGGATTCACTGTTATTCAAGCAAACATGGTAGTTGACTGATTTACCAAAAGGGAAAAAGGCCTGGCAGAATAAATGGGTGTACCGAATAAAAGACGAACATGATGGCAGCAAGTGGTACAAGGCAAGACTGGTGGTAAAAGGCTTTTAATATAAAGAAGACATTGACTACACTAAGATTTTCTCTCTAGTAGTGAAATTGACTACTATTAGACCAGTGTTTAGACTAGTGGCAAATGAAGACTTGCACGTAGACCAGTTGGATGTAAATATAACCTTTCTTCATGGTGATTTGGAGAAAGAAATTTACATGATGTAGCCACAGGGTTTCAAAGCACAAGGGAAGGAGAAAATGGTGTGCAAACTTCAAAAGAGCTTGTATGGTCTTAAACAAGCTCCAAGACAGTGGTATAAGAAGTTTGACACCTTTATGAGTAGTAATGGTTTTTTGAGGTGTCAGGCAGATTATTGTTGTTATGTGAAAAACTTTAATGACTCCTATATCATTCTACTGTTATATGTTGATGACATGTTGATAACAGATGCTTGCAAACAGGAAATAGAAAGTTGAAAAGGGAGTTGTCCAAGAAGATTGCAATGAAGGATTTGGGTGCTACAAAATAAATCCTTGGGATGAGGATTACTAGGGACATTGATGTCTTGAAACTATCACAAGAAGAATATGTGAAGAAGTTGTTGAGCAGATTCAACATGAATGATGCAAAACCAGTAAGTACTCATTTGGCTAGTCACATTAGGCTATCTAAGGAGCAGTCACCTTTTACAAAGTAGGAGCTTGCCAACATAGCTAATGTATGCCATGGTGTGCACTAGAACAGACATAGGGGAGCAAATATATGAGTAATCCAGGTAAGTAACATTGGAAAGTAGTAAAGTGGATTCTCAGGTATTTGAGAGGCACTGCAGACTCTGCCTATGTTTCAGAAAGTTAAACTTGGGATTACAAGGCTATGTAGATGCTGACATGGTTGAAGACATTGATGGCAGGAAGAGTACCACTGGATATGTATACACATTGGGTGGTACAACAATTAGTTGAGCCTCTAAGTTGTAGAAGATAGTTGTTTTTTCCACTACTGAGGCAGAATATATTATTGTGACTAAAGCCAACAAAGAGATGGTATGGTTGTAGTCTTTTTGGGAAGAATTAGGTCCCAAGCATGGGAAGAATGTGTTATATTGTGACAATCAGAGTGTTATTCATTTAGCAAAGAATCTCGTTTATCATGTCAGAACAAAGCATATACAGGTGCGTTATCACTTTATCTGATCAGCTTTGGAGGATGGAGTCTTAGCACGTGAGAAGATTCAAGGAAGTCAGAATTTGGTTAATATGATGACAAAGACTGTTACGATTGAGAAACTGAAGTTGTGTGCAACTTCATTTTGACTTCTCTTTGAGGATTGAGAAGTTGTTGTCATTGCAGAAGAGATATTGATAATGGATTAGTCTCCAAGTGGGAGATTGTTAAGTTGTGGACCCTAATCAACGCCCTACACTGACTCGGTACACGGATTCACGATATATTAACCGTTGTTTCATTAAGGGCAGTTTGGAAACTTTACTCTTGTATCGCGGTTGCCCTAATTTTATCTTTATAATTGAGGGGCGCCGCTATTAGGGTTTTATCATCACCGAGAAGGAGTTAGAGTTGTAGTCCAAGAGCGGTTAGAGAAAATACATGTAAGTGTGTGCGATATCTCTTTTAAACTATTTCATGTTTATAGTGGATTACTACAACGGTAGAAGACAAGACGTATTCTAGCCTTGAGGCGAACTTGTATAAATTTTGTTGTTTATTTCGTTTTTGTTTTTCCTTTCTTCCGCGATTATTATTATTGTTCTCATTAGTTTGAAATTAAGGCGTTTCATTCCTAACAAACCATACCCCCCTGCCCATGCACCTGGCCTTCTTCGCTTGTGCAATTTCTGCTCAGCCTCATGCGCATATGCAACAATTGTTGGCTGCAAGCGCCCTTACTATTGTAGTTGTGCTTAGACCTTGGTTGTTTCGTGTTGCTTGAGGTACCTGAAGGTGTTGTTGCCCCTGTGCAATCATCTTGGTGATTTATGTTTGTCATACCACTTTAGAAATCCATTTTTGGTAATATTGTTAGTATACTTATTTTTTGCTGTATTGATCTGTTTTTGCCTATGGCACATCCGCCTATGTATCATGCTTCCATAGCAATAAAATAGACATCTTCATCACGTTGCCCCATAGATAGGCTACAACCTCCTCCTCAAACTACTAATGTTCAACATCCACTTGTCAAGTCGCTCCTCTCTCTAGCAAGTCCCGCCATTTCACTAAGTACTCCTTGTAAAGTGGCATGGCCCTTCGTCGCACCTCCCGATCAGCAATGATGTAGTCAACCTATGTGAGGAAAAGTGGTGGACACATCTAAGGCACTCATAGTTCAATGGTTTATAGATATAATCTATGATTTTTCTCATCTTTTTATTCTTCATTTGCAAAAATGGCAATGGAGAATTAAATTTTTAGTTTTCTTTATTTATTTGCTACAATTAGAATGTTCTTATAGCATTACCATTCAATGATTCTCCTTTTTTTTTTAATTCTTTAACGTTGATGTGGTAAATATTTTTAAATTTTTACTATTAAACGCTCGATTTTAATTTTTGTTAGCCTTTCTTATTTTACTGTAAAGTCCATATATGGACACCACCATGACTGCTCTTCTTATTTCTTTTTTATTCGACAATCTTTTTCATGTGAGGTAATCAATGGGCAAACCTACTCCAACAAATCAATATGCTTCCAAATTACGTAAATGAAAATAAAATTCAAGGGAAATTGTTGCAATTTCACTAGTGGTTTTACCCTATTATTATTGAATAATATAGTATTATGTCATAAAGTAATACAGAAATAGGGGTATTTTCATCCAAAAGACTATAAATCATAAATTTAATAATTCTGATTTATGAATTGTAAATTTAATACAATTTAACAAAAAGACTATGAATCATGTAACATAATGGTAGATTTAACATCCATTAATATATAACCTGTAAATTATGAATTCTTGCTCGAACAAGGAACTTCACCATTCCCGAATACCGATCTTTGATGAGTGAGTTATTAGTGGATATCTTCTTAGGGGTTAGTGCAATGGAAAGTGAAAGTGAATTATTTTTTTGTGTTAATGTGCTCAATCGAAAGTGTTGTGTAAAGTATTTTCTTGTGTTTAGTGTGCATAACGAAAAATTTAGTGGAAAGTGGAGAATAAATTTATTAATAAAATAACGTGATAGATTTAACTTTATTAAGATAGTTTTATTTAACTTTTTAATTAACAAAATAAGATAAATGATTTCGAATATTTAAATAAAAATAATAAATTAATCAAATATAATAAAAAAATAAACACAGTTATTTTTTATAATGTCCAGATACTTAATCAAATTCTTACTTTTATAATATCTAAATTATCGTTCTTAAATTAGTAATTTAATATACTATTAGAAGACATGAATATAACAAATAAATAATTAAAGTATTTTATTATTAAAATAAGATGGATTTGTGTTTAGTCTAAATTAATACAATAATTGTAAAGTAAAATAAAATACTAATTTAATTAATTATCAAATATATAATACTTAAATCAAAATATTGACTCTTCATCAAATTCTTACTTTAATCTCCGGAGATGGTCGAAAGGCTTCAGCAAGACGTCTCCTGGATCTAATTCCAGAGTCTAACGTAAGAGACATTCATCTCTGGGTTAGTGGGACCAAAGTGAGCAGAAAGGAATTTTTAGTTCCAGCCTCTTTCTCATGGAAAACTCAGTTGTTTCATACAAATCTAAACGCTCGTTACATATTTTACTCGAGCGTTAAGTCTTATCCATTCCTATTATTCGATCCAGTGGGAGCGAAAAGGGTTCTGTAGTTCCCATTTTCTGTTGGCTTTTTGATGGAGTGCTCATTCATTTTCTCCAAATCTGGACATCCAGTTCACGATTTCTTCCTTGAAGAAATCCCAACGGTTGTTGCTTCAAAATCCCTCAGATGTACAACCTTGTTTACCAAAACATCCACCCCGAGAGCATCAAAACTGCTACTTCGTGTTGTGTCCTCTAAACAGGAAAAACCTATTACTTTGCCAGAGAAATCTATCAAACCGACGGAAATTTTCAGAGAAGAAATCCAATCAGAAACTCCTAAAGAATCAGGCATAGACAGGGATCTGCATCTCATCGAATTGTGCCAGAATGGTCAACTGAAAGAAGCTGTATTAGCTCTAGAGTTACTCGCTAAAAGTGGGTATCAGGTGAGGCCCGGAACTTATACCTCATTGTTGCAGTCTTGCATCGATTTGGACTCTATCCATGAAGGACGTAGAGTCCATGCTAGGATCAGTTCTGTTCGTGACTTAAACCCTTTTGTCGTAACCAAGCTTATAAGCATGTACGCGAAATGTGGCAGCTTGCAAGAAGCTCGTAATGTGTTTAACGAAATGCTCCAAAGGAACCTCTTCACCTGGTCTGCCATGATCGGGGGTTATGCCCGAGAGCAAAAATGGGAAGATATAAGTGAGCTCTTCCTCTTAATGGTGGAAGAAGGCGTGGTTCCAGATGCGTTTATCTTCCCCAAGATTGTTCAAGCTTGTGCAAACTTGGAAGAAATCAATACAGGAAAGGTGCTACATTCCTTCGCAATCCGCTGTGGATTATTCTCATATGTGCATGTGGGTAATTCTATACTAGCTATGTATAACAAATGCGGAGAATTGGACTCTGCTTTAAGTATATTTAACAAAATGGCCGAGAAGGATCTGGTGACTTGGAATGCTATGATATCTGGGTACTGCCAGAGCGGGTACCACCACAAAGCTTTGAAATTGTTTGAGAGAATGAAGGTTGAAGGAACAGAACCAGGTTTAGTAACGTGGAATATACTGATAAACTGTTACAATCAATCTGGAGATTGCGATATTGCGTTAGAATTGATGAAGAAGATGACAGAGTCTGGTATTACTCCTGATGTGTTTTCTTGGACTAGTATCATTTCGGGCTTTGCGCGAAATAACAGAAAAAGTCAGGCTTTGGATTTGTTTCGAGAAATGTTATTGGTAAGAATTGAACCCAATGGAATGACTGTGGCTAGTGCAATTTCAGCATGTGCCTCTTTGAAAGCTCTTAGAAAAGGGACAGTGATTCATTCAGTGGCTTTTAAGGTGGGAGGTGCAACCAATGTGCTTGTGGGAAATGCGCTGATTGATTTGTATTCCAAATGTGGGAAGCTGGAAGCGGCTAAGAGGGTCTTTGATAGTATCTTAAAAAGGGACGTTTTTACTTGGAATTCAATGATTGGAGGGTATGTGCAAGCAGGTTATATTGGTAAAGCTCATGACCTATTTGTGAAAATGGAGGATTCAGGGGTGCGCAGAAATGTGGTCACATGGAATGTGATGATCTCTGGCTACATGCAAAATGGAGATGAAGATCAAGCCATGGAGCTTTTTCATGGTATGGAACAGGACGGGATTAAACGGAGTACAGCTACATGGAATTCACTAATCACTGGCTCAGTTAGATATGGAAAAGAGAACAAGGCTTTGTCAATATTTCGTCAAATGCAATCTTTTTCCATTAGACCCAATGTAGTTACTATCATAAGTGTCCTTCCAGCTTTCACCAATCCAGTGGCAGCACCCAAGGTGAAAGAAATTCACTGTTATGTAATACGAAATGATTTCATTTCTGATGTCCCAGTTGCAAATTCACTGGTTGATACTTATGCCAAATCAGGGGATATCTTGAAAGCTCGATATGTTTTTGATTGTTTACCATTTAAAGATCTTATCACATGGAACTCAATGCTCTCTGGTTATGTTCTTCATGGCCAACCAAATTCTGTTATAGATCTTTTTGATAGGATGAAGAAGGAAGGAGTCAAACCCAATCAGACAACTTTTACTGCTCTTATCTCTGCCTGTGGTCTTGCCAGAATGGTTGATAAGGGGAAGGAGGTCTTTTTAAGCATGACAGAAGAGTACCAAATTTTGCCAGGACTGGAGCACTATACCTCCATGGTTGAGCTGTTGGGACGTTCAGGAAGACTGAAGGAAGCTACTGATTTTATTGAGAAGATGCCTGTGGAACCTGACTTTGATATTTGGGCTGCCATGCTGACTGCATCTAGGATGCATAGCAATGTCAGCTTGGCAATCAATGCAGCAGAAAATCTTTTTAAATTGGAACCAGGAAATGGCTTGTTTTATAACATGTTGGTGAGAATGTATGGTTTAGTTGGGAGAGCAGATGAGGCACTGTTTCTGACTAAGCCAAAGAAAAGAAACAGAACAGCAAATATTGGTTTTAGCAGGATTGAAGTTAACAACGGAGAGTATACCTTTTTCACTGGTGATCAATCAATGCCTAACTCAAGGGCTATCTATGACCAACTGGACAGCATGGAGAAGAAAATAAAATCAGTGGGATCAGATTTTGTTAGTACTCAGGTTACAATGGAAGAAGAGGAAGAAGAAGCAAATTTAGGAACCCATAGCGAGAAATTGGCTGTTGCCTCTGCCCTTATCTCAACACCAGCTTTTCAAAGAATTTCAATAACTAAAAACCTTAGAATGTGCATGGTTTGTCATAGGTCTGCCAAACTCTTGTCTTTGATATATGGGCGTGAAATCATTGTGAAAGATCCACGGTGTCTCCATCATTTTAGAAATGGACACTGTTCTTGTGGGGATTATTGGTGATACTCATGGAGACTGAAAAAGAATGTGAGACTGCATTTTTCATTACAAGCGCTGACGAGTAAAGTGATCAGTCTGATACAAGTTCACAAAGCTCGGAGTATACTCTAGACAATTTTTTCGATAAGAAAGAAATCAACATTATTTTGGTTTCTGTGACGTTAACAAGCGACAGTATTACGAGTAAGGCTACTTAATACAGATGCCTTTTACACTTACAAACAGATTTAGATGAGCAGAAAAGATTTTAAGACACAAATTACTACTCATTGCTATACAACTTGCATAATGGTGGCTGGGAACACTACTTCCACTTACTGTTATCAAAATATGCACCTCAACTGCAAGAATCTTACTACTCAGACACCAGAAGTGCCTATGATGAAAAAAGCCAAATCAGTCCTTAGCATCAGTAACGCCTTCTGAAGATATCTGAAACCGGGCTTCAGCTTCTGGTAAACAGGGAGAGCTTATCACTTTGCAAATTCTCTCTTCGCCTCTTCCTTTGCGGAGGGCAAGCCTGATTTGGATAAAACAAACCCAATTGAAGAGGAGAGAAGATGAAGGGGAATGTGAAGAGGTAAAGACAAGGCTAGGTTTTGAATAGACTAACCTTGTTGTAGAAGCATGCGCCATAATATTTCCACCAATTGGCTTATTTTGGGGCCCAGCAAACATTGCAGAGCCATCAACTTGGGCAACAACTTGATTGGTAATTACTACTGCCACACCAAACTGCATTTGTAGATAATATTTGTAGGAAGAGTTAGAACATGACAAGGTAGCTGAAGAGTAGGAAGATTACAAGGTTGCTAGCTGAAGAGATTAGAAAACGACTGGGTTTGCTGTTCCAGGAGTACGAAGAAAATTTTATTGATTTATCAGTTTACTTTTTGTTAAGACTGATTTGTAGTATCGCTAATTCAGCACAAGTCTTTTTTCCCCTGGTTTCTCTTCCTTTTTGCTCAAATCATGACGCCCCGTGTAGAAACCAGAAGCAGAAAGCTTCATAAAGATTATAAAAATGGTTGCCTTCAACCCATTAAGTTAAACCTTGTCACAGAAATTGAACGGCAGCGATAATAATTTGTAGCTAAAGAAACAAACAGATCTAGACTTGAAGTGACCAAAACAAGGTGCTTTTTTGTGATATGCGATACTGATTAAACCAGAATCAGGTCACAAGAATTGAGTTTGATGTCACTTTAATTAAAGAGAAGAACAAATAAAGAGAAAAACAAGAAAAGAAAGTTGACAAAAGATACACTTGCCTCATCAGCCAATTTCTGCAGGCTCCTCAGAAATTTGGCAAGATGCATTTGCCTGGCTGAGAGTTCTCCTCTACCTGAAAAATCTGTTCGGTACAAAGCCGTTGCACTGTCCACTATCATAAGAGCAAACCTAAGCATGCAAACACAAAATAATATCAATACAAAGATTACTTTAGAAGTATAATTAAAATCAAAATAGTGTAGATGAGGTATATTAGAGCATTGGCCATATTTTAGAAGTCAACAATATTAAATTCATGTCGAAATTTTAATCCAGATATTACTAAAAAAAATTCAAAAAAAAACATTACAACAACAAATTTCCTGAATTCTTTTTTCCTTTGAAGGAACATACCTAGCTTCCACCATCATGGAAGCTGCTTCCAACAGAAGCCTTGACTGATGATCAGTGTTATATGCTCTAGCATAAGCAACATTCTCCAAAACATCAGCTGCGTTCAATCCAAACCTGCAAGTTATGGCCATTTACCATGTTTTTTTATTAACTACAACTATAGGCTGTGTAAATGGCAGGGGTGGAGAACATTTATCAGACTTTATATAACACCTGTCTGCAATCTGTAAGAGTCTCTGTGGCCTAAAAGTACCCTCAGCATCTATGTACAAAACTTTTCCCTCACCACCTCCTTGATCCAAGGGAAGCTGAAATACAAGTAAATGCAGTGAAAGTGAATAACGAAATCTAAGAAACAAAAATCTTCAACTGCTCTAATATCTTTTTGGTAGAAGGAATGTGCAACTTCTTGATGAAAAATAAATCATATCACTGAATAAATGAAGAAGACTTACTTGACAAGTGACACAGAGTGTGTGACACAACTGAGTCTTCCCAGATCGAAATTCTCCATAAATTTCAGTAATGGATCCTGTCTCAAGCCCACCTGTCCATTATATTTTAAACATTAAACCTCAAATGCACTACATGCTTCTCTAGTGACATTTAACAACAAAGCATACTCCAGTATCCAGTGAAACTAACCCTCTAATATTTTGTCAAGCTCCCTCGAACCTGAAGTGATCTGAATAATTTCAAGCCTCTGGGCATGGAGCTGTTTTGCACTAGTAAAACCCAAAGGAACCAGCTTTGAAGCTGTCAACAAAGAAATTAAATCAGAACCTATTTTAGTGTGTACGTGTGATAAAAACTAATTGCCAGAAGGCAGCCTTTTAGATAGATAGATAGATAGATAGATAGATAGATAGATATATAGAGAGAGAGAGACGGATACAGAGAGAGAGAAAGAGAGAGAGAGAGAGAGAGAGAGAGGGAGAGGGAGAGGAGGAGAGAGGGAGAGAGGGAGAGAGGGAGAAGGGGAGAGGGAGAAGGGGAGAGAGAGAGAGAGAGAGAGAGAGAGAGAGAGAGGGAGAGGGAGAGGAGGAGAGAGGGAGAGAGGGAGAGAGGGAGAGAGGAAGGGGAGAGGGAGAAGAAGAGAGAGAGAGAGAGAGAGAGAGAGAGGTTAACAAGTTAACAAGAGAGAAAATTTGCCTGCTTCAATAATTTTGTCAACTTTTGCCTCACTAATTCCTTTGATTTGCAAAAGATCCTTCCTGGGAGAATAGGCAACAGACTCTACAGTGCACAAACCAGCATCTTTGAGCTTTTTCACGTCAAGAGCAGCTATACCAGATGCCTTTGATAGAGTGACAAATGAATCTCAATCACGAGTATCATCATAATAATTAAGAGAAAAAAAAGTGTTCAAAACTCAATACAACCTATCACTCATCAAACAATTAAAAGAAGCAAAAGAAATCAAAACCCACTTCTCAACGTCAGAAGAAAATCCTGATCAACATTTTGTAAACGTCTCACTCAAACTTATGAAATTGAGTACCATAACATATAGAAAGAATAGTGCAACGGGGCAAGAATCCCAAGCAAAAAAGGCATTTCAGCCACAATGAAAATTAAGCCCTTTTGAAAATAAAGGTACTTCACATCACATACAAAAAAACTAGAATCTTAAGATCTTGCGAACATATCTCCAGGACAGAGGAACAGGTTGAAGTTAATGGAGACTAAAGACCAGTAACATGAAAACGAGTAAAACCAATATCCAGTGGAAATTATCAAATAAACCCATTTCAATGCAACTGTAAACTTACACAAAAATAAGAATACGTTATTATTCCTATGCGCAAGAATTAAATTCTAAAAGTAGGCAAAGATTATTGACCTAATCAACCTATTTGCCAATAAAGACGATCAGAGAAGAAATAAAGAATTGGCATTAGAATCTTGAACTAGCTCCACATAAAGTTCAACTAAATCATTTTTTCAAAAAAACTCATTAAATCACAGATCCCCACAATGTCGAAGGATATTGTAGAACCAAGAACGATAAATGGAGCAAGCCCAGATTAAGCAATAGCAAGACCAACCTACGTGCTTATACTTATAGATAAGACGGCAGCACAAAAGAAATCGAGGTAGTGCTTTTTTCTTCACGAAGCAAAGCGAGCAATACCCATGAAAGAAAATACCCACCCCAAAAATATTAACAATCAATCGACCCATGTTAAAGCAACAGGAGAGACAGTTGCAAATATATAAAAGATGGGATCTTAGTCGATTCGCTTCCAGCAATAAAGAAGAAAATCAAATGTCAGTCTAAGATAAGAGAGAAGAAGAAAATTTTTGGAGTACCTGTAGCTGTTCAACTGGGCAAGGGCCGTGTTGCATCTCTTCCATCTCAGACCGTTCTTCGGCCATCTTGTGGTGTTTCTGGTGCTGCAACTGATCCATGCTACCTAGAGAGAGAAAGGAGGGGACTGTGGAGGGCGACCTGGAGAGCGGTTTTTCGAAAGGCGAAAAAAAGCGCCAAAACTTACGATGAATCAAAGTGCACCGACTCTTAAAGATCGGGGAGGACTAAGGCACCGGTGAAATGAAATTTTTTTTTTTTTGTTAATGTAACCTTATAGAAAATGCAATGAAATATATATTTTTGTTAATATAACCTTATAGAAAGTGTTAAAATGAATTTATTAATATAAAATAACTAATAAAAAAAGGTACTTATGTAATTCATGGTCACTCCAAATTATTAAATATTTTTTAAAAAACAAAAAAAAATATTTATCGAATTAATTTATCAAATTAAATAACATATTATATGTAAAATAAAATAATTTAATTTAATTATATATCTACTAGTATTTAAAATTGTAAAACATAATTTTTATATGATTATGAATTAATTGTAAATGATTATGAACTTTCTAAGTAATTTAATTAAATGATTATAAAATAATATGTTTTGTTTTACATAATAATCATCAACTAACATATAATAAATCCATTAACTCAAAATAAAATAATATTTACTCATAATTTAAATAAATTATCAAATATTAAAGTTACTAATTATAAATTATTTATGTTATTTAAGTAATTAATAAAAAATAGACATAAATAAAATAATAATTTAATTTTTATCCATAAAATTTTCTTATATCATTGATAAAAAAAACTTATTTACGAAAAAATATAAGAAATAAAATCAATGATAAAAATTGTTTATAAATAATTTATTTATAAAAGCACAATCAATGATAAAAAAAATGTTTATAAATAATTTATTTATAAAAACACAATCAATGATAAAAAAATAATAATAATAAGGAAGAGGTAGAATTTTAGATTTCATCATTTCGTGAAGGAACTAAGATATCTATATTCCATGGGTGAAGTAAATTCCACACCAACTTTCCGCGGACACTAATATAATTATCAATTAAAGTAAATGGAATTCACATTCAATTCTAACTTCCCAAGTGCACTAACAAGACCTAAGAAAGATTTATAAGCATATAGCAAAGGTTTATCTCAAGTACAATGCGTGCCAACGGTTGTCTAACACAACCCAGACAATTAAGCCTTATTTTCTTAAGATTTTTTTTTTAATGCAATCTTATAGAGGTTGGGACTCAAAGACACAATAATAACAATGTTATTAATACTTTCTTATAAAATAATAACATTTTTTTATTGTTAATTTATTTATAATAATAGCAATAAATGTTTATTTATGGCAAAAAAAAAGTTGTTTATTTTTTATTTCACTTTCTTCAAGAAAAATCTTAAGGTGTGTCAAATTTTCATAAGGTAAGAGTTTTCATAAAAAAATAATTTTTTACCATGTATCAATGAACTTATACCTATATTTTTCATTTTCGATTTAAATTACCATGCATTGATCTTCTATAACAATAGCCTCTAGAATCATTTACCCATTCATGATTAGAAACCGGTAAATAAATCTAGAATCATTTACCCATTCATGATTAGAAACCGGTAAATAAATGCTACACACAAACCCAAATCTGCATTGGTCATATGAAGCAACAAAATTTTTTCAAGATAAAGTAACTGAGTGTTTGTTGCTAAGTAATTAGGCAAGAGTACTTCCCATGAGGTCACCCATCCTATAATTATTCTCGCCCAGGCTCGCTTAACTTCGGAATTCTGAGTCTAACACCTAGCCAATACTACCCAAAAGACCAACCTATTAGGAACGAAAGACATAGGTACTTAACCCAGGCCTATAACCAGGATGTCCCATAACACTTGCCCTAACCTAGTGTTATTAAAGTTTGTGACACAATATTCAACTATATTATAATATATTACATATCTATTATTTATTGTAATGTTAATGTCAGACTATACATCGCTATTATTATTTGTCACCAACAAAAAAAGTGCACTTTACCATGTACATGTGTTTTCACAGCACACGAAGTTTTCAACTTAGGATTATAATCGGCCAAAATGAAATATGTCAAGAATAATATGGTGGAAAACCAATAACTTCATATTAGGGTATTTAATAACTTAGTATGGTTCCAATTGGTAGTATAGTATATATTTACTGCTTATTACAATATTAATGATGTCATCTATCCCCAACAAAATAATTTTACTTTACAATGTTGCACAAGGTTACTTATTTCCACAATATGCTATCTCATAATCTAGAAACACGACTAAGTGAACTATGTTGACCACATGGAATTGTGGGCATTAAATAACATAGTATTGGAGTTGCTGACAACATAGTATATTATTAATTGGTAATATAATTATTTGTTTCAGCATAACACTGTCAACTACTTCACTTGTAGTTGACTTCAACAAAATACTTGTGCTCTTTGTTTCTAGTAGTAGGTTATTTTTGAAAGACTAGTCAAATTGTTTACTTTAAGATGTCTACAAGCAATTGACCACATGACCCAAAGCAATCAACTGTTTTTAATGATCATTTGTCTAGTGTTGAATTCAAAAAACATAAGTAATTTATTGCTTCATCTATAGTCAACTTCTTAAATGTACTTGTGCCTTATGTTTCTAGGACTCATCTTAAGGCACGTAGTCGACAACTTTTCCATAAGCAATCGACTTTCAAGAAAAGAGAGTATGAGATTTTTGTGAAGTTAATTGCCAATGAATATGTAACTTGTTTTTATCCTAGAGCTCTGCATTGGATGCATGATCATCAAAAGCAGATGAGTGATGTTGCCCATACAGTCAACTACTCTAGAGTGTTAGAAGATATAAGTAAGCTTAGGTGGTATTGATGTAAATACTCTATAATTTTTTGTCTTTTTTTTCACTTATTATGGTGAAGGGCATGGATATAATTACCACTCTTTAACACCTATAAATTATAGTTAAGGTGGAGGATTAGTCATTACTCTCACGAATCCTCACCCTACTCTTCTCTCACATGGTCTCTCTCCTATTTGAGCTCTCTCTTTCTCTCTTTATCTCTTCCTCTTCTTTCTCCTTTTTTAACCTTAAGATACAAACCTTATTGTCATGGAATCCTGAAATTAACATGGTATCAGAGCAATTATTTGATTTCAGGATTCCATCTCCCCTTGTTCGGTTGATCAAAGATACAATGCTAGAATCGGTATAGCAACGAGCCTCTAAAATAGATAAGTTTCTCTTTAACTAGTTTGTTTGTTGTATTATCCATTTTTTAAATCCAAAGGACGTCCCTTTGAATGGATTATGTTTTTTATCAGCTCCCCTAAATCCAACACATGGAAAAGGAAATCGGTCTTTTGTTCTTCACACTTATGTTGCTCTCAAGTTGTAGTTATCTTGTACATGTTGCTATTTTTTTCTCTTTATGATTCGATTGGTACAATGCTGAGTTGACAAGTTTCAAAGAGGTGGATGTCAAGAAAAAATTATCCACAGTTTATATTGGTTTTATAGTAAAATAATCGACTTTCTTTCATGTATTATTCATCGGATTGTAAGAACAAGAGCAACAACAACGTAAATTTTTTTTACTTGCAGTAGATTCATTGATCTTAGTCAATTGCAAGAGTTTTGGAATTCAAAACTATCTCTAGACGAAGAGTTTGTTCTGGTAAGAATTATTGTCTAGAAACTTGTTGTTTTCATACTGCTTATGCAAAAATGTGAAAATTAGTTTATTGACGACAAAATCGATCATATGTCCATAACACTTAAAAAATATAGTTGTTGGGAGCGATTGACCGATCAAGGAAAAGGTATGTTCAATCAACCTCCTTATGTATCTTTTTGTATAATGGTCTACAATGGTTAGTTTTACCAAAAAAACTTATAAATATGGACCCAAACTCGTCCTTAAATATTTATTGGGGATTTATTCACATACCAAAGCTTTCAACAAAAAAAATTTAGCGAAATATTTTGATTTAACCTCTGATTAGAGAAAAACATTTATTCTGCCCAAATTCTTCAATTTTTTTCTGCATTTATTGGCATTCTTAGTTCCTTCAAATCTCCACATACTTCTTTTCATATGCCTAAGTGATTGAAAGTTTGGAATCTCACTAAGAGTGACTATCTCTTCAAAAGAGTGTGTAAGTTTTTATTTTTTCTTTTATATATTTCACTTTCTTTTAAAAAGTTTTATAGAGTTATGCTTCTAGAAGGAGAAAGTCCACTAGAGTCATGATCTAGTTGTAAAGAAATTTCTTTGGGAGATATTGGAATAATTTACTTAGTTATTACACTTGACTTAAAAATAACCGAAATCTCTTTCGTAATTTTTCTAGTAGAGTAAAATAGTGATTTTTCTGAGAAAAAGGTTATAGGGTGGCCATTACCACTAGGGGAACATTAAGAAAAAAAAATATTTGCCTCTTTTTGGTTGTGTATATGATAGGCCACGTCAGTCAACAAGGCCCTGTAAACCAAATCCCAAATATTTGGGATAAGCTGGATGTGATCAACAAGAACGGGTTGTAGGTTTACGTTGAAAGTTTACGTAAGAATGGGTCCCTGACATTTATGTCCAGCGGTAAAACGTTCGTTACAGTTAAAGCATAGGCCTTGGAGTCGCTTACGCTGCATTTCTTCCCAACTTAGACGTCGAACAGGGGCGGTCAGCGCTATTGGTGCCGTTCGATTTACGGGAGGAAGAGCTAGGGGAGCTCGCACCGGAGGTGGAGGTCGTGTGAATCTCCGTTGTCTCATGCGCGCGAAGCTGGTGGCATCTTTCAATGTTTGAGGTTTAAATATTTGAATCCGTCTGAAATATCCGTCCGTAAACCGCCCATGAATGTTCCCACAAGAGCTTTTTGTGTCCAACCTCTCACTCGATTGCCCAAGCGTTCAAATTCCTTTTGGTATTCACGCAAGGACCCAGTCTGTCTGACCCTCGAAAGGGCTTCGTCGAAATCTTCGCACTCCGAAGGCCCGAAGCGAGCCCAAAGTTCCTCCTCAAAATCCAACCACGAGAGCACGCATCCATCTTTCTAGAATGTCATGCGAATCCACAACCACTACTGGTTGGCCTCTCCTTCCAAGTGGTAGGAGGCCAAAGAAACTTTTGGGTTTCGGGCCTCTTCATGAACTCGAAAAATTGGTTCACACGATTGAACTACTCCATCGGATCATCTCATGAAAATCGAGGAAATTCAAGTTTCGCTGTTTTGGATGATACCACTAGCTGTCCTCCATCATTGCCTTCTCGGTGATGATTCTCGTGGATGGGATTCTCCTGGTTTGCAAGCAAGATATCAGAAAAGTGGGTGAGAGTTTCTTCCACATGACGAAGCCGGTCAGCCATGCCGAGCTCAATCCTGTGTTACCTTCTTGTACTCCACCAAGTCCCGCTTCCAACTGCTCGATTCGCTCCTTATTGGTTCCCATAAAAAAAATTGAACCTGGTTCTGATACCAATCATAGGTCCCAACAAATGCGATAGACGATAACGTAAATGACTTTCTCTTCGGGTGAGAAATGAACCACAATAGTTGAATAATTTTTCTAATGCCCCTTGACAATTTATGGGCTACTCTAAATAAGCAAAGCCAATTAAAATAATGCCAAAAATGAAGGGAAACTAGTAGCTTAATAATCGGAACTAAAAACACGTAAAACAGAGCATAGAATAGAGCCCAAAACAGGACAACACTGATGGAAAGAAAAAAAAATGTGTAACTCCTAAAGACCCATTCTTACATAAACTTCAAATGTAAACCTACGACCCGTTCCTGTTGATCATGTCCAGCTTATCCCAAATATTTTGGATTTGGTTTACAGGGCCTCGTTGACTGACATGGCCTATCAGTATATATGCTTACAATTTTGATTATTTTCTTGCTTTAATTGTACAAAAAAATTGAATTTTAGTTTTTATACTCAGTTCTCCTCTTCTTGAGACATCACCTGGCCCAACACTACATAATCCTTTTAAAGTGGTTATAAAACTTAGTGACAAATTTGTCATTGTGTTTGAAAGTATATAGCTACATCTTCAAATGGAACACTTCTACATATGTTTGAATGACAAAATATTTTGTTCAATGAGTCCTACAACTCAAACTCTATGTATGTTAATCACTTGGGATAAGGTGTGTGCAAATAAGATAGGTTTAATTTACCCAACCACCTTCATTTTTTTGATAAATCATTTTTCACCTTCAAGATTACTAGTGGTAGTAAACTTTTATTACTCATAATTGGTCAATTGATGACAAACTCGTAAGGAGCACCATATTGAACGGGTTTTTTTGTATTGAGTCAATTGTACCCTCTTGAGTCGAGTCTAGTTATCAAACAATGGCTAAAATTTAATTATAAAAAAAACTAAAAATCTTTTTTGTACTTAATTAAATACTCATTACTTAATCAATTTTAAAAATTTGTAGAAAATTATTTTAGACATATATTATTTGTAAAACCAAATCAATCCAATACCTCTAGATTTTGAAAATAAGAGAAGAGATTCAACCTCCTCTTCGACAAAATCTAGTGCTTGGTTTGTTGTTCTCCCATATCACATTGCTTTCATACCATGTTAAAATTTTTAATATAATAAACAAAAAATAAGCATGTACTAACAGACACATGAAATGTATATGGTTTGGGTAAAAAACTATACTCTTGGTGAAATGAACAATTAATCTACCAACATGAACAAAACTAGTTATTTGCTTATATTATTAAAAATTACATTTGTGTAGGTGTACAAATACGAAACATGATGTCACCACACGTCTACAACACATCATAAGTGACACAACCTAGCAGACCAACACGATGTCTCCCTTTCTCTCTCTAGAACGAGTCTTGGATGCTTAAAGGTTGAATGTAGGGGGTTGGTAATTTTTCGAAGAGATGAGCGATATAAAATATCTTAATGAGTGTTTTTATAGGAATCATTTGTATTGTCAGATTAAAAAATATGACAAAATTTATTTTTTTACCAATTTTTTTTTTATATAATCGTATTAAAAATAAAACTTTGACCGATCTTCATGCATCCATGACATCTCGTTTTATTTTTATTTTTTATTGTCTTCTATGAGAGCCAATAAAAAACTCTAATTTATAAAGCTTTATGTTTTTCTTTTTTTTATATATTAAAACTAACACAAACATAATAAAAAAAGGTAAAAAAAAACTAATTTTTAGTTAAATACTTATTTCTTATAATTTTCTATTGATACAAATGACATATTAATATTTGTAAATAAGGCAAAACATCTTTGTCTATTAAGAAAAGAAAGCAAACAGTCACTTTGCAGGGATCATTTAAAAAAGTGGCAAACTTCAGGGTCATAACTCATAATAACAAACAGGGAGACCTTGACCATGATTAAAGCAGAAGTGGTATTTGCATTTTTGCATCCAAAAGCCTCTAAAATAAAGCAGTAAGCGTGCATTAGTAGGGTACACGTGTGAAGAATGTTACCTCCCCCACCCTTTAAAAGCACACGCGCTCCTTCTCTTTACCCCTAAGCTCAAAACTTGAAAAAAGCAGCGAGTCCCGCGAGACCATCACCGCAGCGCCTCTTCTTAGGGCCTCCTTAATTCCACCTTTTCCTTTTTGTTTTTTTTTTTTTATCGCTTCTGCATGCTCATCCCCCTTCTCCTTTATTTCCTTTTTCTTCCTTTAATCTCGAGCATCAGGGATCAAGTCATGATACCCTTCCGAGAATCACCATTAAAGGAGAGAAGCTCTTTTTCCTTTCTATGATCCTCTCATGCTGTTCGAGTTTTTTTTTCTCTTTATTTCATCAACTAACAAAGGAAAATTCTCTTGCTCCCCAGTCTTATTCTCTTCTGGTTCTTGACTCGCATTGAATGAACTCTATGACGTTCATTTACGAGGAAAATTAAGAAAATTTAGGGTTTTAAGAACTTGGAAATCTTGAAATTTGGGTTTATTGAGTGTTTTTTTTGGTGTTAAATGTGCGATGATCTTAAAGTCGTCTTCCAATGGAAGAAGCTGGGAAGAAACTTCGTCCACACAAAGCAAAAGGTCGACAAAGAGAAAGAAGCAATCTGTTTATATGCGAGGGCCCTTTTTTGTCAGCCTATCTTTCCGACGGCCGGGATTATCCAACAATGGAATTTTCACACGCGCCTTCACACGTATGTCATGTGCTTCCAAATGAAATGAAGAGCATCAGCCTCGGTGCCTTCGTCTTGAGTGGGTTCCTTTCACGGGGTACTTTGGTAACTTGACACGCCACATTTCCAGATTCCCCGCACGGGTGTTTCCCTCATCTGCATTGGGCAACGCACTTGAACCTTTTCTTTCTCTCGTCTTCTCGACCGTATCCTTCCGCCGACCCGGGCCGAGTTACCGAGTCGACTACAGGAAGGATTTTTAAAAAAGAGGGACGACGAAGCTTGCCCATCAGAGGAAGGAAGGAGAAAGAATCATAATAAAATAGAGAGAGAGGAGCAGAGGCAAGAAAATTCGAGAAAATAAGGATGAGTGAGAAAGAAAAGTAACCCAGCTAGACAAAAGCAGAAACTGACATTGGTGGCATCGAGATCTCTGCATTTGGGAGCATCCATCTGAAACAACACAAGAAAAGAGATCGTAATTAACGGCTTTCTCCCGTTTCTTCCCATTTCTTTAATGGCTTTGTCCTCCCACCTGTGATTTTTCAGTCCCACTGGCATTGACTTCTGAAGAAAAATAATGAAAAAATACTGGAGGGGAAGGAAAGACAAAAGAGAGAGGAGAGGATGGGTTGGAGAAGAGATTCCTCAACGAGGTTGCTTTTGCTTTACGAAGGTCAGCTATCCCTCCTCCCCCGAGAGCCCCCCCCCCCCCCCCCCCCCCCCCTTCCATTGAGTCGCTGTGCAGCGCTCATCATAATCAGCTAACATGCGCGTGACTGACCTGACTCACTTATTCTGTTTTTTCTCCTTGTCGAGCTTCTTCTCCCATCCTGCTGAACCTGATTCCTAATCGAGAAACTTTTCTCTCTGTTAACTGAGAGTTTTCTGCGCAGAACAGTTGATCAGCTTAAGTGTGAACGAGAGAGGAGATGAGCAAAAGCTAGTGTTTGGACTTTGGTGAACTAGTCTATTCGCTTTATAGGTTGGTTTTGTTGGAATGTGGAGCGAAAATAGCCCAAGTCAAATTTCGGTTGAAAATCTAAACAAAGCAGTTGGAATTCCTAACGCCGTCTTCTTCTGCATAGATTTCGTTTGCATAAAAATGCATTCTTTTTAGCATATAATTATCAGTGTTTGGAGCTTTTGAGCGGAGCTTGGGCTGGGACTGGCGCATCTTAGCAAAAGAGTAGTTTAGATACCCATACGCTGCAGAAGCTGCCAACGCCTGGTCCGGAGCTGTCAGAAGAGTGTCAGCAGGCCGTCACATGACCTTTTGTTTTTCGGCTCATCGATCCCTTCGTTCTCTCTCTCTAACCATCTTTTGCTTTTTCCACCTCTAAAATGTATCTATATGTCTCTCTCTGTCAACGCGAACAAAAAGAGCTTGCGAGGAAGCTTCCCCCCTCCCTTCCTACAATTACAAAAGACGAGGCTCATCTCTTCTTTTCCTTGAGCACTTCACTTCGTCTGGACTTATCATCGTGCGTAGCTCGCGAAATCCAATTGTCAGGTGCTTTTCCCTTCCCGTGTCGCTGACTTGTGTATTAATTCTTGTTTGTTGGTTTTGGGGGGATGTCTTTTCTTTTTTCCCATTCTGAGCCTGGATGCGTGTAGATGATCTTCCTTTCGTGTTTTAGTATGGGTTATGTTTCAGTTGCGGTTGAAATTGTGCCTTGAACAGGTGGGGAAAATCTCCCCTCTGGCTTATTTCAGTCGATATTTTGTGCGAAAATGGAATTTCCAATATTTGTTGTCGTCTTATTTTCTTGTTCTGAAGTTACTGTAAGAGTATTCTGATCCGATTATAGAATTTTTCATTGGACAAACCTCTGTTTTTGGAAGAAAGGAATAGTTTTTTTTATCTTTTACTACTTTGTGATTTTAGGGCATCGTCTTTCCTATAACTCGGGCTTATACCGCTGCAAAAGAAAAAAAATGGATTGGAGTTTTCTTATCTGGGAGGTCTGAGGCTTTAATGGGTCGGGTGAGAGATGCCAGTTCGTCAACGTTTTCGCTTAATCTTTTGTCCTTTTCGGTTCATATGAAACTGGCAAACGAACAGAAACTAGAAGAATCCTCTGTTTTGGTTCTCTCTTCTTCTTCTCTTTTCGTCTAGCTTCAAAATCCCTCTCCTTCATAACGTGGGTATTTTTTTTCTTCTGAAAGTTCGATTGGAAATGATGATTGTTTACTTTCTTGCCGATTTCCTCCCTACGATTGTTTATTTATTGGTCTCTCGCTATGCGTAAACGAAGAACTGGAATTAGGATAGCCTTATTTGGATTTTGACCTTGTCAATGATATAGCCTGTCAATCTCGTTTTCCCTCTCTCGTTCCTTGTTTTAGTTTGCCAATTTCTCTCAAGCTGGTTTCACTGTCGCTAGAAATTTTTATTTGGGTTCTTGGTGGACAAAGCGCAAGAGAGGATTTTTTTGAATATCTATTTTTTTATATTCGGCATTACAGTTTCTGTAGGTTGTTCTTCTGCGTAGGATATTGGAATAAATCTTTCTTTTCTTCTTTCTGCTCTGGTAGTGCTTCTTTTGTTCTGCAGAAAGTTGATTCTTTTTATTTTCAAGACTTGTTGCCTGAATTTTCCGATATTTATTTTAGGATCTTCTTATAGTTCTCATCACGTCCTTCTAAATGGATCGCGCCTTATCTTCGTCCAGTGATAAACATAATTTGGTCGTGTTATCACAAAATTTTCCATAAATATCTTGCTGTACAAGAAATTCTTTTCAAACTATTCTGCGCGGACCTTGTGGTCAGTGTTTCTTATTCTTTGTTTTCCTTTATCTCCTGTAGAGCAACTAATCTTATCTCCAACTATACTCTTTACTTTCGCGATTCTGTTTGCATAAATAACATTGATTCCTTTCTATAACTTGCCCTCTTGTGATATTTCAGGTCTCTTCATTCACTCAATCCATGGGGCAGGATCAGAACATGCCTTTAACCAAAACACACAAGCGTAAAGCAGCCGAAGTGGATCACGTCTCCTTAGATGAGCTAAACCAAGACTTGCTTGAAGGGGTACTCTCATGGCTACCTACATCAAGCTTCTTAAGGCTTCGTTCAGTGTGCAAAAGATGGAGTTCCGTTCCTACGTCACAGACCTTCAAACTAGCTTGCTCTCGCATTCCTACTCGGGACCCTTGGTTCTTCATGGTAGACCCACATCTTGACCAGTCGATCGCCTTTGATACTACCGAGAAGAACTGGAAGAATCTCAATTACCCTTCCCTTCTCAAACAAACCCAAAATGCCAAATCTATTCCTGTTGCCTCTTCTGGGGGATTAGTATGCTTTAGAACTGTTTCTGGTAACTTCATCATCTCCAACCCTGTCACTGGTGCGTGCCGGGAGCTTCCATCAGCCTGCCCAGCTGGTCAAACTCAAGCAATTCAGGCCATTGCTATGCATTTAACCAATTGCTCTTCCTATAGACTTGTCTTGGTCTATGGCGAGTTCCCTCACCTATCTGCCAAAATCTATGACTCAGACAAGAATCAATGGGAAGATGAGTACTCTTTATCCCAGAAGGTCTCACACGAGTCTGAGTCTTCTGGTGATGAGACAGTTTATTTCCTCAGCAAAGCTGGAGATGTTATTGCTACTAACATGCAAAGAAGCCCATCTAAGCAGTACTCCTCAGTAATAACTGTCAGAGGAGGAGAAGAAGTGATATATTTCCTCAGCTATTCTGGTACAGTCGTCGCTTGCAACCTTGCCCAGCGAACCTTCTCAGAGTATCCGAGACTCTTGCCTGTCTTTTTCGAATACTCCATAGATTTGGTAGAGTGTGGGGGAGAGATGCTGGTGGTGGTGCTTTCGGAGTTTCTGGAGAGTGCAAGCCTCAGAGTATGGATGTTCTCAGAGAAGGAGAGATCCTGGCATCAAGTTGCTGCAATGCCGCCATCAATGTCCCATGAGTTTTATGGCAAGAAAGTAGACATAAACTGTGTGGGATGCAGAGATCTGATGTTGATTTGTGTGAATTCAGGGGAATTCAGTAGCTACATTCTGTGTAATTTGGTCTCAAATGAGTGGGTAGAGCTGCCCAAGTGTTTTGTTAACGGAAAGTCAAAGGAGTTTATGTCTGCCTTCGCCTTTGAACCCAGGATAGAGGCATGTGTATGAGTCTATTTGGATATTGATTTCGCAGATTGCTGATGTTTTCTGGTGTCGACGATTTTTATGTGTAGTTTTGCGAGTCCTCTCTCTGTAAATTGCCTTTGTAATTCGGCAAAAGAGAAGGTTGCATGTAATTATCTTTTTTCAATCTTGGCATTGATGGTTACGGAAGTTTCTCGTTTCTCTTCTTTCTTTCCTGATTCTCAGCAAAGCTCTTTTATCGTGCGTCTGTTTGTCCAATCTCTTTATACTTTAGGGGGAGATTCATGGCTCCCGCCATAAAGAAAAGAAAGGGGAAGAAGGTGGGTGCTTGACAGAGCGATTAGACTCCCACATCTCTCGGTAAAGAGTAGAAAGGGTATCGCTAGAATCAGTAAGTATTGAGGAGCACCTCCCTTTGGGCGGTGTGGAGATGAAAAGTCCCCGGATTTCCCAAACATCGGCGACTTAGATTCTCTATCAGACGTGGAGCTGGATCTGAAAGCCTTCACCTATCGCTTCGTAGGTGGGTGGCACCTTTACAGGCTCCAGTGAAGATGGGAGCTGATGAACCCTGCCTGGGTACCCACCGTTTGGCTTCAGCTTTACCCAGTGTATATTTGTTTATAAAAAATCATAAAAATGTAAGTAAATTGTTTTATTTTTTATAAAAAAATTCTATCATTTGTGGTGGTTTTAAAAATAATATTTGGGCATAGGATTTGAATTTTAAAAAGTTGTTAAAGTGTTATGATGGGACGCGATTGAGATGGCATTTCGCATGATTCTCACCGAATGGTTTTTCGTATAGAATGAAACCCCCAACACCTTCCTCGTTTGTTCCTCACAATACGTAATAATATTTATCGATATAAATATAATAAAACAAATTTTATTCTTTAATATAATGATGTTATTATTGTAAATTAATTAATTTTTCTTAAAAAACCAAAGTTAGATACAACCAATCCCTTGACGGGATGGCTGAGATAGCCTTTTTGTATGTGTTCGTACCAAATTATTTTTCGTATTGGATCAACCGTGATTAAAAAAAGTCAAATGATCAACCAAGTTTGAGAAACCTGTTCAAACCCCCCACCACCCTCCTCGTTTGTTCCTCACAATACGAAATAATATTTATCAATATAAATATAATAAAACAAAATTTATTTTTTATATATAACGATGTTATTATTGTAAATATAACAAAATAAATTATATTCCTATAAATGAATTAATTTTTCTATAAAAACCAAAGTTGGATGCAACCAATCCCTGGTTCGAGCAAGAGGTACCGACCGAAACCCCAAAGCCCAAGTCCCGGTATAGAGGATGCTAATGGTATCAAGAGGACAAGTCTCCAACGCCAGACATCAGAATACACAAATCTAAGCTTATAATCATCGAAGTTCAAACAGAGCGGAAGTTGCCTGGTAGCAGAAGCAGATCTCTTCCACAGGAGGTGCTGGTGAAGGTGTTCCTGACGGCTCAACGGTTATTCATTCCTTCCGGGGCTTCAGTCGATGAGGTATTTCATTCCCTGAACCAGCTACTGAGTTCTCTTGATGGCGACGAAAGCAAACTCAGCGACTCTTACCAAATCAGGAGCTGTTTCCAAAGGCTATAACTTCGCTTCAACTTGGGAACAGGTTATACTTTTTCGCACTTTCTCTTTTTCAACTTATTTTCTCTCTTATTTTGTCTGAATTCATGCAAGACCTGTTGAGAATCTTTGTCGGTGATCTACCTAGTTCTGAAAATGTAGATCTGGATCTTTGTGCTGGAGTCCTCGGACATTCAATGGCAGTTCAATGTTCGTAATTACATGCTCCGGATCTCTTCTTACGAACCAAATTGTCGCCTAATTCGCTAGCAGAGTGCTATTCTGTCCTAAAATCGGAATTGTCTCTTTCGGTGCCAGTGGCTATTGTTCGTCTAGAACTCATTATTTTACTCCAAGCAGTTTGTATATTTGGATTGGTGTACCTGTTCAAAATCATTATTTGATTCTGTTATTTTCACGTACAGACTGATTAACATGAAAAAGCCTGGAACCCTCATGCGGATGTAACTCTTATTTCAACTCATTAACAGTGCAGAAACGGATGATTGGAGAACTTAATTCATCTAAATTGGTTGGAGGAAGACTGTTGATTGTTGGCCTAATAATCTAGGGATTTTTGTCACCTGTTGATAATGATGTTCTTTGCTATGACCTGCTTGACATGGGTATATGTTGAAAGGCTTACTTTGAAATTATGCATAATTTACTGTCATTCAGAATTGTTGTCTGAAAGTATTCAGATTTCTAATTCAATAGTTATGTATTGAAATGAGCACTTTAAAAATAGTTGGTGGTGCTCTTTATGGTTCTTGCCTTTGGGTTTTGGATATTACTTGCAGTCTATTATATAGTAGCATTCCATCTCAAGTTTTAATTCACACGAGAAAATGCAGTTCTTTCACTTTCCATTTCCTGTTTCCGTTTGTCATTAACCCTCGTCAGCACGCAACTCGTATTTCTCTTTGTTTATGTTTGTCTACCCTTGTTTTTCATAAAATTCTTTCTTTTATCTTAAATTTACAGAATGCTCCATTGACAGAACAACAACAAGCAGCAATCACTGCTTTAGCCCATGCAGTTGCTGAAAGGCCCTATCCATCAAAGTTGGTGAGTTCTTGCATGCCAGTTCATATCAAATTACATATAACATCAATGTGACTTTGTCGTAAACTGTTTACTTATAGTGCTGAAGTCTTTTGTTTTATTCTCCAAAGAAGTTTCTTCATTTCTGACTGTACTCTCCCTGGATTACAGTTCTATAGTTGATCTTTTTATATATTATATTTTTTACCTTACAGGTGCATTCTCTCTCCATTTTAGTAAGGTATTAAATTTTGTACCCCTTCTGTATTGTACAGTCTCAAGAACCAGCACCAGGGCAGGAAAGTAGCTTGACAGTGTCCTCAAAGGATGACAGTTTCGAGGATTTGGGGGCTACGGAAATGGTTCTGGTCAATACCCATCAGGTTTGTCATTTAAAAGTTCTGCTATTCAGTTGTATTTGCATTGATTGTTACTTGTGGAAGTGAAGCAGCACATCATAATGTCGAGGATCTAGCTAAGGAATATCTAAGGATAAGAGATGACCCCGAAGTTACTCATGTTTATGGAAGAAGAAGGAAAAAAAATATTCAATTAAAAGAGACCTGATTTTCCTATTTTATGCCTGATTTTCTGAATTTCCTATTTTAAGATTTGGAAACCAAGCATATGATGAAGTTAAACAGTTTTTTCTCTCACCTTTTTTGAAAAAATAATTATAAATAATAAATCACAATTTTTTTAGGATATTGTTGAAACAATGCTTTCAGCTTCTTTATGAGGATATTAAATATGTGGTGTGGAATGACTCCTGAATGGATAACTGAAAATGATAGCTGAAGAAATAAAGGAAATGGAGAAACTGAAAGTACGATTCTGTTTGTTTTTTCTTTTGATTTTTAATAAAATTTTTAAATAATTTAATGAGTTTGATATAGTCAATGAAGCATGAGACCCATATATGTAGTTACTAAATATATATTTTCTGATTTTTTACAATTTTTTGCTTCTAGTTCTACAAATGGTTTACTGAACTTGAATCCGCCATGAAATCAGAGGTGAGTACACTATTCTTTCTATCTAGGATGAAATGTTTTCAATAAGCATTTTCTTTATGTGCATCTTGTCTTCAATCAACAGACTGAGGAGAAGTATCGCCAGTATGTTGATACGTTGATTGAACGCATTGAGACTTGTGATGGGATCCTTAATGAGGTACTTCTACAATAGATCGGTTTGTGTAATAGTCCGATAATAATTCTTCAGTTTAATAGATCTGGTATGATTTTGGCATAATTTACTTATTCTTGCAGATAGGTAGGCTGATTTAGTCTTCTTGCAGGTGGATAATACTCTTGATTTGTTCAATGAGCTACAGCTCCAACATCAGGCAGTTGCTACAAAGACCAAAACTTTGCATGATGCATGTGACCGGCTTGTAAGTTTTTTTTTTTTTTTTGCCTTCTTTCTCCTGTTAGGTGATGACAGTAGTCCCTATACCATTGAGCTACGTAGCTAACTTGTTTCAGATACCTAATAGTGTTCTTCATATGCTTTTCTAACTGTATTATTTATGTCTGGTTAACTGACATGCATGTGCAGTCAAAATAAGTGTGACATAATGTTTCCATTGTTATTTTCCTTGAAATGGAGAAAAATTAGCTCAATGATCAGAATTGGAAACTTTTTATGGAGCCCATCTTCATATAGGAGACTAAAGAATGGAATACAATCAACAATATCCAAAATTTGATAAAAAACAGTGATGTATTTCCAAGGGAAGTCTTGGAAAATTTTGCACCAGCTGATAGCCAGTGAAGAGCTGCTCTCAACAATTAAATGACCCAAAAAATTGTGCTTGTAAAATTTTAATCCAGAAAGAACAGATCTGATTTCTGCTTCATTTGAATAAATGATTTGGGGTGTGTGTGTGTGTGTGTGTGTGTGTGTGTGCTGGATTTAGTAAGAACCTCACTCTTTGAGTTTATGAAGTTACCTCTGCAAACCTTTGATCCATTCTTAATATAATAAAAGAACTATTTAGACTTTTTATAGATGCTAATGACCAACCTGCTGCTTCTTTTTTATACTAGTCATTTCTTAGGGTTTTATCTTTTGCTTTTGTTTCAATGTCAGTCCCTAATGAAACTGCTTGCATGGAAGTTGACTTGTTTTTCCAGTGTCTTTTTTAAAAATAAATTTATTTTTTCAGTTTAACTGAGTACTTTTATTGAAATCACAGTTGATTGAAAAGCAAAGGCTGATAGAATTTGCAGATGCACTTCGAAGTAAGCTCAACTATTTTGATGAATTGGAGAATGTAAGGTTTGAACCTCTCTTATCTTGGTTTGCTTATAATATGACTCGTATATGGTTTGCCTTTTTTTTTTTTTGATAAAGATTATATGGTTTGCATTTGTGAATCTATCTCTGTAATCCTGCCTTTGAACTGAAGGCTTGTCTCCATTTCTTGATAAGCTGGTACTTGTAACATCTCATTTCAAAAGCTCATTTCTCTGTAATTTTTTGGGGTCAAAGCAAAGTTAATTTTTTTTGGCTCCAATAGAATCTGTAAAGCTGCCACAGTTGACTCCTAAATGAGGTAGCTTCATGTAGACAACGCTGAAGAACTTTACTGCTGAGTAGCCCAAGAAGTTTGGAGATATATAATTGTCTTCCTAAGTGGCATAATTCTCCAGTTAATAAAGGAAAAAAACATCAATAACTTATCATGAAGAATTTTGTTTGACTTCTTGTGAAGAATACCAGTGTTATCAGACAGATTGGACTACTCGGTTGAATTGAGTTCAATCGGACCTGGCCCCTCTTTCAAATCAGGTTGCCATATTGACCCAATAAATTGGAAGATTTGGCTACTACCTGTCTGATCGGTAGCTATTCCCAATGCAGTGAATGGTTCATAAGGATTCATAATAGCATGTCACGTCAGTCTCCATGGAGTGTCTATTGCTTTATCTACAAATTGGTCATGTAGCTTTTTGAGGTTTTCTGTTATTGTTTAGCCTTCTTTATCTTTTTTACTCAAAAATAAATGTTTGGCTGTTAACTTATCTTATCTTTTTATTTTTATTTTTTATTTGGTGAAGGTTTGACAGATTTTTGTATGAATGTTATTGTATTTATTTGGTGTTGGAGATCAGTGCAGCAACTTCCCTGGGCTTTTGGTGAGAGAGTGGTGCATTAGTGGTCTCTTTTCCTTGACCTTTGACGTTTGTAGCCTCACAGATTTGGGATGCTGCATGTTTTTGTCAGCTGTTATTTAACAATGAACTTTTGAACTCTCTTAACCATCGCTTTTCTGACATACAAAAATCAGTCAAGAAAGCAGCAAGTGAATGAAAATCTGGAATCACATTGAACTCTGACTAAAAATTTATTTAAAATTTGTCAAAAAAAAAGAGAGTTTTACTGCAATAGAAATTTGGGGGAAGTGAACTTATTATGTACATTGCAGTTGCACTGATGATCTGGTGACAAAATTATGTTTGGTTTGTAGGGCTCATGTTATCGAAAGTGTTCCTTCACCAAATATATTTTAAGCTTTACAGTGCAGGTTATTTTGTCCTTTCTAGTGTACACTTACCATTGTGGTTTTCTGATTTGGTGAGACGTCTTGTTTCAGCCTAGTTGTCTCTGAGTTGGGTGGTCCAAGTCGAGTAGGAGGGTCTGACTTTGATCTTGAGATATCTTTGCTCTATCTCAGTACAGTAGTCTATGCTAACTGTGAAACTCACAATAGATGTTTTATTATTTGGAGTCTTATTGGTGATAATCTAACTTCATGCAAAATTATATAATTCTAAAATGAATTTTCATGCCTAGTTAAACTAATTTTTTTATTTTTTTATTTTTTTATTTATGCACTTCTTGTAGAAAATTTCTTCTTCTGTAAACGATTTCTCATTATATTTCAAGATTACAAAAAAAATCAATTAACAAGGATGTTTTCAGGTGATCCAAATTATTTGTACCCTTGAATTTATCTCCAATCAGATGATCTAAGATTCAAATGTCAGAAAACTTCAAAGTTTTTTAATCTTGGACCTCCATAGTTAATACCATATAATCCAAATTGATAACTGAAACATGGTATTTTAAATGAGGATCATTTAATTACTGCTCAGTTAGAAAGTATTTAGGATTCAAAAAAAAAAAAAAAGGTTAGATCCTTCTCCAGTCTTCTCATAATTTCACCAATATATTTTGATAAAGAGTAGTAAATGTATTATAATCCATGGCTGAGGCTTATTTTTATCTGCTATTATTTTAATATTTTGATATATTTTAATGATATTTAACTCTTGGATCAAATCTGAGACAATCGTTTTGTCATGGCCAAGGTTTATCAGATTGTGGGTACTTCTTTGCTCCACCTGGTACCAATTTTCAGAACCTGCTTCTTATAAGAAGTAGAACGCATAGGGGAATACGTTATCTTTTCATATGGTTTGAAAAAAATTAGGTTGCAGTTGGTGTTGATCCATATTTGTTTTGAGTTCTCTGTAGACTGACTGAAGTATGCTTGTTATGCCTGTGGTACATTTCATGTTCTTGATTGCTTTCTTTGTTTGTAGGTTTCTACTAATTTTTATTCTCCAAATACAAGTGTTGGAAGTGGAAATTTTCTTCCTTTATTGAAGCGACTGGATGAGTGTATTTCGTGAGTACCAGACCCTCAGCTTTGGCTTGTTGAAGTGCTTTTTTTTTTCTTGGATGTTGCTGCTCGTTGAATCTTTGTGAACCTTGCTTTTTAACTCACTGCCATCTGACAAGCTTAGGTATGTTGAAAGCAACCCACAGTATGCAGAATCTGGTGTTTATCTGGTTAAATTTCGACAACTTCAGGTATTCAATAGGCATTACCCAAACCAACTTTTAAAACAATTGAATGGGTATCTTTGAATTGAAGTACCTTTTCCCTTCTTTAAGAGGTAAATCTGTCATTTCTCGCATTGCCTGCAAAGAACTAAATTCTAATACTCCCTCTAAAACAGTCCAGAGCATTGGCAATGATCCGTTCTCATGTACTTTCTGTTCTGAAAAGTGCTTCTGCTCAGGTATGCTGTTTATGTCTTCTGTTGGTACCCTTTAAACAGAGAAGTAAATTTAGTGCATGGATGGATTGATCAGAAACTATATTTTCTTTTCTCTATCAGGTTCAGGCAGCAATACGAGGTAATGATGGAAGTAGAACAGCTGTCGCGGAGGGCATGGAAACTTCTGTGGTTTATATTCGTTTTAAGGCAGCAGCTGGTGAGGTAAAGTAATAACTGTAAAAGCAAAATAGTAAGTTAACAACCATTCTGCTTCATCTGAAGTCGACCAAGTGCTGTGTCAAGTTGGAAACTTGCCTTGGTTTTGCCTCTTAATATATGTTAAGCTGATTTTACTTGTCAAGATTCAAATTTCAGTTGTAGCCTTAGGTTTTAAATGATACTTTAATCTGGCATTTTTAATAAGTTGCTAAAGTTATTCATTAACTTTCAGCTGAAGCCTGTGCTGGAGGAAATTGAAAGCAGATCTTCAAGGAAGGAATACGCTCAAGTTTTGTCAGAATGCCACAGATTGTACTGTGAACAAAGACTCTCCTTGGTAAGTAGCTGATCAATTATTATTTATTTCTCATTCTTGTATAGAATGGTGTTTTTGTCATACATATATTCTCATTAAAATTGCAAGTATTGACTTATAAAGCGTGTCTGATTGACAGCTATGCACATTATCTGTTTTCTAAACTTCCTGTCGTTTCTGACATAATCGGCCATTTTCTTAGCATTTAATGTTTGTTTTATGCTACTTAGGTGAAACGTATTGTGCAACAGCGGATCTCGGAGTTTGCTAAGAAAGAAGCGCTGCCATCACTGACCAGATCTGGCTGTGCATATCTAATGCAAGTAGGACATTGTTTAAACTCACCTTCTTTTAAGCACCTTGGTTCCCATGAAGGCAAGGTACCCCTGTGCTTGCATGAAGGTATTTCATGTGCTTGCCTTAGTTGTTGAGGTTCATGCAAAAGGTGCATGCCTTAGTTGTTGAGGCTCATGCAAAGGTGCTCTCATGAAGGCATTTCATGGGTTTTGCATGCCTGTTCTGTGGTGTGTTTATTAACCTTTTTCTTGTGTGCTCTGTTTATGCTAGACTCTGATTGTAGAATTTGTACGTGATTTGTCTACAGATGTAGCAACCCTTGATTGGAAGTTGCTTTCTCTTTCCTTCTTTGCTTTTCTTGTGCTTCATTTCCTGTGTCCTTTCCCTTCTAGGTTCCCTTGTCACCATTTTATTGAATAATAGTGGCCGAATGTTTGACACTTCCATAGTAAATTAGGATAGGACAGAGATTGGAAGTTGCTTTCTCTTTCCTTCTTTTCTTTTCTTGTACTTCCTTTCCTGTGTCATTTCCCTTCTAGGTTCCCTTGTTATCATTTTATTGAATAATAGTGGCTGAATGTTAGACGCTTCCATAGTAAATTAGGATAATTATGTCTTTTATGTATGTAGGAGTTAGAGGTAATTACTGCTATATGAGAAGAGAAGCCATGTTCTTTCACTTTATTTTAATTAAGTTTTGATTGCTTTTGAACCAGTTACTCCTCAATAACTATGTAGAGTTATGTCACTAAAGAAGTTGTCTTAAGCTTGAAAAAAAGTTTTAGATACTGTTTTTGATGGCCCTTCTATTTGGTGTATGGTGTTTTTAACATTCATATATCTAGATGATACTTCTGGGTTACTTTTTTTTCTTTTTCATTGTTTTCTCTCTCACTCTTCTTTACTGAAAATTTGAAACTTGGTCATTTTCAATGTTGTAATGGAGTTTTGGTGAACAAACACACAAAGAAAAAATGGAAAAAACCTTTGGGGAATTCTATGACATCCTGATTGAGGACTCCCTTTTTATTCATAACTGTAGAACTTATGGAAACTACATCCTTGCATCTCAATAAAATGCGCCTCCTAACTAAAAATATCAAATGACTGTCATTCATTTTCTAATAGTGTAATGTACCTTGCACTCCACAAATAAGTTAATTGATACTTGCACGCCTATCCTCCAGTTATAACTGGCACTTTCTTAATATTCTTTTGCCAATTGTTTGTCTTGGTGAAACAATGAAGGTAATTCTTGGACATTTCCTTCTCTTAGGACATCTATTCTGATATCTGTGAGAGAGATTATTTGACATATATGGGAGAAATTATGATGCAAAAGGTGTATTACAATGAAACCCAAATGATTGATAAATAAAAGAGATAAAGTCACCACTCTACAGGAAGATTCTTCTAACATCAAGATGTTGTTGGAAAGTACCTGCTCTAGCAATACAATTCACTGATCTAAATGTGTGTTTTCACTCGGTGCAAAGTCCATCAGTGATATCCTCGATCTCATCAAAGATGAGATCCTCCATGTCCTCTCCCCGCCCACTAAAAAAAACAAAAAAAAATCAAAGAGCTGAAGAAAATGATTGGAAGCTGATGCTTCCCGATGGCCCAACTAATCACCTTGCTGGAGTCTCCTTCTATGAGGAGAAGAACTGAAAAATGACTCGTGTATACCCTCAAGCCATCAATTAAGGTTATCAATTTCACCTCTGTAGAGTCATAATGACTGTATGGGCCAGAGTAAACAAGGTGGACACTGCCGTAGGCATCCTAACAAGTCCAACCTGCAGGACCTAGGTTACCCCTTGAGCTGCCATTGAAGTTTGACATCAGCGACCACCTCTAGGAAGGACCACACTCGATCATATGATCAATTTGGTGAGCAGAGAAGGACACCACGGATCTCTAGTTGTCCCAAGTAATGAGTCTGGAAGGTGTTCAAGGTCTGAAATTTTACTTGCCCAAAAAGGAATGAGATTCATGATTTATTCAATTATGCTACCAAAGAACCTGAGTAATTCTCAAAGTCCCACTACTTCCTTCCTTCCACACTCCCCAGCAAATAGCAGCAATAGAGTTTAACATTGGCTTCCTAGCAATTGAGTACCATTGTGAAAACTATGTAGCTTATTAACTTGTATTTATAGTTATCTGAGTAATGGTGTCTTTGTCAGGGAAATGAGATGCGAGGTTCACTGCTTCATAAATTTTGTGCTTTGTTTGGTCCTAGACTTCAAATCATTGATCTTGAAAGATACTTTTTTTTTCACAGGTTTGCCAGCTTGAGCATCAACTCTTTAATCATTTCTTCCCAGCTTCATCTGCAGATGTTTCAAATTTGGCTCCTTTACTTGACCCTTTGTGAGTTCATTCAATACTTTCCACATTTATTGGGCCTTCTGGTTAGTCTGGAAGATGTCCGCAATCTCTTTATGATAATCTGGGAATAATTCCCTCCTGAAATCATGAACTGCATCCTTCTCTTCGGTTGGTCTCTGTTTCAAAATTTATAACTATTGCCTATATTTTCAGGTCCACTTATCTCTATGATACACTACGGCCAAAACTCATCCATGAAGCAAATCTTGATTTTCTTTGCGAACTTGTTGATATTCTTAAAGTTGAAGTCCTAGGAGAACAACTCAATAGACGTAGTCAGTCACTAGCAGGGTTACATCCCACTTTACAAAGAATTCTTGCAGATGTTTGCGAGCGCCTCACATTCCGAGCCAGAACGTATGTCCAAGATGAGGTATCATTTTATGTTCTTATGTACCTAGAATTATTTTCCTTTATCAACTTTCATTGTTTCTTTTTCAGTATTTAATTTTGCTTTTTTTGAACAATCCATTTTGAATATCTGTTTTGTCTATCAGGAATATAATGTCACTTATTATCTATTGTGATGCAAATTATTCGTTTGAAGTCCTCAATACTGTGATAACTTTATTTTACTTTATCATAGAATTTGTTATTTATCAAACAAATAAGTATCATTGTCAACTATTCAGTAAAAGAAGAATCAAGTTCTTTTGTTTCTAGTGGTTTTTGTTAGAAGCACTGGAAATTTTCCTCCTCTCTTCCTCTTTCTTTATTGAGTTTTTTTGTGCTAAGTAGAGTTTTCTGAATGTTGGTTACACACGCACACTACACAGCCCTTTCCCCTGGTGATGCTTGAACCTAAGACCTCACAATAGAAACCTCTTCATGTGGTCGTTGAGCATGAGGCCCAGTTCACTGCCAAGTAGTGGAAGTAGTTGAAATTAACAAGAATATATGAATAATAATTATAGCAGAAAAAAACTAGCGAGAGAAGATCTCTCTATTATGATTTATGTACCTGAATGGTTGTGATACTCAGCTAAACATGTCAAGCAGAATTGGTGCCTAGAGAATTTTCGGGTGACCTTTTTTCTTCTTATTAAAAGAAAAAGAATCATATATAAAAAATTTACAAATACACAGGGAGGAGAAAAGTCCATTTAAGCAATATGGACACCACATATATGACTGAGGAAGTCGTTTAACATGGGAAAGTCCATTTGAGCAGCACAGGTACATACTGATGTAAAATTCAGCTGGATACATTTAGAGACAAAAATACTGGCAGATTCTGCTTTTTTTTGAGCAAGCACCCAGTGTTGTCAGGCTAGACCGGACAGGTCAGTTCAACCAGACCATGTCTCTTCTCCAGGACATGCAGAGAGAAAACCCGGGGGGAGGGAGAAAACCGGCGAACCGCAAGTCCAGTCCCAGTTGGAACGGTCTTCTCTCCCCCTCTCCCCCAACTGCGCTGATGGGAAGCCTTATCTGCGTTCTGCCTAGGGGGTGAGGATAGCGGAAGGGGCCTCTTCAATAGCGTGTAGGAAAGGAAGGGGGAGAACAGGGTGGAGCCCCACCTCCTTCCCAATTTCCCTCCCCCTTTTTTCCACTGAGTGGGGACTGCCTCCTCCACCTGGGGAAGGAAGGGGGAGGACAGGGCGGATCATCTCCTCCCATTTGTTGTCTCAGTCATTGACAGAGACAATGGGGAGGAGGCTCTCCCCTAATTGGGACTGGAGGGGGAGGGTGGGTGCTCCTTCCCCCTCCTCCTTTATTGTTTTGACTGGGGGAGAAATTTCTTCCCCAAACTTTCTCTCTTTTTCGTTTTTTTCCCCCTTTTTCTTTTCTGTTTAAGAACAGTGATGTTATGTGATGTCAGTCGACCGATGGTCAAACCTGGTTTGACGTGATGTGGTCACCTATCTGGATCAGTGACTGAGTCGGTTTTTATAACATTGCAATCACCTTACTAGTGCATGGATTCTTTGTTGACGCACTTAAACTAGTCAATGTGGACTACCATGTATACAGGTTCCTAGTGTCATGAAGATTGAGTTATATAAGTTGCTGTAGGCTTTACTCTTTGGTTCACTATCAGCTAACTATACTTTATCTTGTATAATGAAAGATTGGAAACTTCTTTCCTTTTGATGAAGACCTGGATTACCCTGCAAAACTGGAGCGATCTGCTGAGACAGTACAAGGAACTTCTGTAAGTTCTCATTTTCTTTTTGGAAGCAATCATCAAATCTTTACTTGTTGGGTTTGATAAGATTTCCCCCTAGATCTTGACCAAACATTACATATGATTTTCCGTATTTTTTTACTCTTGCCTTGCTCCTTTTCAAAATACCATCTTGCTGATGCTGTAACTTTGTTGTTTTAAACCACAGGGAGATGAAAGTGATGATGTTTTCAAGACTTGGTATCCACCATTGGAGAAAACATTATCATGTCTTTCGAAGCTCTATCGTTGCTTAGAACCTTCAGTTTTTACTGGTTTAGCACAGGTTTGGCTCAGGCATTGTGTGCAGCCCCCTTCATTGCCCTATCGTCTGCTTTTCCATTGATTTCATTTCTTTCATCTGTTCCAGGAAGCAGTAGAAGTTTGTTCAGTGTCAATTCAGGTACATTTGCTGACTGAATTCAGTTTATCTATAATCGCAGCAAGAGAATTCTGATAATAGTTCTTCAATGACAGCCATTTTCACAATGAGAACCGATATCTCACTTTTCTTCTTATTCAGAAAGCTAGCAAAATAATTGCAAAAAGATCTTCTCCAATGGATGGACAGCTATTCCTTATCAAGCATCTGCTTGTTCTAAGAGAGCAGGTGCACTGAACTTGACACTATTTTTTTATTTATCTTTTGAATGTGGGCCTTTTATTTTATTTGTTAAGAGCTTTATCGTAAGAAGGACTTGACTAACCAATCTCATGCTCCAGATTGCGCCTTTTGATATTGAATTTTCTGTCACCCACAAAGAGCTGGATTTCTCGCATTTGCTGGTTAGTGCTTATGTATCTTTTTTTCTTCTAGATTTTTTGTAATTTAGTGATTTGATTGCTATAGTGTTGATTGAATGTTAGCGATGGTGATCTCTTGCTTTGTATTTGGTTTCTAAAAATATAAGAGACTGCTCATTAAGGACATGGAATTTGTTTATTTCGTTATTATCTTTGGTTCCTTGCTAATAGAACTTGTAGACAAAAGTCAGCACTGTTTTTTTTTCTTTTTTTTTTTTTTTTTTGCAATTCACCTTTTTCTTAAATCACAAAATATGAGAATTTTATTTTGAGAAAGGAGGGTCGGAGGGCATGACAATCGTGGTTGCAAACCTATCAATATAGCTGTGAAATGTTGAAAGAAAGGATATTTCTTGAAAAAAAAATAATAACACAAAAGTTTGACTCATTATAACAAAAAGAAATAAAAGTTTATCTTATTTTGTCTTGCCTATCAGGAACATTTAAGGCGTATACTTCGTGGTCAAGCTCTATTTGATTGGTCAAGACCAACATCACTTGCTAGGAACCTTTCTCCCCGTGTATTGGAAAATCAGATAGATGCAAAAAAGGTAACATTTGAAAGATGGCTTCAGCAACTTTTGAAAGGGAGTATTAATTTTTCCTAGAGTGGAGGAAATGTTGATATAATCCTTTTCCTTTCTGGTTTTTAACCAATGAAAAACAAGCTTTTGTTAAGAAGGCAATTATTAACATATCCATTTTTGTAATCATTTACTATGGCTTGAATGTTGAATGTTTTCAGGAACTAGAGAAAAGTCTCAAAGTCACTTGCGAAGAATTCATTATGTCAGTCACGAAACTTGTTGTGGATCCTATGCTTTCCTTTGTTACCAAGGTAGTCCCATGCATCTAAAATGTTAAAAGAAATGCATGTGAACATTGGGAATCAATTAATATGTGCTAAAGTTATTTTCAGAACAAAAATCAACAAATTTTGCCAGTTGGGTCTCTTGAGTGAATTATTTAGTGAAGATTTTCTTGTGAACTAGCATGTGTTTTTTTTTTTTTTTTTGTCCTTGGAGGGTTAGTGTGTTTAACATTGCATGGAGTTTCTTTGTTGGAGCAGGGTTCTGTGACTCAGACTCGGACTCGGTGAAATCTGGGTTGGTTTGCCTGAGTCGGGTCAGGTTACCCTGAATTCAGAGCCTTAAGAGGCTGGATTTGGGGTGAACACAATGGAAAACAGGAGGAAAGATTTCAACTCAACCTGACTCATTCTCTCTGAAAATCCTGGTTGAGGAACCATGTGTGAATACCTCTAGCATATCGAATTCCGCAGTTAGTGTGATTTCAGGAATTACTGTTCATATATTCACATAATAAACCTTCACAGTCAATTGCTATAGAGAACCACTAGAGAACTTCCTTAACAAGTATATAATATTTCTTTTTCTAATAAAATGTCGAAGAGTGTTTTTAGGTCAAAAAGGTATTTTTACCATTGGACATGATATATTTATTAAACAAACTAAAGCCTGAAAGGCTATTAGCAAACGTGAAAAATTAGATTAAAACAGCACTTTTATAATTTCATATGGTAGTTATGAATATATCCTAACAAGGGTATTTTCATTCTTTTATCAGGCATTTATGAAAAATAGGATAACAGGATTTTTTTTAATTTATTCAAAGAAGAAAAGAAGTGGGTTAATAGGACATTTTAGTTCTTTTTATTATAAATGAAAATTGAAATATGAAAGTTCTTTTGATATTTTATATGGCATTTATGAGATATAGATAAAAAGGGTTATTTTTATTATTCATATAGCATGTATGAAAACAATTGTCATGGTGTTTTTGCCAATTTATGTGAAAAGGATTTAGCTTTGAGCATATTCTTTGTTATGCAATCAGTTGAAATAGGTTATGAAATAAAAATTTGTTTCGTTAGTTTTCGTCTTATCTATTAGTAGACAGGAAAACAATAAATTTCTTCTATTTGTATAATATTATTTACATTCCTGGAGAAAGGAAATAGAAGTTCGGAACTACAGCTAAAACTGGTCTTCCAGAAATTCTTGTTATACTAATCCCTGAATTACTGTTCAAGATTTGAATTCTAATTCAAGAGCAATTTTAGTTGCACATTTGTTGTGTATTTGTTCAAGTTATGAACTTTCTTTTTTTAATGTTGGTTAGACGAACAGACTAACCCTAGCCCATCATTGCATGGACTCTTTTACCCATTAAATCATAATTTTTCCTGTAGGTATCTGCAGTGAGGGGAAGATTATCCACAGGTAGTCAGGATCAGAAAGTTGTCTCCATTCCGACTAAGCCTCTTAGAGATCATGCATTTGCTACTCCGGAGAAAGTGGCTGAGCTTGTTCAGAAGGTATTGAACAATTGTCACTATGCTTATTTATTGGCTGTTTTCTCCCGCTGCAAAGTTTTTACTTCTTCTGTGCAGACTTCCAATAGTTGACTAAAGCCTGAACTTTTTCTTATGACATCTTTGAAAGTCTTAACTATATCACTGGACTCACTGTAATGAAGCATATACGAAGAACAAATAGAGTGCTTCTTCTTTTGTTTTGTTGATATTAATTTTCACTTCTCTGCTGTTCACACAGAAGGTACTTTTAATAAGAAATAATATTTTTCAGATAATATGTTTTTTGTTGGAGATTTTAACGTTCGGGCCTGTTCTTGATCTGAAGCTTTTTTTTTTCTTTTCTTTTTCTCACTTCTCTTGCATGGGTACAAGTTTATTTTGTGATGGACCTGAGGAACGAACTGCTTCATCAGTGTTGGAGGATGTTGATGTAACTGCATTAAGCATGTCAACTGATTGCTTTGTCTTTGTCTGCAACTCTTTCAGGTTACTGCCACCATTCAGCAGGAGTTACCGAATGTGATGGCAAAAATGAAACTGTATTTGCAGAACCAATCCACGCGGACAATTCTGTTCAAACCCATCAAGTAGGTGATGAAATTCTTTATTTAAACCTAATACAAGTATAGAAACCCATTCACTCTATTTGCTTGAGGCTTGAACTGTATGCACGAGCTTAAAAAGACCTTTTTGTTGACATTAGCTACTTGAATATTAATGCTTCTGGCGTGCCTTAGTAGCTTTATGCTGTTTTACAAGTTTTGACACAATTCATACACACTGTTTGTAGGACAAATATTGTTGAAGCACATATGCAGATACTATCATTACTAAAATCCGAATATTCAGCTGAAGAGATTCAGAACATTGGAATGGTGCCAATACAAGATCTGCAAGCGCAACTGGACAACCTTCTCTACTAGTTAACAGAAACCATCTTCTTCTTTTCCTCTTTCTCAAAAAATAAAAAAAGAAAGAAGAAAAGAGACTATTGCTGTGTTTAGCCTATGATATCGATGGAGCTGTTGTGTTAAATTTATTGTGCGCCAGTTCCTTTGGCGACGAAGTAGGTCAATTCTATTGTTGGTTGTGATACTCTAAAACCCATCTTCAAATAAAAAAATAGTTTCTCAAAAAAAAAAAAAAAAAAAAAAAACCACAAAATAGTTGCATGCCTTTTTATAACTAGCCGTTCAATTTTGTCAGACTGGAATTTCTTCGACTTCTAGTCTTGTATGCTCGATTATCATAAATGCTACCTGCTATTTTATTCTTGAATCATTTTAATTTCAGTTTCACAAAATACCTGAAAGCAACTGTGAGCACATGTAACAATTTTTGGTTAAAGGCTTTGCCTACATCAGTAAGGCCTGTTATTGTGAGGTCCATCTATTAACACGTAATAATCTTCCCTTCATAATATCCTATTTTACTTGGATTCCAAACTTTTGATTCTTAGAGAACAAAATGAAATTGTACTACCTCAGGACAGTATTCCCGACTATCAGTAGAGGCCAGCGGCTTTGCCAGAGGGGCGAGCAGTCAAGAGGCATCCGTACTTTGAACTGTGTGAGCATGCCAAGGCGACCACACACTGCGAAAAGATAAAGAGTTGCTTGGAAACCCGGTAGAAGTTTAGTAATGTGGGTGCTTTGATTACTGTTTCCTCGGTGGTCCTATCCCTCCAAAGTACGAGGAAAAGGGGGAAGGCCGTCCGTCTTTCTCCATTTTCGGTAGGAGGGGTAGAGGATCCCAACTGCCCCACTTTTCACTTCTATGGGTGTTTATCTTGTTTACTTAAAAGTTACAATCCTCTACTGAAGCAGAATGTCGGTGCTATTAGTATTTCACTCTCAGTCAAGAATAACTCTTATCCTGACTGAAATGTTTATCCTCCTTGGTTTAACTTCTCTGTAATCTATAAGTTGAGCTCGTTTCCATCAATGTAAATAACAAAGATTTATTCTCTTCCCTCCCCTCTTTCTGTATTTCTCCTCTGCTGATTCTGCCAATTCATGGATTGAACCTACAAATCCGACCTAAACTTTTACTAATTTAGATTTGACTAAACTCTAGTCAGATCAAGAACTGAGACCGGATAAGACCTGTTCAATTGGCCCATACCGTCCGAATTTACTAACAAATGGTCAAAAGGAGACATTGGGTTCCTAAATCTTTTTATGAAAAGATGAACAGACGAGTCAATATAAGCATACCCCACGATTTCCCATATCACATCCAGATAATCTTTAATACAGCATGAAATGGGAAACTTGAGTCTTCGCTTCAGAGAATAAAATAAACGAGATTCCTAAGATAACGAGGCAGATGCATCATCCGTTTCCGTCTCTTGCAACCCAGAGCAGGAAAAACAACAAAATCCACTTGCTACGACCCAGATTAGAAAAACATGCTGCCATGTACTACTTGCTCATATAAAAACGGATTTATTACATAAGTATCTGCAATGCAGATTCAACACAAGTTTGAAAAGAAATAACGACATTGGAGGGAGAGAAGAATATTCTGAGCACTCTTAAATTTTACATTTCCTTTGCTCTGTGAAATCCGATTGTAAAAAGTGACCCACCCAATGCAAAGCTGACAGAACTCCAGTTGTCTGAGATATTCGAACCCCATTTGAAAAGCAAAGAAGGACATGATCTGGACAGGTCTATTCACGGTCTCATTGTCCTCCGGGATAAACATTTATCTGGAAGTTCACTGAGTTTCCTGAACTCGAAGTCTCCAAGAATGGTGTTGTTTTGCCCTTCGGTTATGGATAAAAAGGTCACGGCAAGTAAAAGAATGGTTTTTTTTTTTTAGTGTTAGCTATGGCATGGGAAACATCCACAAGAACTGTGATCAGTATAGTAATTGCTTTGGTTTTTCATCTTTTCGGCTTGTTCAGTTGTTCTTTGATTTTGCTGTGAATGTTGTAACTGAGCTGCTACTCTCCATTCCTCTGCTTTTCGATGAACAATAGCCATCTTTTTCATGAGTTTTTCTTCTAAATTTGCTCTCATCTTCTGTATCTTTACCTGCAAACACAGGTGGGAAAATTTAACAATTTAGAAGAATCTCCAGTTCACAGCCAAAATACAAGAAACTGGACTCTGATAACATTTCTCTCTTGTAAGGAGGTGCTGCATGTTACGTCTAATAAAAACCTTCATGAGGAGCTAAAACAACAGGATGAGTATATGTCAAATAGAAGTTTGCATGTGCTTTTCATATTTGTTAAAGCCAGGAATCTCTAAATCTCAATTGACTAGTCACTTCTCTGAAACAAAGATTGTCCTGCATGTACTATGTCTATAAAGAAACAAGAACAAAAGAGTCGCTCCGCTGATAGAGATAGTTCACGGATCAGACAGACTTGTACAGGCCGAAGGAAGCAGGAGAAACAAGAAAAAAAAGGAAAAAGAGGAGAAGGTGGAACTCGGGGCTCGAGGTGAAATAATTTAGCGGAAAGGGTCTGGCGCAGTGGACGATAATACTACTATATTGCAGGCCATAGATATGGTCCAGCGTAGCAAAACTTCCACGCTTCCCTGCTTAGATAACTTTGAGAATTGAAACACTTTATGAGAAAAAAATTCTATTTGCCGCGTTTCTGAGAGAGAAAAAGGGCTTCAATGAACAGGCACTGCAAATCTTGATTACCCATGAATCAAGTACTTCTTTTTTAGGTGAAATCAAGTGTTTCTATGTTAGTTTCTGCTCTCCATATGAACTTTGACATCAATACGAAGCAGAAATGACGGTTGTTATTTGTTAAAGCCTTACGGCAAAGGTAGATTACCTATCACAAACTACCATAACACCCTGCTGGAGAAGTTCATTAACAGAAAGCACGGATTCTGTATCCAGAAAAAAATGAAGAAAACTGGAGTGATTCTAACAAAGTACCTCGAGCTTTCTCGATTGAGCCTCTGCTTTTGCAGTTTGGAGGTTGACCCACGCTTGAATCTTTGCTTCCTCTCTTTGATATCTAAAATCCAATGAGAAACATAAATAAAGCTTAGATAAGGCCACAAGAAGAAGAGAACATATACAATGCTGAACACTACAATCAAAATCACCTGACACAGGATTTGCTTTTTTCTTCTTCTTCCCATAAAGAAACTCTACATTCGGTGACACTCTTACAGCCCCCATCCATCTCAAAATGCCTCAGGCTCTTCGAGACTTCTTCTTCCTCTTCCTGTCTAGAGCTCCAATTGGATACAACCGAATCGAATTGGGCACCAAGCTCCAGTTTCGCAAAGTGGCAGCCCTGAAGCTCAGCCATGTCGATACTAGATTTAGAGAGTACAAGAGGCCCAGAAGTGCTAGTGGGAGTGTTATGTCTGGCCGGAGAAGAGTTCTTGAAAGGAGTTTGGCATCTTGAGGTGGTTGAGCTGCCGAGTGGAGTCATCTCAGTTCCGATATCTCTGTGGTGAACCGGAGGACCCACTTCAGTCGAAGCATCTTTCATGGTCTCGCCAACAGAGTTTCCGAACAGAAATCCCTCTTGCGTTGGATCGGAGTATTGGACTTTGGGCAAAATGGGTTCTACGTTGTCTGTAAATTTATCTGTAGGAAGATAATGAAAATGGAGGTTTAAAAATGGAAAAAGAAGTCAAAACTAAAACACCACTTCCATTAAAAAAAAGTTCTTCGAAGATTAACAGAAGAGTAGGTCTATCAAATGGGGAATTGTCCAAGTCGTTTCCAGAAGATGAATTCAGGTAAACTTGTCAAGCCAAAATTCATGTAACTGTATCCTGCAGACTTTAAAAATCAAATTCTTGCTACAGGTAAAAAAGAGCGAGAATGTAAATGTTCATCATCACGTCAGAAATAGTACCTCACAAACGATTAAGAGAGAGAGAGAGAGAGAGAGAGAGAGAGAAATGTAGAACATCATCAGAGGCGAAAGATTTTTTTTTTTTTTTGGCAACCATCGGAGGCTTTACAGTTCAAAGAGGTCGCAGCATGCACGCTTACTCTGTGGGCAGAGTAAGGGGACTGGAAGGTATGCCAAAGCCAGGAGTTAAAAGTTGAACAGATGTTCACCTTTTAGAAATACATCTGATGAAGCCCTCTGAAAAGCTCCGTCGGGTTCCAGAGACACAGACCCACCAAAGCATGCAACTAGGCCCGAAACGTTTCCCTTATCGCCGAATTTTTCAACGAACACGTCTTGATTGTGTTGAAAAATCTCATTTTGTTTGGATGTGTTCGAAGTTTCTGGTTGTTTCATCACATGGGCATGAGATTCGTAACACGAACTGCTTACAAGCCATTTCTCTGCGTCATCCCATTTTGAAGGAATGGTCTTTCTCGAGAGATTTCCAACGTTAAAGTTGAAGACAGGCCTACCAGGAGTAGAAGGAGTTTGCTCGAATCTCTTATTTGAAGAAACACTGGCGCCTTCCCTCCTCTGGGCAGAGGAATCCAGAAATGCTCTGCTCTCAGAGCTATTGCTTGCCATCGGAAAGGCCTTAACGAAATCAGAAGTTTCTTTGAGATTAAGCTTGCAAAGAGGATCAGAAAAAGTATCGACAAATGGGTTTCTGTTGTTGTTGCCGTAGAAGCTTGAATTGGCTTCAAGAGGAGACTCCTGTGTTAACATATCGAACAGGTTAGGAAACTGACATGAGAAACAAGACATAGCCAAGACAATGTAGAGACTTTTATCAAACAGGGAAGAGATTTTTACCTTTTGAGATGGAAAAAGTGATGAAGCTGCACGGCATTTTGGGCTCTTCACATCCATAGCTGAAAGGCTTGAAGAGATTAGTGATACGGTACTCGTAGGCTCCCTCGATTCGAAGGACACCCTCCCTCGCTGAATCATATGAAACTGCAAAAGACTTCAGTTTTAGAACTGAAAAGGTTGACAGATAAACAGATAGAGATTTGACAGTTTAAAGAGAGACCTAACAGTTATATTTTCATCTGTAAAAGATTTCGTGAAGCTTTTTTTTTATTTCATGAGTGCGGTGTGAAAGATAGGACGGAGGTGATTAGAACAAGAGGAGCTTCCAGAGCAAGCGAACGACGAAAAGACTACGATTTGTTGGCCTTTTAAGGGAAAGGAAGTGAAGTTTATCTGGTGATCGACTCAAGCAGCAGAGTGATTACTGGTGATCGACTCAAGCACGCCATCATCGAGCCACTTTCGAATAACAGGGGAAGAGGGGAGGCAAAAAGTTTTAAGGCTTTCAAATATGAGGAGAGGAAAAAGAAAGATTTGAACCTTTGCTGGAGAAGCTTCTTGTTAAATTTTAATATTCTAATACTATTCTGGTGAATCACAGTTCTAGGACTGAGGCTCCAGGACTAAAGCACAACTATGTTTGTCCTGTTCTGTGCTTCTTTTGATGATTTCTGTCCTCTGCCTTTTTCCGTGCATCACCCTATTCTTTTAGTCTCTTAAAGATTAAAATACTCAAACAGGAGAGAGAGAGTGAAAGCAGAGGCCGATGAATTTCAGGCTATTTTCAACCTGCATCAGCTTTTCCAATGGCGTGAAGGCATTCACAGACAGAAATGTCATGTGACAATGTCACTAAAGTGGCTGATTTAGGTATTTTTTCTGACCAATATATAGCAGTTACACCAGCCCTGCCCTGCCTGCATCCTTCATATAGATGATTTGAATAAGGTCAAAGCGGCTGCCTTCCCAGTTCCTGCAAACCAGCCATGATTTTGATCACTCTTTCTCACCCAGCATTATGCGAAGTGGACCATCGGAATGATTAAGAGCAAACAACTTTAGATTACAAGATATGGTTTTCAAACGAGAATCCCATGTTTAATGCCTCGATTGGAGTAACAAGAAAGACGTCCCTGATCCCTATCTCAGTCTCATTTTCGAATCAGAAGCTGGTTTCAGTACATGTAAATCTCCTATCTTGAACTAGTTTCTGAAGCTTCTCAATAATTGAAGGTAGCCAGGAGAGTCGTTTCGAACTCCCATGTTCCCAGGGCCCATTTAAATTGTAACTGCGTGTGATACTTGAAATCTGCGGAAACGAGTACACGTGAAAAAACAGAAAATTTCTACTGGTTTAGTGAGATCGATTTACAGTAATTCTTGTGGGATTGAAGTGTAACACAGGTTTCAATAATGGTGAGAATCTGATGCATATGATCAGATCTGAAAAGGGGCTTTTAACGAAAAAAAAAAAAGACAGGAGAATCAGCCGTTTTTGTTTTCTTGGTTGCTTCATGCTTGCTTTCTCCAAGTTTCTCTCTTTAAAATACATTCCTGTGTTTTTCACATAATCACCCGACCTTCTTAACATTTATTGCAGAGGGTAGATTGATATTTAGCGGCAAGCGAAGACGCACCCACATGGGCAGCAGAGTCAGAGAGAGAGAGAAGATGAACTATTGTTTGGTTATTTTCTCGTTTAGGCAGTCTATGGTGGGTGCTTCCCTGTCGGCATCCCCACCGCCCATAAGAACACCATTGTTCTGCTTTCAATCAAAAACACTTTAGAGCAAGGACTTCCATTACAAGTACAGAAGCTGCATAATTTCAATATTAAAAAAAGGAAAACCTTCCAATCCCCACCAATCAATTCGTTGGTGTTTTCCGGTAACAAGCAGATGAGACAGCGAATTAAAATTAATAAAATAATGGTAACGAAGCCATTCTTAGTCGAAATCCACTGATCATCGTGTCAGAAAAAGTCTTTCCCGAACAATGAAAAGATAAGCTTCGTCGGTCCCTCAAACGAATATGTAAATGCAAAACTGACGTGACTAATTTCTGTAGAAACAATACAGAGGTTAACCTATTTAGTCCTTCTCTTGTGCTGTTTCTTATTCACGCGCTTACTTCCAAACCATCACAGCTGCTCCATTCTATAAACAATCATTCAAAAGCCAACAATAGCAACCACCCATTTATTCCATTCTCTCCTCTCTTCCTCTCTCCTTATTCTTCTTCTTCGTCTTCTTCTTCTTCTTCTTCTTCTTCATCTGCTGTAGGTTCTGAATTTAATGGCGATCAGATTGTCATCCCCTCACGTTGCAATTTCCCGGGGAAGCACTACTTTCAACAAGAAATATGCTGGGAGAGTGCACATGCTTCACTCGGATCAAATCCATCCCAATAAAACTTCCACTAGCTTGATCAAGTCTTTCCCTGTCAACAAGGTATAAGACTCTGGAGAGATGTTGTTGAATTATGTATAGTTCGCACTCCCAAAGCTCTCCCACCTTTCTCTAAAGCCTTTTAATCCTCCGATTAATGGTTTCTATCTTTTAAATTCCTTGTAACAGGTTTTCGAGGATCAATCAAGGGGGATCCTCTGTTACAGAGATGAAGCAGGAGAGTTGATTTGTGAAGGTTACGATGAAGGTCCCCGCTTTTACCAGCCAACCGAGCAAAAGCTTTACTGTAACAGGTGAGTGGAGAACTCCGATTCAGTAATTCAATAATTGATGAAAGAGTATTTTCTCATTTGCACCGTCACTTCAATTGCAAGAATACAGAGAGCTCGAGATTGTTGATCTACTGAAACAAGCCCGGCTTCAGATTACGAAAGAAGTTGAATTTCCTTGTATCAGATGGAGAGTGGGTGTTGAAGATGACTTCCATTCCGAAGATTACAAAGGGCTCTCCTAACACAGTCAGCTTACGCCTCATTTCCTGCAGAATTAAAAACGAAGACAGATTAATCTTTCTTGAACCGTGTGTATATAATGGACGATTAATCTTTCAATTGCGCTTATTCGAACATGTAAAGGATGCTGAATCCTTTCACCATTCTATCTTCTAGAGGGTATAATTTTCTCTTTTACGCGGCGAACGTCTGCTTCCTCTCCAGAGGAATTTGATGCTTAATAAGAACTTTTGACTTCCAATGGGAAAGTGGTATTTGTTCTCGTCTTTTTTTGTCTTTCGTTACTTCCTTGCCGTTGCCTGTAATGATTCTGAACAATGCTGGTACGCAATAAGCATTCTTTTTTATGCTATCAGAAAACAACAATCAGCGTTCCAAAATCCTAATCAAAGCGACGCCGAGAAGGAAACTGTAAAAAGGCATATGAAAGAAGGAAGAACAAAATACTCCATTGAAGGAGCTGAGAAGTCTAAATCTCGCAACAGAGACGTAACAGGAGGTAGTCATGTAGATTAATGTAATAGTGATCATCAATGGGTAAAGCTGTTGAATCTCTAAAAGTGACTGTTCGACGCTCGAAACGCTGTTACTTAAAGGTCAGTCACATATGGAAGGGGCAAGATGACAGATTTCTTGCTTGTTAAAGAAACAAATTAAAAAAAACAACAAAAAAAGAAGCAAAACGCATGAATCCATTAACCAAGAGAAGAAAAGTGTAGCCAGTATATTAAAATAAATACAATAAGATATGGTACAGTTATTGCAAGGAAGAGGTCGTCTAATCATACCATACCTCTCTAGGAAGAAAATTGTGGTGGCGCATTTTGAGTAGCCTTTCTTCTTCTTCTGCTTCTTCTTCACCTTTTTTTTTAAACAAATAATGCACAAATCTAACACAAGGACATGATGAATGAGGCTGCCTTACAAAATTTAAAATATAGCCAAATAAAAAAATATATGGAAATGGAAAAAAAAAGAAAAAAAAGAAAAAGAAACGGGATATTGATTTCCCAACTTACACTTGACATTTACAAGAATGGTTTTGAATTTCTACAGAATCATTCGAGCGATTGGTTCTGAGGCTGCTGGTTCTGGTTCTCTTCAATGTTGAGGTCCGACTGGGAGCCACTGGGAATGATGGTGGGTGGAGACCACTGATCAGGAACCATGAGAAAATACGCAGACATTGCTTTCCTGAACCGCTTCTTATACTGTTTGGGAGAGATGACTGTTGGAGAAGCATTTTTGGGGCCTCCCAAAATGCCTGACGCCTTCACCCAAGTTTCCAAGTGTTTGTCCCATGTATACTGCCTCATGAAGTCAATAATACCCAGCACCAGCTCGTGCTTTTCTTCGTCCACTCCAACCAACAATGAGTAGTCCATCACATCGATTGACTGTAAAAGATCCAGTTCACAAAGAACCGCATTAGCAAAAGACAGAAAATGAATACAAGACCTAACTTTTATTACAATCCCATTGAGCGAGCCACTTTGGCTGCATGTTATCAACTAAAACAGATCATATTGGAACCCAAGCATACCGCAAGAAATGAAGTATCGTTCCACACAGCTCTCTCCAGCAACCGCTTTGCCTTGTTCCCCACAAAAATTGGAGATGTGGGCATGGCTTCAATCAGGTTTTGGTCCAAAAGGACCTTGTTGTTTCCACTTGAATCTGGGTTATATCTTGATCGAGATGACCCCTTGAGATCATAAAGCCTTGTTACATTTCGACCAAAAAGAAGGTTCTCCATGACCAACACGTCCATCCTTGACTCTTTTCCTCCTTTCAGGTTCTTTGACGTAACCTTTTCAATAGTAGCACACACAAATGAATGGAAATTTCAATTCCAAAGCCAAACAGTAAGTATTAAAGGCACTTTTATTAGAAAAAAAAAAAAAAAAAGCACCAAAGGTAGCCATAAGGCAGTGAAACAAGGAAAAAGAAGAAATTTTTTTTAGATTATTTCCCAAATGCACTACACAATCACTGATACATCTAATCTAATAATATTTCGCTGTTATATATTTTCCTGTTACAATCATTCAATGTGAACCTGATCAAATCTTTTGAAGCAAATTCAGTTCTCCCTAGCTTAGCCACGAACTGTTAATCAACTTCAAGAAGAACAGCATACTCTCTAGTTTCCTTTATGTACAATGGAAGCCTAATCCACTAGATGCCTTATGACTGTAGGCTCTCCAGTTTCAATTTATAGCAGATAACTACAAATTTTGTGACTACGGACTCTGGGTTGTCAATGAAATTTTCTTTTGAATAAAAAAGACAGAAAATAAGAAAGTAAACAAGATCGAAAAGAGATGCTTATGAATGTCCTTCACCTGATAAATGCCCAAAATTTTCGCCAAGCAGGTTGGGCTTCCTGAAGCAATTGACTCTGACAGGTACTTGAAATACTCAGGAGCAAACTTGATAAAAGATTCCAGTTCTGTCTTCGTCACCTGTTTAATAATAAACCTGTCATCTAATGTCTTTGCGAAAAACACATTGCTCTTTCCACCTTGAGCTCCCCATTTCCTACACCGACTAAGAGACCTTATAAAGTCTAGCTCCGACGGGCAGCAAATCTTTCTCAGAGCATCAAATCGCTTTGCATAGTAACAAGTTACAGTATATTTCACCTTCCCAAGCAGACCATCATCAAGAAAAGAGACTCTCACATGCATCGACTTTGTGTACAAAAGGGGGTCTGGCACTAGAGAGCTCCGGCTTCCTGACATGGACAAAAGACTATCTTCTATTGACCCAAAGCTCCTGAGAGAGTCATGGGAAATTTCATCAAAAGACTGAAATGAGTGAAAACTGCCTGAATCATAAAGTGGCAAAGACACTGCTGACTCCCCATGATTTTGTCTATCTCTTTCATCGGAAACTTGAAAATGATAATCTGGAGAAAGCAAAACATACGAGATGACACTAGTTGGTTCGTCATCATAGACAGGGATTACAGTTTCATTGACACCAACAGGAAGAAGCAGCCGTGCTCCCCCTTTATGCATCAATCCTCGGAAGCATGACATGTAAACAGGATTATAGTTGCCAAGAGAGTCGAGTTTTGGGATGCCAGATCCGGAAACCTTGTTGAAAGAATGGTAAAAACTCAAGAAAGGTGTTCCAATCCAGCTTGAAAAGTCATCAGCATGGTCAGCTGCCTTAGTAGTTACTGTGGAACCCAATGTTTGGGTAACTTCTGGCCGACTTTTATCTTCTCCATTCATAAAATGCTCTTCTGACTTTGCCACTGATGCAGTTGATTCGGCTGTTACTGTGGACTCAGGTGAAACAGAATCAGGAAATGCAAAGCCATTCTCTTGTGGTCTTACACTTGAAGGAGTAGTCTCACCCGTCCAAGCAGCATCCAAGGTGTCTGACAAATTTGCCACTAAAGGAAATTGTCCCTCGGAAAGGGCTCTTCGAACAGGCCCACCGGCATCAAGAAATTCAGGTTGATCACTGCTTTCTGCCCCAGCAAAATGCTCTGGGTGATTGAGTTCACCCTGATAACTAAGTGGAGAAAGGATCCCTTTGAGTGATGACTCATCACTCCTTGGGTTCGGCGGAAGTGCATTGCAACTGCTAACAGTTCTAGGTCTGGCAGCAATATCCACAAGCTTCTCAATGGAACTTGGCTTTTCCTTCAACTTCAGTGAAGAGGTATTCTGTTCTTCACATTGCCCATTTTCCAGATCAGCAGCATGGATTAGACGATGATCCCACACATAAGAATGAAAGAGCAATTGCCTCCTAAACCAATTGATCTCAAGAATATCAATTACTGGTTGACCTTTCTTAGGCTCCTTTTTCATGACTTTTCTGCGGGAATCCTAAAACAATGTGAAATATTTTGAAAGATGAGGATAACACTTCAAGAGCATCATAGGCCACATGATACATGGATATGCAACCTAGACCTGTAAATATACGATGTCTCACCCTTGAAAAATCATGGTCGAAAAGATAATGCAATAAAAATGAATAGTTTCTTATCTAAACATGTTAGCTCTTCCAGAAAATGATGATGGTGTCCATAAAAGATATGGTACCTTATGTCCAACTGATCATAGCTACCCAACTAGTAAAAAATTCAGAATATGGCTTGTCAGAGGGATATTTTAGAACCATGAGTCAGCAGCATGGTTCAGTGAAGGGGCCTTGTTTTTCCATCCCCAAGATGCCCAAATGCAACCCACGACATGAACCCAAAACCCCTTGTGACCTGAATAAACCACATGATACATATTGGATACACCATCTTTGCAAACAGTAGTCGATTGCCCTAATTGGCAAATACAGGTTTACCAAATCTGATGCATAGCCTACAGTTCATTGAAAGGCAGCACAGAGACATGCTATGATGTGTACCAAATACAGACACAGGAGGGGTGGGGGTTGTTGTCACCTCAAAATCTGCCTTCTCCTTCTGAAGTAAGGCTTCAAGTTCCCCAATGTGACGCCTTGATTCAGAGACTTTCAAGCCACTGTTGTGTGCACTTCCTCCACATCTTTTTTCTGCAATTTGGTGAAGAGCATTGAATACTTCAGTAAAGAGAAGTTCTGCCCCCTCCATAACCTGCTTAATAAAATGGCAAGGAGCTTGAAAGAGTTAGCATTTTTCTCATAGCAGGGAGGAAATTTGAACCAAGAGAAATCCAATTCATGGTGTGAAACAAAACCTCATTTGCTTCTTTTTCTATCCACTCCAGTAGTTGGTAATTGAAATCAAGTTTTGGTGGTGGCAAATAGACAGAGTGAACATCAATTGATGCATACCGAAAGCAAGCAACCATGTTCCCAAAACTGCTCATGTAACATCAGGAATAACACATGAGAAATATAATGACAATGAGAAGAGTGCATGTGTGTGTGTGTGTATGGAGAGAGAGAGATACCCATAAAAGCGAAGACAATCTCGATGCAGAGAATGACCACAGCTAGCAACCCTGCTGGCTGCAGCATGATTTGAGAAGCTGAGCTCCAAAAATTTACCGAAAGATAAACCCCAAGCAGCATCAGACATCACTATTCTTCGGGTTGCTGGTGGGAACCCATTAGTGCGAGGACACCTTAGACACCGGTGCCACATCCAGATCTTGCCCTCACGTTCTCCAGGCAACAGAAACTCTGGCAGCTTCTTAACAGAAATTGTGAGGCTACCTTGTCTATGTGTATAACAGTGAACATGAGCTTCAGTTGGCATATCACATGAACGGCATCGGAAGCACTAGTTAACAAGCAAACAACACTGTCAGTCCGCTAGATCACACTTTCCCTTCATTCGAGGTCTCACTAAATTTGGAAATTTTTAACTAACCTGATCAAATAGATGATCACGCAGAAATCTCCCCAAAGGCTTGTCAAAGCTGCCATAGTATTTGATGCGGAACAGATGTGCTCTTTCACACACAGTTCCTTTCCACACACAGCGAGTTGACAGGGACACCAGAATGCTCTGATGGTCAGAAGGAGATGGAGGAAACTCTTCCTTAGCAGATAGTTGTTCCTCTTTGAGGATATTATCTTGGCAAAGGCCCATCTCCGATGAGCCATTCTTGTTTCCAGTTGTATCAATACAGTCAGCTACAACCCTTCCTTCATCCAACATCACATCACCAGGGCCAATACGACCACCTGTGCTCATCTCAGTAGCTCTTCCGAAAATTTCCCTCCCTTCGAACTCATAAGCAGATAAGTTACTAGAAGGATGAAAAGGTGGTTCACCCCTGTCCACATGCTGTGTAAATTGTGGTGCCCAAACATCATTTTCATTACAGAACTGTTTTTGATTACTGGGGGCAGGAGAACAAGGTTTGATGAGGTCAGACAAGGTTTCAGGGATTGGAGAGCTCAAGCTCTTTGGTGTCACTGAACTTGCAGGCTCTTTTCTCTTATCAACAGGCTGGTCTAATTGAACAACTTGGTTGAGTTTTTGCAAATCTAAATCAGATTGTGACTGTTTGGAATTTGGAGCAACAAATCCAGGTATAGTAGAAATTGACCGACCAATACTGGAGGGTTTGTCTGGCAATGCCACAGTTATTGGAGATTTTAGTGGAAGTTCAGGAAGAGAGGCACCTTCATCTGCTAGAAAGGAAGTCTCTAAAGCCAAATGATATGCTGCAAATATTCCATATTGGATCACATGCTTCACTTTCTTTAGCTCATCACCATTAGCTCCTTTCAGCAAAATCTGAAAGTATATACATAACTAGAATTAATTAATAACTTCAAGGGTGCAAGAAAAAGACAGCTAATAAGTTTTTAGGGCATACTGTGCATCCCAGTGGCTTGGGACAGCCTTCAAAGAACATTAAAGTCTTCACCAATTTTTTGCCACCCTGGCCAGCACTTCCATGCTCTTCAAGACACTTCTCTACATGAAACATTTCACAGAGACCTAGTTTCTGTGATGAGAGATGATCAATTGAAGGAACAATCTGTGCTCCTGTGCAGCGGGCTATACGCTCTAAAAGAGGTCTTTTAACATTCAAAACAAGAGATATGTCTTTTGCAAGAAGATACTCTTGTGCAAAACGGGAAACAGATTTTTCCACTAAAAGGACATTAGGCTGCTGAGCATCAATCTTTGCAACAGCCATCTTCAAATGATCCATTTCCTACAAAGGAAAAAAAGTTTCAGTTTTTAAAAAGAGCAAAAAACAACTATGAGATAATCGATGATTTATTTTGGTTTTTCTTATACACAAACCTGCTGCAATAGGGTGTCAAAGCTGGATAGGAGATTCGAAACTCTCTGGTATTCAAGGGCCCCTCCTAAGATTAGGATACGAGGGTTTTTTATTTTTGAAGTCATGCGCCTGTGAGCCACATTTTTCTTACAAACCACCCCTCTCACCACTTCACTGAGAAAACAATCAGAATACTATGTTATATGAAAGAAAAATTATCTAGTTCTAGTTTTTCTCATTTTCAAAGTCAAGCAAAGGCCAACACAGTTTTTCCTTCTTCTTTTTTTAACAAAAAGCTAAATAATGAAAAACCTACCTCTCACTGCGACGCCCACAAGCAATACATTTAACCTTCACATATCCACCAGGATCCATTCCTCCACCTTTACTTGTGTCAGGTTTGAGGACGGTTGCAGCTTCCCAGGATAAGGATGTAATTATATCCAACCAGCTTTCCTTGTCTTCCTCCTCACCCACAGGAAGATTCTCCACTTGCAAAAGTTGAGAAACCAATGCCCTAAAATGCCCTTCAACAACACTTTTCATGGCCTTTCGATGCTCCTCACTTGACCTGTCTCTACTTCGGTACTCCCCACTACCAAAGCTGCTTGAAGACCGAAGCTGTCTCCACTCACCAGTAGCATCTTCATCGTCGTCATCATCAAACAGAACAGCTTCTCTATCATCTTCTTCATCTTCTGGCTCAGGAGGAAGCCATAGTAGCCCATTGTTCTCAAAATCCACAGGCTCAGATTCTGAATTTTCCACCCCATATATAGAAGATGAAGGATCACAACATTCTTCACCATGATAATCTCCATCTGCTTCCTCCCCAAGCCTTTCAACAGTAAGTGAAACTTGAGATTCAGCACCATCATGTGTAGGAGAACTCAAATCTTTGATATCACTATTTTCTTCTGCGGGGTGAATTTTGCGTGATCCGTAGCCACTGTCAACATCATCAAACTCAACTTGGCCATAGTATTCAATAGAAGGCTGAAAATGCCTAGTCTCAGAATTTGAACGGTACACACCATATTCATCATCCTCATCATCACTCCTATAGAAAAATAATAAAGCATCAAATATTTCTTGAATAATCTTTTAAATACAAAAAATAATGACCATGTTGGAAGATCTTGCAGGTGTCAAACAAGCAAAGATGATGTCTTGGATGCTACTACGGGTACAGAGCACTGGAATTGAGTACATACTAAACAAGAAGATAAGTTTCAATTCAGTTTAGTAACAAACATGTAAGGATATATGTACATAATACACAAGCACATACATGCATTATACCACACATAAAGATGTAATAGATATTAGGAGCAATAAACTTCCATATCAAATCTAAAAGACAAACATCATGTAATTTCTAGAATTGTATAAATTTGTACAAACTATAGCAAATTGAGATTAAAAGGACAAATTGTCTTTTAATCTTCACCAAGAAACACAGAAAGCATGAGGAAAAAAAAGCCAATGAGGGATAAGCACAATATACCTGTTCATGCAAAACCCAAACCGGTTAAGAGATGAGTCACCGATATCAGTGATTTGATCGGTGTTCCTTCCAGATGTAGCTGTGTCTTGCTTTTCAGGACACATTTCCATTTGGGCAGATTGACCTGGACTAAAGCTGGAACCGTACTGCACTTGTTGATAAGGTCCAGTTGAATAAGGCACTGAAGAACCAACTGTGCTACAACTATTACCAGTGACACTAGACTTAGTACTACCCAAACTCGTTGCAGAAGGTGAAGGACTAAGACCTGGACTGGACAAGTGAGTGCCATTATCTACAGCCAACATGTCTTGTTGCCATTGCTTGAAACAATAATTACACACTCTGACACGGTCCCATTCCTCTCGACCACCTTTGGGTTCATCAGATGGGGCTGGAATTGAGTTTGCAGTACACTTTGCACAAAAGACGCGACCACAAAGACGGCAATGGTGTCTACGATTGATGAGGTTGAATGGACTGTCACATTCGTAACAAACCCTACAGCTATGATCAGGCATCCAAAAGTCCCTCGACAGATTTGCTGGCTCGGTCCTTCGAGGGATCCAGGATTTCACCACATCAACCAAGTCTGAGAACCTCTTCTCGGGGGTGTCCATCGACAAAAACCCTCCCAAGCCCACTCATTTTATGAAAATAATCATTGGCCAATTCCAAGTTTCAATCCCCAATCCCCATCCATGCCAAAAAACTGAAGCCAGAGCAGTGTTCTGAAACTCTGGAACTGAATAATAGGTGTATTAAATCCTTATAAGGAAACTATAAACCAGGACATGTGATGCTTGTGCTCTATTTATTGATTCCCGAGCGTCAAGTCCCTGAGTATTCTTCCAATCGCAGTTTAGATCGAAACCTCCAAACAACTGATTCTGAAGTTCTTGATTCCAATGCCAGAAACACCTTGCCCGATTCAAATCCTCCAAAACCCTTTTGCAAAATTTCTATCTTTATATAAGAAAAAACCTTCCTCAACAAAAGCAGCTGATACCTCTCATTCATGCGAAGATAGACAGAAAATAGACCCAAAAAAAATACCTAGTATGGAACATGTGAAGGCAAATCTTAACCTGAAACCACGTTCTGATGCACCAGCAGAGCCTTTCTAAGCAAGTAACCCAATTCGGATTCCTATCTCTCACACAAGAATCTCTTGAACAGTTCTCGTAGGACGACACACCAATGGTTCAGCAAAAAGGAATCCAAGCTGGACGAGAACATCTATTTCAATGCCAAAGTGTAAGCATAAATTCCAACCACGACAATTCAAATTCCAAAGGCATCAAAATTGGTAGAAAAAACAGACCCAGCTATCAGAACCCAATCTTTCCAACACCAAATTCCCCAAAAAAACTGAAAAACATCCCGAATTTCATCGCTATCACCAAGAATAGGCCCGAAAAAACAGCCAACTGCATTCAGAATTACATCAAGATCTTATAAGCAGCGGATAAAGATTGCCATATGGAAAAAGCGAGGCACATACGCAGAGAAAACGATCAACAAAGGAAGAAGGCGAAGATGGGAAGCGCGTGAAACACTGGTATAGACTATTCAACGATCGAGAACCTTTCACCGTGGTCGAAAATTCGGAAAAGATAGCCGGAAAAAGGGAGAGAGATCAACCGGCACCTGTGATTCCTCGCATTTTCCAGAAATTCTATCAAGAAATTGTCAAGGTTTTTTTTTTTTTTTTATTGGAATCACGGAAATTTAATCTGACACCGTTAAAAAATCAAATGAATTTTATCTACCTTCCGGAGTCGTTCGTTTTGTTTCTCTTTTTTCTCCTCGTTTTATTCCCTTTTTTCCTGTGGCAGAGAAAAAGACCCCCTTCCACTCTTCAGTCTCTAATGTAACCTATTTTTCAAAAACCAATTTAATTCAATATTCGTAATTGTTTTTATACTTTATAATTATTTAAATTAATTCCAAATAAAATGTAATTTAGAAAATAAAAAATCTCTTGCCAACGGTGCGTGGACAGGGTAGCAATCATCGTACGATCACAACATTACCATAATAACCTCAGTACTCTTACCATGGAACGGTCCAATCGAGGGCAGTCTTGTCCCGTTTCCGCACGGCTCGAAATACAAATTACAGCCCCTCTTTAGATACATAATTCAAACGATCAGCACCGTTGATCGTAATTAAAGATCCAGGACAAGAACCCTAACTTTTAATAATTACCAATAATTACTCCTAAAAACAGCAATGAACGCAGCATCGCGGGACCAGAAAAAAATGAACCGGATAACTCTTGATCCAGTCCAGTACTCCGTTAATAGCTGCTTCATTAATTAACTCGTACAAATTAAGGCTTATGAATGAGACTTTAAAATTACGCGTGTTTTTTAATTACGCTGTATCTTGGTGCGACTGGTTGCCAGTGATCCTCATCTTAATAGCTATAACGCCGTGTCGTATTTCATTGAGAATGTGCCAGGATTGATCGTTTCAGGCTAACGGAGGAAGGGTGTTGTTGACGCATCTAAGCAGCAAAGATTCGTCGACTATGCAGCGGGCTCGACTTCCCAGTCTCCGGCCGAACTTCATCGATCGAAGGCAAATGGAATAAAAGCGCGTAAGCGAGTTCACGTGATTCAAGAGTCAAACCTCTGTGAGAACTGCGAAGCGTTCTGGTTTCAACGTGTTTGTTAAAATGTCTGTGAGAGAAACACTCCACAGGCGCTGTTGAAAATCGGTCGGGGCGATTCAAGAGTCCATCAATGCAGTACAAGAGGAAGCTTTCTTAGAGGACCAGGCGACTGCGACTGTCTCGTGTCGTCCGTGAGTCCCAATTTGCGGCAGATTTTCTCACCAGAATTTGAGTTGCTAAGAACAGCCTCATTGGATTATAGGATTCTGAGTATTAAAATCGATTACAAGGGATTATAAGAGTGAATAAAGGAAAAAGAGCATAGTGAAATAGTTTTGGATGTTTTGCATTAATCATATTTACAAAGCACACCTTATTAAGGGTTCTTACCCAGTTTCCATTAGAGATTCATTTGTTTGAGTTATCTCCAATTTTCTTATCACTGTCGAAGGTTTTTTCTTCTTTTTTTCTTAGAACTATGCAGATGGCTTTCACTAATGTCCCATTTGCTTCTTATTCGATCCTTTCCGAGTACTAAATTACAATGACTTTTACAACAGATAAGCAGTTTCCAGAAACTAGCAATTAAGAGTATCAAAGATAAGAAAAGCTTCCCTTGATAGGCATTTGCTTCGCAGCTACGGCATGAGAAAACACAAGGATTCTGGTAAAGTTAGAAAAGGAGAGATTTCTTCCCCTCGCCACAAATTAAATTGAAAAAGAAACAATCGAAATTGAAGAAACAGGGTAAGGCACTAGTTGGTCTTTTGACTCCCCATAAAAGAAAGCAACCTTTGCTTCTCAATTATCACTTTACAGAACTACTACTAAAAAAAATAACAGGTTTCATGTACATTTTCCTTCCAAATTGAAATCAAAAACAGTGTTTCAAAATGGAAGTAGTTAAATACAGTACAAGTATACAATACTAATTTGGGGGAATTTATCTACTACTACAGTGCCCAAAAACAGACACATTCCAACAAATCTGTCAGGGGAGTATGGTTCCGCACTAACTACAGGTTTGAGCAGGCTTCCATATCTCTATAACTACAACATCCGATCTGTCTTTCCCACAGAAAAGGCCACACGACTGTCTTTCAGCAGAGAATGAGCAGGTATTTACTATTTATACAATGCCACTCACCTTTTGCTGAAAAATGCAGTTCATCATGAGCAAGAGGTTCTATCTGGCAGAGATTAGCTGAAAGTCAAGTCTTGCAGGTTTATGAGCAGAAATTTCAGTTTTCTCTGAAAAACTTACCCAATCACTTGCAGTTGTGCTATGTTTTTATATTTAGATGCTCTCAGGTAGTTCCATCAAGTTCTAAGCCTCTTCAGGGTTTACCGCTTATGCATATCTTTGTCTCCAGAATCATTATTGAGCAGGATACTTCCCCTGTAATTTGTTACTCCAGTGTCAGTTTTGGGCAAGCGCCCAGAGTACATCAATGAACTGGTAAGTGCAATCCGAGCATCTCGAAATGGCGCTATGCATTTATCTTTTGCAAACTGGATGCAAGACTCTCTAGAAGCTGCAAGGCATGCCAACATCTCACACTCTTCACATTTCTCCCTCTCAGCAAAATCCACTGGTGAAATTCTGAATAAGGTGTTCCACCATGGAGGTTTGCATTTGTTGGATGCCCTAATTGAACACCCTACACGAGCTCCTTCCTTAAATAAAAAAATGCATTTATTCAGTATCTTTCAAAGAATAAAAAGTTCATCTCATAATTCAGCTAATCATCCAGCTTGGAACTTAGCAATGTTTCAGAAGATAACAGCAATAAAGCTCAATTTCCTTTCATATTGATAAGAGGGTTTTCTAGAAAAAGCCTGGGAACATACTAGCATAAAAAAATCTTTTCTTGAGGCGATATTAGCACAAAATTCTCATATGTGACAAAGTAGGAACTGAAGCAGGATAAGATAGTTCTGTATGTTTGTTTTGAAAATTATTCCAACAAGTATAGAGCACTGTCAATCTTGGCTGCTAGAACTCTGCAGTCATGAGCTGGTTTGTACTCCAACTTAAATCTGTGCAGCTGATTAACTTACTGCCCGGCAATACTAGAGCCAACCAGCTCGGCCAGCTGCGCAACTAAACAAAAGTTAAAAGGCTAATGATTTATTGGCCAAGGTTCACCAATGGCCAAGCAATACAGATATAAATAAGACATAACGATTTATAGAAATGATTTCCCGTAAAATGAAAGTATCCACAAAATACAGCAGGGGAGAAACTACAAACTTAATTAACACGATCCATAAAAAATCGTTTTTTTTCACAAATAATCACATGAGCTGCAGCCGTTTCTGATTTTTCTTCAGATTCAAGCAATCTAAGAGAGAAAATAATTTCCCAAGAAAGAAATGAAAAAAAAAAAAAAACATGATACATCAGTAAACATATTAACCACGCCAAAATCCACAATCCTCAACATCCGTGTGTATTACCACAAAGTTGAGAGGCGCGGAGAAAGTCCGAAAAAGATTAAGATAATTTACGCATAACCACCACCACCACTACGAAATGAAACAAAAGTTACTAACAAATCGCACGTAATCTTCATTATCAGAAGCCTGTGCCAACATAAAAGCATGAAACCAAATAGACTACCTCACATTGTTCGATTATTTTCGATTGCGTCTGTTGAAACGCGGATGTCCAACTACGGTCGTCTCGGAAGGCGAGAACGAAGGGGCCGACGGAAGGATCGTCAGATAACCCAGCCGGAATGGGTCCCCTGAGCAAAGGTACCGGAGGATCGAACAAAACTACTGTCTGGGAAGCGGAAAAGTGATCCATGTCGCTCCCTGCAAACGCCATCCACCGAGTGCTAGGGTTTACGAAAAGTTCTAGGGTTTTTTATATCGCAAGAAGGTGAAACTTCAGGTCAGCCGTTCCAGTCATGCATAAGGCCCGTAAGAAATAAGAAGAAACGAACGAGGACAGCTGAAGGTGGTGGGCTTTAGCCCATTAAAAACAGAAAACTTTTGACCCCTGATTATTATTGAAGAGCAGATACGGAAGAGTCTTACGGGAGGTCTCACAGAAGAGTTTCAATTAAAAAATATTTTAGTTATGTTAATTTTTTATTTATTTTATATTATTTAATTATACTAGATCTTATTGTTAAAAATTATACTTTGGGTATAATTAGGATAATAGTAATTTAATAGTAATTAGATTTTATTATTTTTTTCTATTATAAATATAGGCCTGTTAGGAGCGGAAGGCATAAGTACTTAACCCAGGACCATAAACTAATCTAGCGAATGTCTTTTCCTCTAATTTCTAGTGACTACTACTTTCTTGCACAAGCAAGCCCAAACAAAGATTTCCTAAGGTGACCATATCAAAATACATATTTGGTTCACCCACTTCATTGCATCATACGAATTTAATATATTTCTTTACAGCGATAGCTATATATAAACCTTAAAAACTCATCACAGAAGAGTTGAATCAAAAAGTAAAAGTAGCCATTTTCAATTGTTCTTTTTGAACTTTAGCCACCATAAACCTTGTATAGAACCAATAATTTTTCCTGCTACAAGTATTTGATTGACTGCATGACAGGCTCACCTTGTCGAGTTGCAATAACTCGGATAGATTATCATCAAAAGTCTGTTTCACTTTCATGTTTTTGATTCCATAATCGGCTACTGGTGATCAGTGGATGGTTCTACTGAAGAATACGGCATTGGCAGTAGCAGTGATGAAGCGATAAGGTCTCATGGAATAGTTAATTAAGGACCGATACATGCACGTCCAATTCTTCGTATTTAAATAGTCCACAGACGACTCACAATTCTTCCTGTCTCCTTGTTGATGTAGTTACCAAGGATCAGGGTTCCACTGATCCAAACTAAAATGGGTCACCCAGTTCTAAGCAGCATGAACCATTAACCTAATCCAAGTTTTAAAGTTGATTAATGTCAATCAAAGAGATCAACAAACAAATAATTGTTAAACGGCCAATCGCAGTTGATTTTACCGAAGGAAGGCTTCATCTGAATGACCGGTTATCATGAAATGAGCATATAAATTTAGTCTACTCCTACTCCTGACTCTTCACCTTCATCTTGATGGCAAAGATTCATCCACGGGCTTCTTCTTCTTCTTCTTCTTCTTCTGTTTCTTCTTCCTCGCACAGTCTTTCTTCATGTGTAACTCCAAAAAGAGAAGTTTATACTGTCTGGATGAAATCTTTAATACTCAACGGCAATGGTTGCGCCATCTATGATTCAAATGGACAGATCGTTTACAGGGTAGATAACTACAATCGCAGATGCAATGATAAAGTTCATCTTATGAACCCTAGGGGTCACATTCTGTTTACAATACTCAGAAAGGTGAGAAACTAGTCATACTTGAATTACGATCAATTCTTAGTTGATTTTTTCCTCTGTTGGTTTACTCCTCTTAACTCCATGCAGAAACTCGAGTTTTTGGTCGCTGGGAAGGCTACAAATCCAACATTTCCAACGTTAAGGATCATCAGAAGCCGTGGTTTAGAGTTAGTCGAGGTTGCAGCATCTTCTGGGGAGAGTCGTCTTGTTTGGTCACAGTGGATCTGGATAAAACTTTCCCAAGCTACTTTAGCATCAAAGGACTAAAGTCGGGATGCAAGATAGTCAAGCAAACAGGAGAGGTTGTTGCAGAGGTGAGCTCTTACAGATCTTTTTTTCCAGTGATTCTTTGGCTACAGGAATCGTTATTCTGTTGTCTAAACGTCTTTCTCGTTGTTACATGAACAAGTGAAGCAGAAAGAATCGAGTTCAGGAATTGCTTTGGGAGATGATGTTCTGAGCCTAATGGTGGAGTCCAACACAGATCATTCACTTGTCATGGGACTGGTAGCTGTTTATGGTCTAATGAACCGGAACATGTGAAAACTCTTTCTTCACATTTCCAGTTATCGCATAATTTGTCTAGAAAAATGAGATTATTGAGGTTTTGTAAACAGAGATCGGTTTCACTTCATGAACAGAAACTAAAACTGAACTGAAATCGGGATCTACACAGTTGGAAAAGGGTTAGAAGAAGAAGACGATGAAGTAGCTTGATTCCAGTTAAAGAATCTATATCAATAATCCAAACTTTCCGGTGGCCTTTACTTTTGTGGTTATTCCTGTTAATGTTTATATATCTCGGATGAATGAATTTTTCTGCTCAGGTGCCATGAGCGTGATTGTGGATCCAAACATGTTGATTAATCGCATTAAAATCACATCATAAACTCTGAACTGTTCGTATCTTTTCCCCTCCGTATCAAACTTCTTCCTTCTAAATATTCAAATGATCTGTGCATTATTCAGAAGATAAGATGATGCCATTTCATATTTTAAGTAATCCAATGCTAACCTCATGCTGTAAATAGTTTAGTGAGATTCAAAGATGGGCTTAAGGGTATTTTTAATATTTATCAAGAAAAATAAATCAGATGTCAGGTCAAACAATGGCTGTTTCCCTTGGAACAGTTTGGTGTTATTCTTGTAATTTACTGCATTCACCTACACTAATATTCCTTAACTAAAACGTATTTTATGTATCAAAATAGCTGAAAATATGCTTTCATGTCTTCTTTGATCTTCAATTCAGAAGAAGGTAGTTCAATTTCTATTGACTTCTAGGAATAACACATAAATACAAGAGATCTCAAGAGAAAGGAGAGAGGAGATGAACTTTAGTTATTGGGAGAGATAGCAGAAACCAAGGGAGAGAAGCAAGAGAAAAAGAGAAAGAGGTGTATGGACGAATTTGAGCTAAGAGGAAGAGGTTTGAATGTTCTACCTTATACCTTGATGTTGTATTTATAGTTTAGTGAAAGTGTTCACAATGATTACAATGCTCTTAGGGCTACACACTTCAAAAGGAAAAAGACATAAAACGACAAACACCAACTTGAACGATTACAACTCTATGCCACCTCTATGAAAGTTTTTCTTATTTACTAGTCGTGCCACCCCTACACACGTGAGTGTTTCTTAACGATTTCCAATTGTAATAGTTCATTCGAAAATTCTCTTTGTTCCTTCCTATAGGAAATTTTACTTTTGGTAGTTTTACCAATGGAATTTTTTACGCGGATAAACAACACTTTTTTGGCATAAATTCTTTTCCATTGAGAAATTATGATGATTTTTTTTAGTGAGAAGAATTTCACCGATAAAAAGTGTACTTTAAGATGTAATTTGAATTTTACCAACAATTATTTCTCCTCTAATCCTAGGGAATCTTTTTTGGCAAAATTTATTTTCTTTGGTAACTATTTTCCTACAAAACCCCGAGAAAATCTTTTCTATTGAATTTTATTTTCCACTGCAAAATAGTTATTTTACAAAATTTTTGGTAAATTTTATTTTCACAAAAAAAGTAAGTTAAATATAATCATTCTAGCCAAACAATTATTGAGTGAAAATGTGTTTTTGTTCGTGGAGTGTGAAATTTTATGTGTATACCAGGGCATTATTCTTTGCATTTTGCATGTGGTTTGGACGAAAAAAATCTTTGTAAAACCCAATATGCTAAGTTGATTATTGTAGAAGATTTTACAAAATTGTTATACATTTCTAAGATTCTGTAAAAGACCTAGGTATTTTTGTGATATCCTAAATTTTTTTGGATCTTCTCGAGCCTTGCATTGAGTTCATTTTAATGTACGTTAATGTGGAGGGCTAATGCAGTGTGCATTGATGATGTGTCATGATGACATGTCATACATGTGTAGGATTATGTGGCGATTCCATTACATGGTAGGTTACATGGCATTAATACCCTCAAGTGCTATCGTGGCATGATGACTTGGCACGGTCAAAGCTGACGTCTCAATTTGGACTATACACATGTGTTATTTTATTTTATTTTTTAAATTGGAGCTGGTGCAATTCAATTGTTGCTGAACCAGTAGCACGTAAGAGAGTATTTAAAAGCAGAAAAAGACCAATATGTAACATCAATTTCTGGTAATGCTCACATTCCATTTGCTGATAGCATGCCTGACACGCCGTCATCTACGTCTATCTTCCATACTGGAAATAGATAAAATATAAGAGGGTACATATGGCATAAAAAATCGGGTCAATCCTTTTCTCATCAGCCGACAATCCTAATCTCTCATATGAGATTTTCCCAAAATCGAGAGATGGGGAGATTTAGAGTTGCTGCCTGCCGATTCGGAGGTTCTCGTTATCTATCGTCGTCGTCTATCATCGTCGTCCGTTGTCGCCCGTTGTGTAAGTGGTCTGGGATTGACGAAATCGAAGGTCTCGAGCAGGTATGTTCTTCTTGTTTAAACCTAATAATGAGAGTTTTGGGGGGCCTTCAGCTACTTATTTCTTCGTTTCTTTTTTCGTTTCTGTTCACTATTGTTGAGCATATCATTTTGTTTTGTTGGATCATATGTTTTCATTTTCATCTTTTGGTTTTGGAGTAGTCTGAATTCAACATCTTTCACCAGACTGCCCTAATTTATGTTTTCGTCTTTTATATTTATGTTATGGAGTATCTATTTTCATTGTTCTAGTTGTTGTATCATGTCGATTATGTTGCCAAATCACTCGTTCGCAGTAGCATGTACCCTTGAATTTTTTTGAGATTTTTTTTGTGGGGAAGGGGCAGGTCCCCTGGGCTTTGAGGGGCTGGGGTGGCTGCGTGAGTTGTGCTGCTCAATTTTGGTGTTCGTGTCGCGATTTTGAGATATTTGGTACTTGTATTGGTGTTCGGTTCGGGATTTTGAGGTCTTTGGTACTGGTTTTGAGTGAGATTCGTGGATTTGACGGAGCCTCTGATCGAAAATGCTTCATTTTTTTGTTTGAATTCGAAGAAAAGATTTGTTAGTCTCATTATCTAGTCTTCTCCAATCATATTGGTAGTGCGTCTGAAGCATTTATTTCCTATATGCACGGGTCTCATTCACTTAATCTATGCGACTGGAAAGGAGACTAAGGCTGATGCTCGTACATAGGACCAATGTTTCATATGCTGCTGAGATATCTCTCTTAACATGAAGATATATCAGATTCTATGATAAGGGAGAGGAATTAAGGGGTCTTTCGAGAAAATTATATTTCAGTGAGATACCTTGGTTACGTGGTGATATACCTAGAAAGGGCTGGACAAAGGTTGGGTTCAGAATATGTTTTTGAAATCTCGAATCCGACACTGTAATATATCACTTTGAAACTCCTTTTCTGCCTTAGTTCCCAACTCCCAAGTCCCATATCTCATCCTTGCCTCATCCAGTATCCTCATTGCATCCTCACATCTTTGACCAATTCTCACTCTAGTTTCCATCTTTCACATATTGTTATAAAAAGCTATAAAAAATAATTTTTTTTACATTAAAATAACATATATAAGATAAGGATTTTGGTATCATGTAAAGATTTTTTTTTTTTCTGTGGACAAAATTTTGTCTTCCTATTGCCCTTATTAAAGTAAAGATTTAAAAAAAAAATAGATGTCTTTTGGAAAAAAAAAACCAATGTAGTGGTATAGTAAAACCTCACAAGTTAGGGTGGGTCCTACTTGGGAAAACCCATCTCTATCCCAAATGCTAGCGGTGTTTTACTCAACTCTTCCTAGCTCCTCGCATTAAGGTGTCACTCATGCGATGGTCATCTGAGATGATATTGCAGTAGGTCAGCATTTGTATAACCAATATATGTCCACTCTAATTTTTTTTGAATCTTGTAATTTTATTGTGGATTGTCTAAGTATAATATTTGATATACAGTTGGATGAGTTAAAATATGCTATTCCCTATATTAACATTTGGGTATTCACGTTCAACTAAACAGCAAAAGTGAATGAGCTCCTTCCCTGAATGGGTCCATTCACCAAGAGTAGGGAACAGGGATCGTACTATGAATAGCACTAAGTAAGACCCATCTATAAATATCAAGGAAACTAGTATTCTTCATACTCCTGGAGCCACAATTGTACAATTCAGTACGAATGCTTCGAACTTTGTCCATATAAGTCTTAGTTTAAATTTGCTAATAATTGTACTAATTGGGGTTGATCCTCTTCAATCATATGGAGAAAATGAATGAACCCATTTATGTATAAAAGTGGATCCCAATTATCCATTTCATATGATTGGAGGGGATAACGTAATGGTTAATACATAGGTACTAAGCCCGTACAATCTGTATAAATCCCATTTGTTGGGTTTTGATTGAATATTTTATAATGGCATTTGAGTTTTTGACTCATTGCCTTATGTTGAGGATGCCTAAGAAAAAATTATTTCTTGTCGGTGCTAGCATTGAACTTATCTCTAAAATTTCCACTGCCTCATTGTCACCACGATTCCTTGTGAATTAAACTTCAAGACTTAGGGTGAGTGTCTTTTAGGTTGGCGTCTTTGTTTAATTATCTTTTCGTGGGTTTTTTACTTATTTAGTTGAGTTTGTTGAAGAGGCCATATCAAGGAGCCTAAGATGAGTCTCATGCAAAGCATTTCTCTTAAGTTCCATTAAGTCTAAGATAAATCTTATGCAAGACAAGTCTCACAAGAGAAGCAAACTCAAAGGTACCTTTTCTTCCTTATATTATTATTATTTTTTAAAACCCTCTCCATACAACACCGGAAGAAAGTTAAGATAGGGGTTTTCTCATACCCTGGCCCCATTTCTGGAAAGGGGTGCTGTGCTTACTGTTAGCTTTATATTTACCTTATACTGACCTCGTGTTAGTACCAAGCTGAGGTTGGTTCAATATATTAGTTTTTTGAAATGAAATAATATTAATTTTATATATGATGATTGCATTATTTAGCTGAATTTGAAGAACTGGAGAAATTGAAAATGAGGTTGGACAATATTGGGCACCCCCGACCAATCGGAGACTATCAGATATTTTATTACCATTCTTTTGCTAAATTATAAATCTTGTCTCTTCTTTCTATTTGGGCAATTTTACCTCTAGCTACGCAGTTAATATCTTGTCAAAGAAGCAGATAAATGTTGGTCCATACTTTTTTTGTGTGTGTCATAACAAGCCTGGTCATAAGTTATCTCTCATGTTTGTTCTATGTTTTTAATCAAGTCCAAAGTATTTGAGTAAAACACTAGCGGAAAGGAGAAAATATTGAATTTAATTCAGAAAGTGCGCATTAATATGTTTGTTTTTATTAAAATAAAGTTATTTGTCTGAAGCATGGATGGATCACAGACTTGCTCTAACTGTTTTTAATTATTCCTTGTTTTATTCTGGGCAGACAGTTTCATTCAAGTGAAAGAGATTCAATTGTGTATCTTATCCAAAAATGGTTTCTGGGTTGATTAATGCAAATCCAGTAGTCTATGAAAGAAAAGAGAGACGATCAAGAGCTCCACAGACTGATGTAGATGAGTATGCCACGGAACAAATCGATCAATTAGAAGTGTTTGATATCCTTGAACTGGAGTGGTGCTATCTACTTTTGGTCTTAAGCTATGCTTCTTTCTTCTTTTCATCTCCTTGTCTCTCTCCTATACTCTCTCATCTGTTTTGGAAGTAGGTGCTGATAAAACACATTTTATTTGGAGATTGTGGGGAAGCTCATAATAGCTATTCTTAAGTTAATTCCCCCAGAATGCACAAAAGTTGTAAAGAGATTCTATATGGTAAAGGCAGCTTTCTTTTCGATTGTATTTTATGGGTGGTTTCTGAGTAGACATATTAATGTTATTTTTATTGCCTTTTACTGATTTTGGTATAAAGCACTTCTTATTTTTTCTTTTTCCTAGCTACTGTCTATTTTCCTAATTTGAGTGTTCTTCTCTATTCATCCTATCAAACTTGCACCCAAAGTGCTCAGAACTTCTATGCTTGGTTATCCAAACGAGGAATTGAACTGGGATTTCTTAAAGCAGTTCATACAGCAATTCTGCTTCTCTGTGATTGATTTTTTTATAGAAAAATGTCTTTGCAGTTACTCTCTTGTCAACTTTAACATCAATTGATTAAAATCAGGTCAATTTTAAACTGTCCTTGTTTCTTTTGACATCTTAATACTATTTTAATCTTTCTTCTTCTTTTCTGCAAAGTATTATCTGCAAATTTTAGCAACAAAAAATGACAATCATTTATAGCACAACCAATCATCAATTACATTGGTGCTCTACCTTTTATATTTTATATGTTTGCTTCGTTGTATGAAAATGCTTGTCACTTTCATCATCAAGCTTTGTCCAGCTCTTATTGAGGTTGAAAAAGCTTGTTTCTTTAACAATCTTAAACCATATTAGAGATATAAAAGACCCAGAACATCCGTATTCTTTGGAAGAACTGAAAGTGGTTAACGAAGACGCAATTGAAGTAAATGATGGAGGAAGCTTAGTAAGGTGTGTGAGAAGCTCACCTCTTGTCAAACTATCTGGTTGTTACACTGAGTTACCTATTTAAACTAGTCAATGGGATATTTACAATATTAAAGTGATCATGGTTTATGAACCAGGGTGACTTTTACTCCAACAGTTGAGCACTGCAGCATGGCTACAGTTATTGGGCTTTGTATACGTGTAAAACTTATGCGTAGTCTACCTTCTCGTTACAAGGTATGGCCTCTTACTTATTCTCTTTGTTATGAATATGAACTAGATGAGGTTCCATACTCTGTCTTATTTGAATTTGGTTGGCTTGAGAAGGAGGCACTGGTAACATATGAGACGTGTTTAGTGTTTTATTAAGGGTGTAGCAGTGCTTTGTCTTCTTCTGTCATAGTTTGGTGGCCTGTGAATGTGGTAGAACTTCAATAAGATGGAAAAGGATATTTTCCCCCAAATTTTTTAGTTTGAATGTGTTCTGCATGCATGAATTTTTATTGTCTTGATCATGAAGAATTCAGTAAGCGCTACAGGCTTTTAAAACAATTCATGCTTTAGACATTTTAACAACTTTTCATTGGGACGTGCATTTGTATAATTCTAACCTATTGCATGGGTACCTTTTCCATCAAGATTTCCGGTCTCTGTAAGAGGTCTCGCACATGGTCACCCCCTGCTTAAAGAAACATTTTCAGGATTTTAGCCACTCGAGATGTCTCCCCCTGATTTAAATGCAGTAATTATTGCTTGTTTTCCTTTGTTTCTGCGTCCAGGTGGAGGTTAAGGTTGCTCCAGGAAGTCATGCTACTGAAGCTGCAGTAAACAAGCAGTTGAATGACAAAGAACGGGTAGCAGCAGCATTGGAAAATCCCAATCTTGTGGAGATGGTTGATGAGTGTCTTTCTCCTTCCTATACTTGACTCATGCTGCCATCCGTAGTATTTTCAGTCTTTTGAGCATGGGAAGATGCAGGCATGAATGATTAACATAATGAACGAGCTCCTGTAAATTGCTTCTACACTGTTTGAAGAGAATTATTTGTCGAAAACTATGCCTGCTTTAGAAACCGTGGCGATAATCTTCTCCAGCCTGTGGGAGCAAAATGAATGGAGGGTATAGCCTTTTTGGTGGGTAATGAGTGGAGTAGAACTACTGCAGTAGATCTTCAGAATGTGTCTTTTGGTTTTAAGAAACATACATGTAATAAGAATGTGACAATGCTTCAGATCGACTACATACTTCTGAAATCATTTTTAACTAATTTTTTATATTAGTTTACTGAATTAAGTTTTTCAATGAATTATATTGAATTTTATATTAGTTTTAAAAAGTCAAAAAAATAATTTTTGTTATTTCACTTTTTACAATATCATATATCAATTTTTTAATTTTTTTATATCTCGTGAATAATCAAGCATACCTGATGTGAATGAACTTAGGTTTCACTCCTTCGTAGAACAAAATCTGACAAATAATATTCAAAATGAAAGAAGAAACTGGAAGGTTGCACAGTTGCACGATCTACCACCGTCCTAGAAAAGTAGCAGTCAATTTAACAGATTTCCCCCATGAATTTTAATAGATTGTCGAGCGCCACGAGAGCGGGTGGAGGTGGAATTGGATACTTCTTCAGGATACAAGTTTTAAGGACGTCCGGCCGGCGTCGATTTGGATTTTGGGCGTAAAAGAAGAAGGGGGGAGAAAAAGAAGCGCAAAGGAACGAGGTAAAGGGATCAAACGGGAAAAAAAATATTCTTTGCTCGAAAAAGTTGATTGGAATCCGGCAAACCTCTCGGGGCGAATTCGCCGAGCATCTCCATCCTCCGCCCTTGATTTTGACACCCTATAAATGTGGTCCGCTTCCTTCATTCTGGATAAACGTCAGCAGCCACCTCCCGACCATCACCAGAAGAAGCTGACGCCTCCCATCAAAATGGCTGACACCCTCCTAAACCCAAAAAATCCTACCCCGCCCTCTAACATCTCCGCCTACTACCAGACCCGAGCGGACCACCATGCTGTCGTCTCTAGCGACTGGCTCGCCCAGGCGCAGTCTGCCGTCCTCGGTGAGTCGCCTGAAACGGACCGGACGTCCATTGGGGACGGCAATAGGAAGGCGTTTAGCGTGATTGAGGAGTTCAATTACTGGAGAAAGAAGCCCGATCTGGCCGAGGCAGTCGCTGCGATCATGGCGTTGGCGGCCGTGATACGCTTTAGCGAGGCAACGACGATGATGGAGCTCGAGATTGAGCTTAAAAAAGCGTCTGACACCTTGAAGGTAGGAGTTTGAGGCCTTCATTCCCTAAATACTAGTTTCCAAATTCTAGAAGGGATTGTTTAACTTACACTGCGGTGAAGGGGGTATTCGATTCTGTGGCCTATAACAATTTTAGATTTTATGTTGAGATTCTGTTGCATTCTGTAATTTCGATTTATTTGTGTGCGTTTGCTTGCTTGTCACGTTCATTTTTTTTCTCCGTATACGCTACCCGAGCAATTGAGGCAATAAAAAAATTTTGAGATTGATTTGGCATTGATAAAGTTGAGTTATAAATCTTTCCTGTTTTCTTTTTTATGGTGCTCCATTGTAGTTTCGGTAGTTGATTTTCTGCTTTTAGCTGTATTTGTTTTATGTTGTCATGTTCTATTTCATTTATGTCCTTCTTGATACGAGATAGTACTGCATGGCTTAAGGGAGAGTTGTCTTGTCTATGGCCTCTATCTCAAAGATTGGAACTTGTTGATAGCTGTATGTAAAACTTTTCTGTTAGTGTTAGCAACCTGTTAACAGGTTTCATGGATAAAGAATCAGATAGTCTGACTTTCATTTTGAGAGGATACTTTATTATGGCAAAATCCTAGAGTTTCACGCTGCCAAAATGTTTTCCTGAAATTGTGAGTTCACAATCACTTTCTCTTAATGCCAACTAGTTCACATGACCATCTCCTGGAAAAGTTTTCTTTTTTGGGAGATGGAATTTCTAATTGATCATATGGGAAAAATCAAAGTAGGTTCTGACAAACACAAATAAAAATTTTCTGTCTATACTTCAGACATAGTACAGAAATTAGTACAAATTATTCTGGACCATTGCCTTTCTGTCCCCACAAGGTTGACTGCTGTTCATAAGCCCTGCTTTCCTGGTTACAGTAGGGCATCACCCAAGTCAATGGACTTGCCTCAAACCTTGCTCACGTTATTATTATTATATATTCACTAGATTTTTTTATCTGAATGGTTCATAATTGAGTTTTGTAAGAAGACCTATACCTTCTCGGTAATTGGTTGTTGTTTATCTGCAAAGAACAAAAGAGAACAATTATGAATCAGGTTAGTTTGTGACACTTAAGTTCTACCAAATTATGACCTGTTTACATTTCTTACTACCAGGGTACAACCCACTTTATGTTCCTACCGGGGGATGGATTGAGTGATAATCGTGTTTGCGTACTTGTGTACGTGGAAAAGATCTGCAAGTGTTGAAATAAAATATGCAAATAAGGTAGACCTGAAAATTTATATCGTTCACCATCCTTCTCCCAATCCACACTTTAAGCAACTTGCTTGAGATTCCTATAAGTCATCGTGTATTTTAGCGGAGCCCACAACACCAACATATAACAAGAGTAAACTGCTCTTACAACATACGAGCAACCCCTTGTCTCAATACCCTAAGATTTACACTGAACCTCAATACAAATGGCTCATTGGCCTTTACAACCAGAGGAAAAAGAAAAAAGGTGCGGAAAACACAAGTTAATGGAATAGACTTACAGCCTACTAGCTTGATTTCTCCTTGAATGTGGACAAACCTAAAGGAATTCAGACTTTGGGGTACTGGTGATTGATTTGAATACTTTTCAATGCAAAGATTTTACTAGTTTTACCTTAATGATGTTAGATGATCACCATCCTTTATAAATTGCACCTCGGTGGCATTTATAAACGAAAAGTAAGAGCTAGAAATGCAACTAGCCATTCTTGGTCTGTTGGAGGTCACTCCACGCAGCCTCGTGGCCCCTTGAGGTGCTTGAAAACAGCTTAAAAAACTTGCCCCTATAAATCAGGTCGATAACCCTAAGATGACTGGAATTCTCTCCATTTGACCTGATAAATTCTGGAAGCTTACCAGAATTTCATCCAGTCAACCCGTCCCGTTCCATATCAGGTTGACCATTGAATTCTAGAAAGTGTGATTACACTCCCATTGGGTCATTTTCTATTCTAACTCATTTTAAATGTGTCCTAGCCTATGTGCTTTATAGGAGTGTTCATACAAACATGGAGTAATAAACTAAAATAAAATTTTTAAGTAGAAAATATAACCCTTATATAAAAATTGACTCTTTACAATCTTGAAAGCTCTTCCACTTGACTTGTCTTCTTCTGAGTAACCATCTGTACCTCAGGTTCTTGACTTGGTAACTTAAATCTTTAATTTTTTTTATTCGAATTCATTCCTTAGACTGCTTAAATCTTTGGTGGAAGACATGTGTCTAATAACACAAGTAAAATTATTAGTTGTACACTGACATGTGTTAATAACACTTGTAAGATTGTTAGTTATACACTTTCCCATTATGTTTTTTTTTTATTAAAAAAAACATATGGTGCTAAACATGATTTGAGCCCTTGGGCGAACAAGCTCTTTCCAGAGATTGCCACCTTTTGAAGTTCAATAATAAGAATGTCTTGGTAGCTGGTTGCTAACTTTGGAAGCCATAATCCACCTAAAAAATCCTCCATGACAATCTTCATTTCACAATCCTCGCTTGCTTTGCTCGGAATTGATGGTGCTACTAAAGATATTGATGGTACTATACTACTAGTCTATGTTGGTCCAGCAGGTACCATGATTATAATAAAGCAGAAACAAACTCTCGCTAGTATCTTGCCTGCTTTGCTCAGAATTGTTCCAGTCCTCTAATTATTGAAGAAGTCTCAGCTAATATGATTGGGTGGATAAGTACGGTTCCTCCTCGCCTCTAGTTGGCAAATCATTTGGAAGCATGTGCTCAGATCAGCCAACTCCCTCTCTAGGCTGTTCTTTGTATTTCAAAGCTCATTGCTTTTGTAATTTTAGGGGTCTCCCCTTGTGCTTTGTGTCATATTCTCTGATTGTACTCTAGCTTGTACTTTAGCTTTCAAGCAGTAAAAGCTCTCAGCATTTTTTTAAAAAAATGGAAAAAAAGATCTGTTTCAAGCATGTTACTGTATCTCCTTAGTTATGAATTCTTTGGTGGTTAATGAATTGTCTGGTTGTTAAGTTGAGTGGTTTTCCCAATCCATTCTTCTATGCAGTTTTCCCTTCTGAGTCATTTAATAGTACACTTCAGTGGTTTCTTTGTGAAAATTTCCAGTTTCTTTTCAGCAAGTTGACTGGGGCAATTTTTAGGCAGAAGTTGTGCTCCATTCTTGCCTCTTAATAATTTTCTGGATGGTTGAATTCAATTTTTTTCAGTCATGGGATACAACTTCTATCTCTTTGTCAGCCAGCTGTGACTTGTTCATGCGCTATGTTACTAGAACTTCAGCTCTGGAATATGAGGACTTCTCTGCTGCAAAGTCCCGTTTGATAGAAAGAGGAGAGAAGTTTGGTGAAATATCACTCAAGGTATTTCTTGTCTTCTTTGTGGTTATTTTAGTTGTTTTTCAGTCTCGTAGTGTTCCTATGTTTGCTGCTGTAACTTCATATCTAGTTGGATCAGTGAAATTTGTGTTTCCAGGCACGCAGGACCATAGCAATGCTTAGTCAGGATTTTATATTCGATGGATGTACTATCTTGGTTCATGGCTATTCAAGAGTTGTACTGGAAGTACTGAAGACTGCGGCAGCTGGTGGGAAGAACTTCAAAGTCTGTTGCACAGGTTGGCCTCTGGGTCCTTTTTGTGGTATATCTTAGATAGTAATATGTTACCCTTTTTTGAGAAATTTCTTTGGACCCACTGGTGTGACAAAGGTCGCTCATTTTCTTGAATTTGTTGTTGGAACCTAGAGGGAAGACCCGATCGAACAGGCTTGAGATTCTCCAAGGAAATGGCAACTCTTGGTGTGCCTGTTAAGCTTCTCATTGACTCTGCAGTGGCATATACAATGGATGAGATTGACATGGTCTTTGTTGGAGCAGACGGAGTGGTTGAGAGTGGAGGTATAATCAACATGATGGGAACATACCAAATCGCATTGGTTGCCCACGGCATGAACAGGCCTGTGTATGTTGCTGCTGAAAGCTACAAGGTATGGCAAATTCCTTATCTATCAATAAGTAAGACGCTTATGCCAAATCACATTTCAGATGTGTGTTGATGATGGAGTTATCATGCTTCATGAGTTTTAATTGTTTAACTTACAAACTTCTAACATGATATGTTCTGTGTTTTGGTAAATTTGCAGTTCGCCCGTCTATACCCTTTAGACCAGAAAGATCTGGCTCCAGCTCCACGCCCTATTGATTTTGGGGTCCCAATTCCTTCCAAGGTTGAAGTTGAAAAATCTGCCAGGGATTACACCCCTCCTCAGTATCTTACCCTCCTATTTACCGATCTTGGTGTTCTAACCCCATCTGTAGTTAGCGATGAGCTTATTCAACTATACCTATAGCATGAAGCTGATTAATTTTAATTTTGTACTCTGGTCAGATCGTTATAGTCATGGCTTTGATTTGTAAAACTGAATTACCTAGGGTTACTGCCTCCTTTGGTATATGCTTTCGATATACTACTGTATGATATTTTAGTCCTGTCTTCATACAAATATTGAAACGATATCAGATATTAGAACATGTTGTGGTTCAAAATTTCTCTTATTTTTTTATTAATCGGAATTTGATCATTATTATTTTTAAAAAATTATGCATGAGTTTGAAAAATCAGATGACGTGTACGTGATAAGTGTCTCATGCATGCATGAGTTTCAGAAATCAGAAGAAAGGCGTTTGCAATGTTGTTGAAGACAACCATGGGATGGATCTTGACGTCCATTATCAAGCTGAAACATCGACACTTACAAGACGAAGACAAAGGCTACTCGCTCCAATTCAGATTTGTTAGCTCTATCATTCTCTTCCTGTATGGAAGATTCGGTGTCGAAGTACCCAACCGACTTCTCCGTTAATCCTGTTATCAGATATCTCCTCCAGAGATTCGGTATAGAGTTATCGGAAGATTTTTAAAAAAATTCGAATCTTTATTTGGATCAGATGCAAACCTTCAAAAGCTTTATTCTTATGCAATAAAGCTTGATTTTAGAGATGAGGGCTACCTTGTTTATCCGCAGGGATGCTACTTACTACGAGCGTTTCAGAAACGGGAAGACGGGTAGAGGAGCATCAATGGCGAAATCTGTTGAAATAACCACGCAACTAATGCTTCTTCATTACATTACATTGATAACGCTTAAGTCTTTCATTTAAAGAAAACACTACATTCTTTCCCGTTGCAATCGCAATGCCTTTGGAGAGAAGCAGATCAGACTGGAAAATATACGAAACGGCGGAGTACGTCAAGATTCGGTCGTCAGACTTTTCTTCGAAAGAAGCTTCGCCCTCAACTCAGCCGCGTCGACGTCACCAAAGCGATTCTCCGGGATCCAGTACCCCGTCTGCGGATCCCTCATCCAGTAGCACTTCTGCGACGTCTCCGACTCGGTCTTCATCCCTGCTACTGCTGACACTGATGGCTTAAGCCCTATTTCCGCATCGCCTGCTGCAGAAGACAAGCATCTCCGACTGCGAGATGAAAAGCGAACACTCTTAAGTCCCGTAACAGATAACAAAAAAGCACCAAACCGAAACAGAAAAAGAAAGCCGTGAAGCACTTACGTCACAGAGAAAACGCCGGTGATCGTCCGAGCCTTCGACATTGATGACCCAGTAAGCAAAAAAAGGAAGGATTCTTGAGTAGAGTGGGTTTAAGCAAAAAAAGGAAGGATTCTTGAGTAGAGTGGGTTTTGCGATGGGGAGAGGCCAATATATATAGAGAGGAAGGGACCGGAGAGTGAGGGTTCATAATGCTACTAGAATCTAATTCTCCAAACTTACCTAAACTAATATTCTGAAATCTGTAACGTTGCTCGTTTTGTTTACCGGCTTTTAATCTTCTAATTGTAGCAGTTGAAATTAAAGCTTTTACAAATAGGAATTTTTAGGATATTACCTGATTTTTTTAACATAATAACACAAAACTTTTTTAACTTATTTAGTAGTAAACTTTGAATAAATTAATTAACTAAAATTTTATTTTATTTTTAATATTTATAAATATTTTTTTATAAATAAATATTTATTTTCAAAAAAATAATATTTTTGAAAAATGACTTTATGATTTAAATAAAAAATTTAAAAGATTTTTTAAATATTTTAAAATAAAATGTGTACTAATAAATTAGATTTTTAAACTGTAACATAATTTTAATTTTTTTAAATTAAAAATATTTTAAATCTATAATAAAAGGTGTTAAATAGTAAGAATATTTTTTAATTAATTAATATAGGGAATTTTATGTTTTTTATTATAAAAAAGGTAGAATATTTGTACCAATAAATAAGAATTTTAAAACTAAATTATTTTATACTAAAAATTGTATTAAAATAATTACATTAAGGTATTATGAAAATAAAGTATTAATTATATTTAAAAATATTTTTAAAATAATTAATACTCAATTTTTATATATTTTTATATTAAAGTGAAGGTAATAAAATAAAATGTGTGAGATTTTTTAAAATCAGAAATTTAATATTTAAAAAAAAATAATTACAAAATAACCTAAGTCAATCATGAAAAAAAATGGGAGAAAAAAAAACGAACTGACATGGAGGGGCGATATGGCATTTAATGACGAAGTAGATGTGTCATCCTATCCTACGTGGAGGATTACAGAATAATGAGTGAGCTGGAACTCGTGATCTCTACTACCTCTCTAATGGAGGCTCTCACATCCATTAGCCCAAGTAAACTCACTACGTGCATCTTTAAAATCGTGTTTCATGCACGATTGATTGATGCCATTCGATCAAATGGGTATAGGGTGCCTCCCTTCTTTCCAAAGCTTAGAGCTTGAGACTTGACAGCCGCCAAAGAATCGACAAAAGCAGAGCAGAAACGACGGAAAAGAGCTGGAAGATGCATCTTTCATCTGATCATTCTCTGCTCGTTTCTTCTAATTTTTTTGCCAATCTTGTTCGTAGCTTCTACCCTAAAGTATAATGCAAAATGCGAAAATTTTAGAAGTTTTATGAGCTGTTAAAAGATGGCGAAGAAAGGGAGAAATGGTCCTCTTTTAAAAAAATTATCCATTCGCCATTTTCCCCTTTCTATGAGCTATGAAGAAAATGCCATTTTCGTGAGCTCTTAAAAAATTACGTTATCAATTCGCTCTTCGTGTTTAATACTTACAAATCAATGTTTAATACTTGTAAATTGTAATGTTATTTGGTCTTCATATATCCACTTTTAAAAATATTTTAGTTGATCTCCTTTGCTTTCTGCTTGTGTTTATTTTAGCCTTAGTTATTTGAACCTTAATTGAGATTTATGATGAATATGTATTCTTATGTATTGTGGAGATTAGTAATGAAATGACCGTTTTAAGTATTATCTCTATGGGTGTTTCCACAAATTGTAGGTTATATTTTTCATCAAGTTCAGGTTGGTCAAAGATAATGACTTATGTGAAACAAGTGGAAGTAGTAAATTCACTAAAGTCGGAATTAGATAATTATCTTGAAAAAAGGTGTGTTTATATGTGAGGAAACTTCACAATATAATTTTGATATTTTAGAATGGTGAGAAGTGAATAACCAAAAATTTCGGTTATTATCTAAGATAGCAATAGACATGCATGCAATTTTCATATGTACAATAGCCTCAAAGTCTAGTTTTAGTGCTAGCTGATAGAGTAATAAGCCCATATCATTATTCCTTGGCACGTGATACAATTCAAATTGTGATTTATGGCGGTGATTGGATTAGGGCTCTTCACGGTGTCAAGAAAAATCAAAAGGTGATCTACTTTTGAATAATTATTTACTATAAGATTTTTCAGAGATTTGTTTAGTTTTATTTGTTAAATTATTGTTTGTTGATTGGAACCTGAGAAGAAGTTTGTGGAGATAATGCTACTAGTTACTTGATTTCTTAATATTATTCATTACATGAAGTGATTAGTAACGGAATAATATATTTTTTATTAGACAATAATAAGTTATGTTCTTTTGTTTTTTTTTCAGAGGTGGAAATTTTGCTCATGCAAATAAGGACTTAATATATTGTTTTCTAGCACAAAAAGAATGTCTTGGAGTTTATAAATTTGTATTGGATGAGCCTAATGAGCTTGAAATGCTTCGGGTTTTGCACGAAGTTTGCTCTTGGGCTTTGGTTCTTGGTCGAGTCATTACTATGAAGATTGCACGAACTCGAGCTTTTAGGTGACACTTAGAATTAAAATGGGGTTAATTATATTTTACAAAGACCAATTCACCATTAAAATATTAACCTCCTCCATTGAGAAAATAAATTAAATACGGTGACTCCCATTTTTCCGTCTCTCTCGCTTTTCCTGAAAACTTGCGCTGCAACTTAGATCGATTTATTCGTTCCAGAGATTGAGACACGGAACGGGGACCATTTCCACAAATCTCTTCAACCATCTTCCTCGAACGTCGCTTTTAACCGGGAGGACGGAGTTACCAGTCTAGCCCGGAGTTGGATCCTCGCTCTCGAATAATGCAGGTCACGAGGAGGTGACAAGGCTACAACGCCCTATGAACTATTTGATACTTATCCCACGATTCTGATTCGTTTCAAGAACTCGACAAACCCAGTAGGATTTGTCGCCATTGGACCCTTTTTCCCATCTCACCATTAATATCCTCCGCGCAGATTACAAGCTGATAAGGACTCCGGTCAGGAGGTGGCACCCAGATCTCCGGTTCTCCTCCTTTCTTGTTTGTCGGAAATCACGTCTATTCATTGTCAGAATTCATCGACAGTCATGAACGGATTGGTGAGAGTCACGAAACGAATCCCTCAGATGCCAAAGAGCGACAGAGAGACAGACAGGACCAACATGGAGACGAGGGGGAGGCCCGCCTTCCTTTACGATTCCCCACTGAGTGAGAAGGGGCAAGGTGCTTTCGTCCGAGTCATCCAGCACAGGCTCTACGAAGAACACGAAGAACTCGATCCATTTCTTTTCCTGACTTGACCAAAGATTTTTTTTTTTTCATATCACGTCAAAATTTTAAAATTATTTGATTGAAATTTGAATAAAAATTAAAAAGGATTTATTGATTATACTATTTGAATCCATTTATTGTAATATTTTAATTAATTTATAATTTTAATTAGATTTTAGAGTTAATTAATTTAACATCTATTAATATATTTTATATATACATATTTAAGTTTGTAAATTTATACTATTGTCATAATTTGTCACTTATTATTATTTGTGTTGCTTCAAATTCGCAATGAAATATTTTAATTGGCTTAATTTATTCAATTCTATAGAACTTTTTAAATTGAATAATTAATTAACATTTTATTATTTTTCATTATTGGGTATTTATTGTATTATGTCTCATTAATTTATATTTTAATAATATTTGCACAAGATTTAGAGTTAATTATTTTAGCCTCTAATTTTGTTATATTTATGTATGGTGTTTTAATGTGCAAATTATTCTTATAATAAATATTATTTACAATAATGCATGTGTGTCATATTATTTTATTCATTTAAATTTTACACAAATATTGAAATTATAAAAAGCTTAAATAAAACTAAAATAATAAATAAATAAAATTATTTCTTCAATTACATAAATCACTCAAATAACAAATAACCGTTATGATAAAAAGACCATTCGATAAGTAAATTTGATAATGGTTGAGTATCCTTGAGATGTGTCAAGTGAGAGAGAGATGCCTGAATATCAAGTATTATTGTTGACTAAGCTCTTAATACTCCAAGTACGGGAGAGAACATAAAATAAAATATTTGCACGGTTGAAGAATTTTTTCCAGCAAAAACAGATTGAAGAACATGAATCTTTTTTTCTGCAAATTGAAGTTACAAACTCCAACTTGAGGGAGATTATTGAAGAGCAAATATGGAAGTATCTTATAAGATTCTAATGAAAATGAGTCTCATAAGAAGAAGCTACGACAACGGAGGAAGTTTTAATATTTTCGAATTTCTACTTTGATAATAGTTGTGTAACTGAGATTTGAGTTGTTTAATTTTATCACGATTCTACGTATTTCCTCTATTACAAATAGATGTTCCATGTACTCAAATTACGAGAGTCAATGAATTCTCTCTTTTCCAAAAATTCAACAAATAAACTTTAGTGGCGATTTTTTGACTTTTTTCAACAGTTTTTATGAATTTGTTTTTGCTGTGTAAAAAAAAAATACACCAAACTTACTCAACCATTAATATAGGACATAAGATACCACAATAAGATAAGAGAAAAAAATAATGAAAATATATGAAGGCAAAAAAACTACAATAATTTCAAAGAATTTTTTTTTTTGTCGAATCGTTAACCTATCAATTTCTACAAAATGAGAATACTAGAAAAAATATAGAAAAATATAGAAAAAAGAAATAAAACAAGGCTATTGCACCCCTCCTACTTTCAAATATCAAATCTTGAATCAAAACAAGGGGTAGTGCCATCCCCTTCCCCAGATAGGTCTTACCCAATAGAGAAGAGAGGAAGGGAGAGGAATATGGGAATTAGTTGTTGGTGATAGAAATGCCTCAAGAAAGTGGAGAATGACTATCAGCCATGAGAGTCAACAAACCCATATTGGAATGAAGCCTAAGCCTAGGGGTAAATTTGAAATTACTCAAAAGTAAATTCTACACATGATTTCACTTTGGAAAGTAAAATGCAGACCCTACAAAGTATCTTGACAAGTCAAAAGTGGGATATTTAAGGCAGACATGTCAAGATGCTACTTGTGTCTATTTTCACGTTTGTCCTTTTGCTTTCAACGATGTTAAGTTGGTGCGCCATAACGTCACCAATGCAGACGTGGACGAAATGAATAGCGAGATCAAATCAGTGTCAATCGGTGAATATTTTACACATGCATCATACAAGTATAATATTTTACACATGCATCGTACAAGTATAATATTTTAGTCGCAGGGAAAGCAGAAATCGGCGGTTCTGCTCGAGCACGAGTGGAGTTCAGTGGAGGGAGCTTCGTTCTGTTTCAGACGAGGACGAGGAATGTCTGGTAAAAAAGCTTTCTTCTCGTCCCAGAAATAGTTTATTCCTACTTTTCTATTAGCTTGCTCTTGCCCACGTTTTATTTGGACGTGTGTAAAGCCAAATTAGAAAAATGGAAAAAGGAAAAAGGAAAAATGAAAAAAGTGAAGTGATAGTTCCCATGTGGACGGTGGCTGCTTTTAAATCTCCATCTTTCCTTCCATTCCACGGCCCTTCTCTTCCTCATTCCGCTCTCCCACTTTCCCCTCTCCCACTTGGTGACTATTCCTCTTCTCCATGAAAGGAGTCTCAATTCCGGTCAAATTCAGTATAGGAACTGAACAGGAATTAGACATTAAAGAAGCTCCGAGGAGATTAGTGATGGAGATCGGCTCCCGGCCGACCGGCACATGCGACCCCGTCGGACTGCGCATTCTTATACACAAGCCGGGTAAAGCGTTGTGTGTTATCAACAAAGTAGCTTTGAGAGGATCGATCTGCGGAATGAACCCAAGAAACCGACCGGCTGTTCGGCAACTGGGTTTTCTGGAGGCGTGCCGGCTGTGCAAGAAGAAGCTGAGCCCTGAGAAGGATGTTTACATGTACATGTCGGTAATTATACATAAGTTATCTGTTCCATCTTTAATATTGAACAGTCCCAGTGTTGTGTGTTCCAATTGTATCGACTTAATTAAGGTTTTATGAGAATGGACTGATCGGCGAAAATGAATGCAGGGGAGACCAGGCATTCTGCAGCGTGGACTGTCGGTGCGAGCAGATTTTGCTGGACGAGATAAACGAGGGAGAGGATTTAATGTTGCGAAGGAAGAAGAGGGTGTCATCCCCTCTACGTTGCAAGGCGGGGAATCGTGGACAAGAATCCCATCAACGTAGAGGCATTTGGGCCACCGGCTAACTCCCCCCTCCGGTGTCTTCTCCGGCGATTATATCAGATCAAACAGCTGAACCTAGCTGTTCCATACTTGTAATCGGATACTTTCTCTTTTAAGTTTTTTTCTACAAAAGAGTGTAGAAAAACATTAACATAGAAATATCCATAACCCCGAAGCGGAGTAATCGATGCCCTTAGAGTCTCTTATTTTTGGCTTTTTCCGTTGTATCCTCGAGGCGGATCACCTGTAAGACTGTAACAAGCTCTAATCTACTGAAAACTCTTCACTGGTCAGTGATGGAGAGGAGACTGCATGCCTTGTCAAACTGCTATGACGACAGTCGAACCCTGGAGACGCTCCAGCCTCCTCATCTACAGCATGGAATCCAAGAACTGTTAGGGGATTATAACCCGTAGTTACTTGTAAAATTCTCAACCAACAGAGTAACTGAAAGCTGTGTTTGTGAAAAGTTTCGAGCAGCTGCGAGCATCGAATGATATACTCAATACTTGTATTTGCCAATTACCAGTTTGTTTCTGTTTTTAATTTGTTTTTGATAAACCAGTTTGGATGTTTTATGAGCTGCGAGCGATGAAGTTTTTGCATTTTGTTCTGAGCTCCCGAAGTTTTGTGGGAGGGGAGACTGTTCTACGCGTGGTAAAAAATGGCCTTCGAGTCATCATCACCATTGTCGAAACACGGAGATCTCGTGAGCTATTAAGTTGTGACGTGTCAGATTATTTTTTATTAGTTAATTTGTGAGTATGACTCAGTGACTAGATATCGTAAGTCCACTAATAATCACATTTTAAATGCGGAATTTTATTAAATTACTTATTTTTTAATAAATATTAATAAAAATAACCAACTTTCAAACTTAATTTAAAAATACCCTAACTTTGACCACGTGTATAGGTTTAGTCTAAGATGACACATCACCTTTGACATTTAAAAAAAAAGGTAATTTAATAAAATTCACTTTTAAATATGACAAACTAATTCCTCAAATCTAAAGGATAAATTAATTATTATATTTTAAAATATTTAATTTTTTAAAACTTGACAATAATAAAGAAATTAAATCAGATATTTTTTTGTCAAAAAAAAAAAGAATCAATAATCAATTGCAAACTAAGTCACCTCCAACATGGTTCCATTCAATAACAAAACCTTAGTGCAAAACTTCCACCACCTTAGATAAAGCGCCCCTATTGAATTTAGGAATAGAAAAATAATGATTGATGTAATTATCATTGATCAGATATACGCTATTTATAGAATTATGATTGAAGGTGATTTCAACTCTTAAAGTTTGAGTTTGAGTCTATCTCTAACTTATATGTCGATTCTTATCCTTATCTCTATCGTGCCCCCGCAGGATGGATCTCCGAGAGGAGAGTCCAATCTTGATATTAAAAAAGAGGAAGTGTGTTATCGGAAGTGGTTTGGTGAGAGCAACAACAATTGAGAAGAGCAAAGGCAGACGTAGCGGTTGGGAAGAGCAGTGGCACTGGTAGGAAGCTGGGGCGGACGAAATCACATCATCCGATGGAAGAGCAATGACACTGGTAGGAGTTGGGCCGGACGTCGCATTGTCTGATGGAAGAGCAGTGGCACTGGTAGCGGTTGGGCTGGACGGAAGAGCAATGTTCAGGGGAAGAACAACGACACAGATAGTGGTTGGGGCGGACAAAATCGTTTCGTCTGGGGAAGAGCAGCAGCTGGAGCAGACAAAATTGCATCATCCGGGGGAGTACAGTGACATTGGTAGTGGCTGAGAAGAGCAACAACACTGAGAGATGAACGTTTTTGTTGCACGAGATTCGGCTATGGTGATGGCGATGGGAACAGTGAAAGAAGAAGAAGGGTTCTACCGGTGAAAGTGGCTATTTCCAGCGATGGGTGGAACGACGTCGGATGGAGACAGGCAAAGAGTCAGCCCAGGGTTCGGTGCTGCGAAGGTGGGGATCAAGGTTCGAATTTGGTGGAAGAGGAATCAGACCAAACCAAAGATGACGGTGGGATACAAGATGCAACGACGACGGTGGGCGGCTCATCGAATGCTCTAATACCATGTTGAATTTAGGAATAGAAGAATAAGAATTGTTGTGATTATCATTGATCAGGTGTACACTATTTATAGAATTATAACAATGACTGAAGGTGATTACAACTCTTTTGAGTTTGAGTTTGAGTCTATCTCTAACTTAATTGTCGATTCTTATCCTTATCTCTATCACCCGCTTTAGGATAAACCATCATCGATCCATCCTTTATCGCTCAATAAATGGAACAAACAATAGATCCAAGACATGAGCACAGGAAAAATACAAATCTCTTCTAGGTATTAGGATGCAGATCCCAAATAAATACTCCCAAGGCCGAATTCTGTTATGTTTTTTACCTTTTATCAATTAAGAATCCACACCTCTAAAGACAAGCAGAGATGGTATTAGAAAAAAATCTTCACCAAATTTGCCTGCCATGGAGGAAAAGAAAATGCAGCGCAAATCCTTTCTGAGGAGATGAAAGCCTAAAGTCCAGTCCTACCAATGGATAGGAATCGAAGCAGTTGCATTGAAGAGGAGATCTTTCTTTGCCATGAAACTTGTAGTGGGAGGCTAAGAAGGCCTCCAACCTTCCCTTCCTTGCACGACGGAGTTCTCTCACCATGCAGAAAAGGCAGCTACCCCCCTCCGAGTGAAGAAGAACCACCCTCCCCCCTCTATTGATCTGCGGGAGGTGGGAGTAGGGAAAATGAGCTCTTTATTCCCAAGTGATAAGTGATATAGATAGTACAAAAGGCCCTTTATATAATCTATGAGTCAGCCCAAAACATTAATTCTAGCCCAATACTATTGCCATTAACTCCCAGGACAGTTACATATTCCCCTAAGGCTCAGTTATTAACCATCCATAATGGCTTTAAGTTACAATTTTGCCCCATTATGACAAATGTTACGAAGGCTACCCCTTAATTATTGTAAACCCAGATAACCCACCTTTAAATGCCGCCTTTCCACAGAGAAATAACTACCAATAAGCTAATCCAAGTTTTTTTTTTTGTTTACTGTTGCCAAGGTTCCTTACTTTTCAATTCAAGCATAGTAATATTTCTTATAGTCGCATACTACAATCAAGATCAATAAATATTACATGCAACCTGGGGTGAAACTACTAGAAACTCAATGTCTCAATAAATGAATTATTTGAAAATAACAAAGCATAGGTTGTGACAGCCAAAACTGGTTTCGTAAGGAAGTCGATCAATGAAACACACAATGTGCAAATACTGGATTTAATATGATGTAAAAATCACTCGACACAAAATAAACAATCAGAGATTTAATTATTGAAATTTTGATTTTAAAAACTGAATTTATGAAATACCTAGTTCTATGAAGAAAACTATAAAATTTGACTTTCTTTTGATTTTTAGAGGAAGAAAAAACTTTTCAAATCGTGTGAGAGTGATTGGGAGCTTTGAGAATCAATGTAAGAAAGAGCTATTTTTTTTTTGTCAAGGATAACTTTTGAATTAAATAGAAAGCTTTATACTGTTAAAAAAAACTAAAAATAATGGCTAGAAAATGATATTTTATCATTTAGCAAAAGTTAGGTCCAAATCATATCCAAATACTATGAAAAATATGTATTAAATATTTTTTTTTATTGAACATAGTAGTAGGTCACTTGTATATTTTGGAGATCTACAACTTTCGGATATAGGTTTGATATTTTGGCAATTTGAATTTTTATAAAAAGGGATCAACTCCTTTAGTAGTGGTCAACTCATTTTGGGGTTTCAACCTCCTTTAGTGGGATGCATGGGAAACTTGAATCACTTGCCAACGTCTGGCAATCATAAGAATGGTTCTTCCACTATGGCTTGTTTGAGCACTTCAACCGTGTTTTTGGTATTTTTTGAACAAAATCATGCCTTCTTCTTTAGAAGGTCTATCAAAAGTTTAGCTGTCTTCGAGTAACCTTTGATGAAATAGCAATAGTAATTTACTAGCCCAAGGAAACTTCTCAATTCTATTACCTTCGATGGAGCCTCCCACTCCACAATAGCTTGGATCTTCTTCTTGTCCATCCAAATTCGACCCCCGCCTAATTTAATGCCTTAGGAAACTCACTTCCTCCATGGTTAACATACACTTCTCCCTTACATAGAGAGAATTCTTCCTTAAAACTTAAAACACCACCCTCAAATATTTCGATTTCTCCACTATAATCTAGATATAGATCACAATGTAATTTAAATAGACAACCACAAATTAAAGAGTCCATCGTATTTCTTTTGAAACAACATCGGTGCTTCGAATCTTGTCTTGGACAACTGAATGTTACCTGCCTTGAGCAACTTCTCCAATTGCTTGTGCAATTCCTCCAATTCCTACTATGTCATTCTCTATGGTGCTAATGTTGGTGGCTTCACACGTGACTCTAACTCAATTTGGTGGGTCTACCTCTCTCCTCATCGGCAACATGTTGGGTAGTTCCTCCAAACATAATATCCTCATACTCGACTTCTCTCTCTCTCTCTCTCTCTCTCTCTCTCTCTTGCAATTTCCCTTGTCTAAGGCTTGCTTGATCACTCTTCAAGTCATTATTGCCTTTGAGCCTCTTAGTGATATCTACGAAACCCTTGGTTGTCATTATTGCATAGGAGAGATAACAACAATATCCACCTTAACCTTCTTACTTTCCAACTTTGAGGTCTTAAAGTATTGTTCTACTTGTCCCAAGAAATTATCAATCTGGCAATGTATGCCTTTGGTTTTGAGAATTTGATTTTCATGGTAGTAGTAGATAATTGGTCATTGGCTACAACTTTGTCTAGGATGAGTAGCTACGTCTGTAACATCTCAATCTTAGATCATATTTCATCTATTATCTCATCCATGGCAGAGTACAATATTGTCACAATGCTTTTGATAAGAGATACGAATAATCCCTTTCGTTATCGGATAAAATCCTATTGGATTTATCCTATGTTATATTTATCTTGTCATGTTAAGTTTATCTTTTCTATTCTAAATTATATAAATACTATCTTTAATCAATTGACAAGGAGTGGTTTTGTTTATCCTCTAATATGATTCAGTTCAATATCTAACATGGTAGCAGAGCTTATCGATCTTCCGCATCTGCCATCCTCTAAAGAAAAAAATTTCGCTTCCTCTCCAGCCGTAACTCCCTCTCTGCCGCACCCTCCTAAGCTGAACCACCCGAAAGATGCGCTCTTGATTTTGCCCGCCTCGTTCTGTCCCACCGTCGCACCCATAACCCATTTTATGCATCTGTCTTGTTCCAATTTTATTTTTTCTAAAATCCTCGTGACCCTTCATGACTCAAGCTGAACCACTAGCACTCTCCTCTAGAAGAAAAAAAAAAACTTCCCTCCCAGTAGCTCCAAAACCCTCCGTCGTCCTTCGGCCTTCCTGTCTATTATGCATCCCTCATCGCCAAGCCAATCTAATTGTCGCCTTCACCTACTCTAGCCATTGTCGTTGCTTCCACCATCACACCGGATCCGACCTTTGCCCATTCCACCTCTAGAATCCCTTCCTACCGTCGCCCCTCATCATCCAACACCTCTCCCTTTGCTGTCGTCGTTGCCAAAGACCATCACTTTTGACGGTCGTTCTTTCTTTTGTCGTTGTCCCTACAAACCAATCACAAAAATCTTCACATCTCTGCCAATATCACCGCTGCTGCTAATTGCCATTTCCGTTGCTGCCATCATCTCGTTGTATTCCTACTCAAATTTTGTCTTGCCAAGCAAAAACATTTTCAGGCATTCGTGCATGGACTCACATGTGCGACAAAAAAAAAACCATCACTGCAAATCCTCTCCTCCCGAGCTGGATGATGCATTCTTTATGATTTCATTCGTCCTAGTCGTTGCTCTTCCACATCTCTTCACTGGACAATGCGTTCTCTCCGATTTTGTCTGCCCCAACCACTACCAGTATCAGTGTTCTTCCACATCTCTTCACTAGACAATGTATTCTTTTCGATTCCTTCTGCCCCTACCAGTGTAGTTGTTTTTCACATCTCTTCACCAAATGATGCGTTCTCTCCGATTATGTTCGTCCCAACCGCTACCAGTGTCGCTGCTCTTTCACTTCTCTTCAATCGGATGATGTGTTCTCTCCAATTCCGTACGCCTCATCGCAACCAGTGTCGTTGCTCTTCCACATCTCTTCACCGAATGATGCACTCTCCCATTCCGTTCGCCCTAATCGCGGCCAGTGCCACTGTTTCACTTCCCTTTGCTTCCAATAAGCCTCGAAACAAATCTCCTTACATAACCAATGTCAAATTCACAATTTCAATTACTACAAGACATGGTAAGGGATAAACATAATCCATTCAATTATCGGATAAGATCCCATTGGATTTATCTTTTCTATTCTAAATTGTGTAAATACCATCCTTTATCAATTGTAAAGGAGTGGTTCAATTAATCCTCTAATATCGTTCAGTTCAATATCTAACACTAATATTTAGCTAAACTTTTAAAGTTTGTCATTGAGTAGTACCATGTTAGTAGTACCATCCGAACATTGGTTGCTTCCGCGCTTCCTTCTTAGATGAAAATTCCTTTTTTTTAAAAGTTGTTGGTTATTGTGTGACCTCTTAAAGTTGCCGGTTTCGATCGCTTTGATATCAGCTGTTAAAGACTGACTGCAGTGGGCCGGTCACAAATTCATGTGGCTTCTCATACACATATATACGTAAATAAAGGGCTTAAAAAGTACTTCTCTGAACGCCGAAGTGAAGTGGAGAAACACGAATTCTCATATGACCATCCATTGGACCGAAGCAGTCTTCAGATTTAGATTTTGTAGGCATCTCTTGCTTGCATTTTTCCTCTGATTTCCACGCTTCCGTTGCCAAAACCTCAAATTTCAACCTCTTAATTTCTTTCCTAAAGACATTTTCTATACCAGAGCCGCCATCTTCTTCCCTTCTTCCGGTGTGGCCACGCTCACTTCCATTTCCTCCGATCAAATCTATTTTAAATAAATAATAATAAAGCACCAAATCAATGGTGAACATATGATATTTTGTAGCACAATATATCGGATACGTACCTATTTTAAACGAAATGAAATTGCTGTAACGCCCACCATGATGCGAACGTAGAAAAATGCGAAAAAGCGATGAAACGGGGAGAGCAGAAATGTAACAGGAGGTGATGGAATAAAACGCGTAGTAGTGGGGATGATAGAGAAAGAGGAAGGTTCAGTATTCACATGGAAACGTGTCTAACCGTGGCGCTCTGCATCTGCACCGGTGGCAGGAGATTTTATACACCCAAGAATCATTTGTCCCGACATTCGACGATGTTGACTCTTTAAGCCCGGCAGCCGGTGATGCTGCAACGCCGGTGCGTGTCTTCCAAAGAGTCACAGTGACGCATCATGGCCTTTCCATGTAGGGGTCGGGTCGGATCTGCTCCATTATTAGGACAATTCCCGCCACCAACCCAAAGTCGGCGTTGAAACAGAGCCAACAGAGCTCGCGTGCTTCCTGCGCTTGTTCGGTAAGCAAGCGGAATCACTTTCCAGTTCTCATTTGTATCCATCCCAGTGAAAAGAACGTCGTCTGCTTCAAATTTTGGACTAAGATGGTAATCTTGTTTCATAACTTTCTCAGCAACCAGATGCTGCTGGACCTTTTTTTGTCGGGTATTATGGGTTGTTTGTCATTCACCTCGACCCTTTTTCCTTGTAAAACGAAATTATAAATCAGTTTTCTAGGTGTCTTCCACATATTGCGAGGCCCTTTCTCACATCACAGCATGTTTACACATCAAGCTTTCTATTTCGGTAAATTCATGGTCATCTTGTTTACATCATTGCAAACAGCTCTCACCCCTTTCTCCGTCTTCTATATATTCAGATCCTTACTCAAAACCCCATCTTCTCTTTCCCCGGAAGTGATCTTTAGGTATCATACTTGAGGGACTTTAACAAGCTTTAGAAGGTTTTTAAAGTTTTCTGTAACTAACCCATTTTCTGTTCTTCAAGAATTGCCCTGATATAGCCATGGAAGTTTTGAGTCTAAACCCTGATCCCCTTCGCTCCCCCTGTCGTTCCGTTGGAGACCCGAGTCCTCACAGAATGCGGTCAGAGGCTTTTGAGAGCAGGGTGATATACACGAGAATAGTGACCTCCTGGGACATGCATAGCAGTATCAGCATCGTCTTCCCATCGAGAGATGTTCAGACGTCTTTGCGGATCAATGGTGTGAAGATCAGCTCTTATGTGAAAATCTCAAGAGCCCTGAGAAGGCACAGAACGGATGCGTTAATGTCCGAGTATATCTATGTGAACACTGATAGAATCAAGTTCAGAGGCCCCTTTATTCAGTTCGAGATCCACATGCAAGATGGCCGAGTTCTTGTTTGTGGAATCCTCAGGAGAGGAAACGGGGGGAATGGTGCTGGTGGTGCTTGCATGTGGTCAATGGAGTGTAGGGAAGGAGGGGTCGATGAGATGAAAAGTGGAGGCCTGGTGGATGTTTACTTTGCAGGTAGCAGTTTAGGGAGGCCTGCGCTTTTGAATGGAATCGTGGATTTCAAGAAGAAAAGATGTAAAGAGTTGGATTCGATCCCTGAAGGAGATGATGCTTTGAATGATAACTCCAAGGTCAGATTATAGTTCCAAATTTCTTTGGTTCACTGAATTTCAAATCTGATCAACTGTTTTCGCTTTGTCCATTTTTCTGAGTCTCTTGGTTTCTTTGCGTTGGTTTCTCTTAATTTTTTCGAATTGCTATTTATAACGTTCGGATATGAATTCTTCTCGACTCGGTGGGTTCCTTTCCTCATTCTGCAGTGGCGCAGATATAATTGTTTTTCCATGTCAATATTGAAAGGGTTACAGTCGTTTATTTTCAGCTGCTCTCCTCTGTTTTTCCATTTACAGTGACAAGAAATCATACCCGTCTGTTATCATGCTATATTCTATATCTGCAAGCCTTTATAAGGCCGTAAACTTCAATCGTTGTTCTCCATAAACCCAGGAAACGGAGGGGCAATTGGCGACTGACATTGATGACAGATCATGTATCGATTTTGATCCCTGCTATAGAGCAGACGAAGAAGAAGAAGAAGAAGAAGAAGAAGACCAAGAGGCCTCCTGGTTCAATGCAGGGATGAGGTTAGGCGTGGGTCTGGGGCTTGGGATGTGTTTAGGGATTGGAGTTGGAATAGGGTTGATTGTTAGGAGTTACAGAGCAACTTCTGGGGTTATCAGAAGGCTCATCTGACTCTAATGCGACCTTCATGTTATCATCCTCGTGGGTCTCAACTGTGGAATAAAGAACCTGAAGAGAGAAACTCCTCCTAAGCTTGAGCTTGTTCGTTGGAGGCCTTCAAGCGAATATCAGTCTTTGTTTAGATGTTCAGGAAGCTAATGGCAGTGAAGTGAATAAAGAATTTACTCTTCTAAGTCCACAACTGTATGCATGTATTCGGATAGCATCATTAGGTTTACTCGGATTTTCACTGGAGCAAGTCGGTCCGTAGGTCAGATTTGTCTCTTTATTTTAGGTGAGTCTCAACTGACCCGTCCCAGGTCCGAGTTTTTGACACTCGTTGAGTCGACCTAACCCACGTTGAGCTGATTTGACCTGGGTTTGTTGGGTTTCAATGAGCCCGGGTCAGGTTATAATTCCAAATCGAAAAACCCTGATGGCAACAGCCGGGTGGGTTTGGGGCTAGGAGTAAGAAATCCGATCTTATCCTGTAACTCTTATCCAACTTTTGGGCAGGTAGAAAGAGAAGAAACGAAAAGAAAAAAAGCTTTCTTTTCTCTTTTTTGGATCCTTATAAGAGATAAAACAAAAGAGAAACATTGTTTGGATACACAAGGAAAATGATAAAGAAAACAAAACTGAATTTTTATTCCTTTTTTGGTCTCTCACCTGTGACTCCATTCTGTGCAGAAACTGTGCCCTCAACATCCTCCACTGCAGAGCCTTAAATACACCAAAAGTAGATCAAGTGAAAGTCCAGAGTCTGAATTCTCCTCTCCTGTAGCAGAATTGAATCAAGAACAAATCTCTCCCATTAAACTTCCTAGACCATACAAATAACCTCCTATCTTCACCACCACATATTTACAAAACAATCAGACCAAAACCAACTAGGAGAAACCTAAAGGAAATGTGGAATATCAATTTGACAATTCTCTCTGATTAAGAACAATTGTTGCCTCATGCACCAGTATTATGGTGATGTGGAGACTGCATCTGAAATACTCTAGAGGCCCAATCTGAGTTCTGTGATTGTAAGTTTGTCCCATAAGAAGAAGCTATCCCTTAAGGCGGAGGCATAAGTAAATTTCCATGTTTTTGAGGTGTTGTGGCACCGGAAAGCTTGGCCCCTTCATAAGATTGATCTAATTTGAATAATACCGAGAACTCATCTTATGTTTTTGGGCCACTAGTCATTCTAAACTTCCTTGGAAGTTTTGAGGATTGAATAGGTGAAGGTGGTCCTCCATTGTACTTGAGATTGACAGTCTTTATATCATGTAAGCTATATATTTGCTTGTCTTCATTTTATGACCTCTTTATTTTCTTTATTTTGTAGTTTAACGGTTGCCAACTCCAATGCGAATATTTGCTTATATATAAATCAAATTGATATAAAAAAAAATTCTTCTGAAATTAGACTTTGATATCTTTCATTCATAAAATATATCTAATTTTAGAGAAAGAATCTGATAGACTTTGGACTCTGTAATGTGGTCAAACTAAATAATACTTTTGCTTTTTTAGCCAGCATGACCATTGACCCTTGTGAAATTGATATATCCCTCTAGAAAACTCATATTGAAAATTGGTTTGATAAGGTATACAATAAACTTAAATATATTACTTTTGACATATAAATTTCCATATAGATTCTCTATCTTAATGGCTTAAAATGCCTCAAAAGTTGAAGCTCTCTGCAGTTATTCGAACCTCTCTTGCGGTCTAACCTATGCTAGTTCAAATATCGATTTATCTTTTTAGAAAAATCTTAATGCCAAAATTCATTTTGCGTTGGAAAGTAGATTCAAAGATCTTTCTATCAATATATAATTTTTAATATGACAAGGTCAGTATACAGGAAGAAAACAATAGGTACAAGGACAAATATATATGTAATACGAACCTAAACTACTAGAAATGATAGATCAAAAAAAGATCACATTATTTATGTGGGTTGACGAAGTCAATTCACAGAACTTACTCTGATACCATGAAAAACTTCATTGACTTAATGCAATTTGAATACAATGAGCTTATATTTATAATAGAAGGAACAAATAGAATCTAATTACAATTAAACTACCTTTATCCGAGTTACTGTCAAACGCCTAGCCAATACAACCCAACAGACCGGTCTATTAAGTGCGGAAAGCCAAGTACCTAACCTATCAGTGGTGGACGGAACCACCCAGCTCTGACACCCACCGTTCCCGTTCCCTACCGCTTCACCCGGGATTTGAACATGGAATGTGGTGCCCAGCTCTGATACCATGTCAAACACCTAACCAATACAACCCAACAGACCGGTCTATTAAGTGCGAAAAGCCAAGTACCTAACCCATCAATGGTGGACGGAACCACCCAACTCTGACAGTTACACTACAAGTTATATACTAAAAGATAAGTGCTCAAATAACTAAACAATTGAACATAACTAAAATACCTTTAATTGTGATTCTTCTATGAGACTCCTGTAAAACTCCATATTAATTCTGGCTTTCCACTTATAATCCAGTTGCCCTAATTCTCTCTTTATATTTGGGGGTGCCACTATTAGGGTTTTATTATTCAAGGAACAACAATTGTGGCCGAGAGAGGTTAGAGAAAACACTTGTAAGTATGTGCGATTTCTCTTGTAAACTATTTTATCGTCATAGTAGATTACTGTAACAACGGGAGATAAAACGTATATAGCCGCTAAATACATATATGCTCTTTAACACAATATAGCCGCCAAATACAAGATTGGGAGATCCAAAATTCTCGCGGGATTGGGATCAATCTAGCTTCAATGTTTCTCTTCCAAGATTCCTAAATTTGCACTTAACATCTTCTACTTCATTAGTCTTCATCAACTCCAATGAAGCACTAACAAAGATAACAATCCATTTTAAACAAGAATAACAAGACAGCAAAAACTACATGAAATAACATAATGGTTAACAAGAATGAAGACTAGCAAAGGTATCAATCCATTTCAAACAAAACAAAGATATCAATGAAGCACTACCCATGTATTCTCCAAAAGTGTTAGATCCTAAATTCAAGAAATAATTTGGTGTTTATTTTTTTTCTCTTTATGGGACATTATTTGTTTATTAGATCTTCATTCATTCTAACATATACTCAATAGTTGGTACAATAAGGGAAATGCTTATTTTTCTCTCAACATAATCCTTTTATGTTTGCTTTTCACATTCCACATCAACAATAAGACACAACCACCAGATTAGATCATCTTTAAACAAATTTGACAAAGACATGTCAAAGAAATCAACTTAGAAGCCTATGCTTTAAAATCTTGCATATGGTAAAAAAATTAAAAAAACTCATATAAACATGTCAAAGCAGACCCCTTTCTAACTCTTAAAGTGGCTTAGAAGTATTATAAAATATTAAACTCTTACAATAAATTAAAAAAAAAATCGTCTTCATCAATGAGAAAAGTGGGATATAGAAAATAAAAATAAATAGAATTAATCAAATCAAAGACAATGAAAATTCTCTCTCTCTCTATAATGACTATCTCAACCGTCCGATCATGATCAGGCTATGGCTATCTCAACCGTTCGATCATAATGGGACAATTAAAATAACTTTGATCGGTCAATTAAAATAGCCGTTGATCATAATTGAATAATTGAGATAACCATTGATCATGATCGAACGACTAAGATAACTATTCACATGTTTCACACTAAATGGTTTTTTATACTGGATCAGCCCTATATATATATATATATATATATATATATACAAGAGAATTTTATTCTCTTATGGAAACACTACGCTTAAGTAATCACATTTTGAAATTATTTTTCCATATTTTACTTTAGATATTAAACCTTTCTTTGGAAAACTCTTAACTGTTTTACCACTTTAGCAACTAACAAAAACATTATTATAAAAAAACTATATTTAAAATATATTATAATTAAAATTACATTAAATAAATATAATATATAAAACAGTTATAATTAATTTTTCTTTTCCGTGCCTTGGACGGCTTAATGACTTATCTACAGCAACAGTTGCATTACAAGGTTACACAGGAGAATGAATTTGTTAACAGACACTAATTACTGAGCAATAGTAACAAGGGGATTTCAAAACTGCTGGAGAGATTCCCGAATCAGCCAAAAAAGAGAATGTTTGTAAATTTTGAAGCCAAACCTACAATTGCCCAAGAAAATGAGGGAAGCTTGCATATTTTGGCTCCCATCCAATCTCCGCCCGGGTTTTTGAGTTATTTAATCGTTTGCCCAGTGAATCACCGGTTCCTGCAACATGAAGAGTACTTATTAACCGATACGAAGGACATAAACCTTGTTATAATAAATCAACCACTCAAGATCAGAAAAGTTAATGTCAAGCTTGCCTGTAAAACCTTCAAACTTTTTGTTAAACTTGCCACTCTTGCTTACGCAGTCCATAATTTCCTGCCTGCAGTCCATCAGCTTTCAATTAACTAAGAAACATTTTACATGTTTCATGTGCATAACCCTACCTATTATGTTAAGCAATCCTCAAAATCCATTAGCTGGAGAAGCAAAAGATATAACCGGTTTTGCCATGTACGAAGGACTAAAGAGAGCTCATGGTGCTATGCAGAAAATGCAGAATCAGTATTAACTGATGCTGCTTCAAGCTACTGTTTAAGTATAAAACCAAAGAACTGTACCTTCATCCTAAACTACATGTAAGATAAGAACTGTACCTACATGTAAGATAAGCTTTATTTTTCACGAATGTGTATTAAAGTGGAAGCTTTAGAGCTTATTTACACAAATACTTGCCTGGATAAAGGATGGTTATCACACCCCACAAAAATCTGACCCCGAAGCTTCTTTTTCAGAATTGCAATTGAGAGAGATGCAGCATCCTGTTACACAAAAGCCAATCAGTCATGCAAGACACATTATTAGCATACCAGATTGTTTTTTTTTTCACAAAGATCTGGCAAAACTAGCCAACTAGGATACCATAGATATCTCTGGTTAATTTTTGAAATTGTTCTTTTCAAGACTTCTTAAAATAACATGGTGACTACCATCGTTAAATTAAAAAGAACCAAAGAACAAAATAATGACCTCGTAGTGAATCAAATTAACTACATGGTCTGGACGACTATCCACTGTCCCTTTCTCCAGCCAGTATGTATGTGCGCCTCTATCAGCTTTGTAAAAACAGTTAATGGAACACTACAGAAGAATTAGTCTGAATGAAGAAATTTGTGGTCGATTGCTGCAGTACAAGGGTACAAAGTAAAGAAGCCACACTTTAGGATATATAAAGGCCTGCCAACCTAAGAACACAGCCACCAACGTCCAGCACTGCTTGTTCTGCTCCGAAGAGAACATCAGTCCGCGGGCTTCTCCCAAGTGGCACTATTGGTGACTCCTAACTCAGGGCCAAAATGATCCGAGAATATTATTATTAGTACAGAGTAAAATTATAAAAAAGAAAAAGAAAAGAACATAAGCACCTGAAGAAAACACAATATAATCTTCTGGGTTAAATGTCACTAAGCAAGACAGTTTCAATAAATAAGCTCCACACAAGCTTGTCTCTCATTAGGGAAAGTTTCAACAATGCACATTAAAAAGATAACAAGATTGATGCTTAATGCTTCAATTGTACAAAAAAGGATTTTTTACAACAGTTTCAACATGGTTAACCACCTTCTAATATAAACAAAATGGATTACCACTGAGCAAGACAGACAAAATAAAATGCAAAATGTAAAATACGCAATCTCTTCATGTTTCTTGGAATCACACACTTGATTTGCTAATTCTATTGTGGACTCCCTTCAAGAGGGCACTTCTCATCAACATCTTCATCTTGTTGTAGAGCATAATGCACCCCTCAGCTTTCTTTCTTTGTTTGGGAGAGAGCTCTCTTTTTGGCTCTCTCCCCCTTTGCGCTGAAAATAACCATATTTCCTTATTACCATTCTGAAATCTCCAAACAATTACTCTCAGATTCCTCATCCAAAGTTTACAATGTCTTGGTTTGTAGAATGCCCTTGTTACATGTAACGAAAGTAGCACCCATTTATTGTCGAAGATAACTTTCATAAACATAGGTTTTTCTACTGATAGATTGAGGCACCTATTTCTGGAAGGCAAAAAGGGACAGTTCAATATCACTGCTTATCTTCCTCAGAATAATTCAACCCATGGGTAACATGCAAGTTTCAGTTCATATTACAAGTTCTAGATGGAAAGAGGCCGCTGTTCCAGATGCACAAAAAGCAACTTTTGTTTTATCTATTCTTCACAAGTTATCATTAGGAAACTAGCAGACAATGTTTTGCTGCACAGAAACAAGAGACATAAGTGCAAAGTGATAGAAGCTAATACGAGTCAAAACACTTCCAGAAACTTGTTAATATTTCTGCCAAGCAACTGACAATGTTTCATAATAATTTGAAAACATTGATATCATTGAAATTTTGTGCTTTTTATGAAGCACAATTCATGTAAGTCCAAGAATATTCAAAATTCAAGATATTTCGTGATACTTCATAATCCATGACACTTTGTAAATCAGAAATCCAGTGCCACAAATCAAGCAGGCAATAACAAATATTACTATCCATATGAGAATTATAACAATAAACAAAATATGTTACCAGCAGAAAGTGTAACTATATCAGATGTAACACCTCATCACATAATGAATTGTTATTGCAATCATACGCAGCAGTGCTTGATGTAAATAAGAGTGAACCATCACCACTCCAGCAAGATGCAGCGTGCCTGCATGTAAAGTTTGACAATTTACAGATTACAAACTGCAACTGTAGACAGCATTGGAAAGCTATTGCTTGATTGTCATGTTAAAACTATAGACGCTTAGGAGAAATCAAGACCAGAAAGAAGCGGTTGTGGAAATGGGTTGCCAAATTTCTCTGCTTCTCATAGTAGGCATGATGGATGTTCAATTTAAAATAAAAAAGAAGTAAAAACAATACTTTAAAATTAGCAAGCCTCTCCTAAAATGAGAAAGAAAAAATTTCAATAAAAATAGGTCACCCCAACCAGCCATGTTGTCTGTCCTAGACACAAAGTATGGAATGATCCAAAATCTGTTAATAACTGAGCAGCTGCAATATTCACACACATGTCCTGACATAACCATGACAAATAAAAGAGTGAAACACAAACTCAGTAAATGCTTTGCCCCCACACTGTGAGAGAAGCCTCCACAACTCACAGAATTTGTACATGAAACACAATAATAACAGTAAGGAATAATTTTCAAGCTGCTAAAAGAAAAAAACTTTTAAAACAAATAATTGTGTAAATAACCTTGTCTGTGAATTGCAGAAACTGAATTTGAACATTGTAAAAATACCAAAAGATGTATAATAAGGACGATGGCTATTTTCAAATTTCTATACTTTCTGTAGATTTTCTTCCCCTCTTGAGCTTCTATTTCTACCAAAAAAAAAGGAAAAAAAAACTATTATGGGAAAAAAGAAAGAAAGACACTATCTTAGATTTTGTCACACTGGGACCACCTTGAAATTATCCTAAAAAAAAAAAATAATAACTAATTTTAAGACGAAGACACCAAAAACTCAAAAATATAATAAAAAGTCTCCAAAAAAGCTTTTTATAATATTCATGTCAAACATAATAAAGAGAAATGATTGCCAAAAAACTGGAACAATTTTGTGGAGCGGATCTTTGGCACAAAGGCAACAAGGCAGGGTTTCTAGTGCGGGGTCGTTTTGGATTCAAACCTCGCCTAGTGAAAACAGTACTGAAGCATGCATGTCTAATCAATATTTAAAAAAAAAAAAAAAGGTCAGGATAGTATTGAGTCAAACTTCAGCTAGCAGAATCAACCCTTTATGAAGTGACAAAATACCCATAGTTTGAAGTGAGATGAACTTTTAGCATATTACTGAACCCCAAGATAAGAATTGCCAAGCAACATAAACATCAATCAAATTGAGATAAACTTAAGTGTATTACTTGACCTCAAGATAAGAACTGCTAAGCAGCATAAAAGTTAGTCACCCTTGACCCTTAAATCAAGGCTAGTCATTTTAGTCACCTTGGCCCTTCAACTAGGTCAGTCATCTTTTTGTAGCATAATTTGTTTCATAATAACATTCACACCACTAACTTTTCAATTTAAGGCAACACTCATTCATGAAATAAAACTATGGCCAAACATCCTATTAGACATTCAGGTAAAAATATCAAGCCACTGCAGCCCAGTCTGTTTTGGGATTCCTGATGAAGCTAATGGCACTTCCTTGTAATAAGGCAATGAAAGTACATTTCAATACCCTCCAAATCAGAAGAAGTAAAGAAGATACACTGCTTATTCAGGTTCTTGCATTTTGACAATTTAGACAGCCTCTACTGCACATTTTATATCACCAAGAAATTTCACTAACGATGTCATTTGAACCCATAACCATATGTAAAAAAAAACAGATCATGGCAGCAAGAACAAAGACACAAATCTATCATAATTGATTAATCCCACCCCCAGAATGAATACTATCACAACAGTTCCGAACTGCAACCAGGAAAAGGATACATATGGGTATAAAATTTGTATTTCAACCAGTACCTGACATCACCAAGATAATCTGGACTACGAGATGGTGGAGCACAGAAGATAACATAAGGAAACTTTTGAGTTTCAAGTGATCCTCTCAAAAATGGCTTAATTCCCATTTTTATCAACTCTTCATGATGGTCCACAGTCATTGTCTGTCCAAAAATTTGGCAGCCAGGATGATCCTGTTTCATATCAGATGTGATGATAGGACCATCGCTATGAGTATTTAAAAACAATAATAGAGTCCTTAAAGTTAACCTCAATCAAATTTAGACATGATAAGATTATATCAACAGTAAAACTTGTTTGAGATGACTGGTATGCTGTTAACCCTATTCAAGGTGCAAGTTATGACCAGAGACAATAAAGTTCAACTGAAGACTTATGTATTATAGTGTCAATGTGACGTCTGAGAAGCCTAGGGATTCAACAACAATAACCTGGGTCATGTATGCTAGAAGACCAAGTTAACTCATGATTCAAAGTGGGTATTCAAAGGTTTATTGGAAACAGTACTTATGAATTCATAGTTTGAATAATCACTGTCAAGTGGAAGCATTGGAAGCAGAACCATAGTAAACCATCTTCCTAACAATATTAAATGCCACAGTAATACAAGAGGAGTATAGGTGCAAATTTCCTCATTGTTTTCTCAATGACAACAACTAGAGGAAGGTTTAACAGAGAGGCTTCTATCCTCTTTGTTTAAATAGATCCTGAACCTAAGAAAACTGAATAAGTAAAATAATAAACATGAATGATTGTTCTACCAAGATATAAGCATTTCTACCATGAAATAAAAGATTTCCAATGTCCATGTCTAAATCATGAAGAATTTGGAAGCAATCATATTTATTCAGTTTCAAACAAGAATATCTATTGCAAAATGAAAAGAAAGCTTCAAACAATTCATACTTTAACATGAATGACAGGTTTTATCAACTAACAATATTGGCTTTTCATGTCTTTTATTTGAGTTCTATCACATGATCTAGTCATAAGTATTTTAAAACAAATCGATTATAACCACTTCATTTGGATACCCTCAATTACAATTTTTCAAAATTCCAAGACAAGTTACTCAAATGTTTTGTACAGACCTTTTTTGATTCAAGTAGTTTTCAATTACAAATAATTATGAGAATAGATCTGATTGAGTTGAATTGACGTGCAACTTTAAGTTCATTCAAGAAATTTATGGTAATTAGCATTAAGAATTCTTGACATGCAATCAAAATTCGATAACTGGCATTGTGTTTCTTGTCATCTATAATCACAATTAATGAATCTGAAAAGAAAAAAGAATACCTGATGCCAATTTTCTGCTACAATACGACCAAGTACACCTGGCCCCACAATCAAGAGATCATTTTCTGCAACCAAAACAGAAGAAGATACTTCTGATCCTTTCACAGGCAAACCTGCAAGCACCAGTCAACAATTGATTGTTGGCTTCTACTTCATCATACCACACATTTAAACGAAACTGAAACAAAACAGATTTTAATGGTCAACAAATCACCATCAGAGGACAATTGGGAATTTTATTTGTCATTAAATGACAACAAATCAATTCATATCGCAATCTCAAATCAAATAGAAATTCCCATAAAGGAGAGTCACACACGTAGAAGCTGAAAATGAAAATAGCACATACTAAGATAACAACTCAGAAATTATAAGAGCATTCAATTTATTAATAGAATTGACAACAAGTGCTAACTTCCAAACAGAAACCATTTTCTGAAAATACGTTGCGAAAAAACATCCAAGCAAATACACCATTTTATTAATATAGAAATTTTGATTGAGTAATGAATTATGAATCCCATCAACCCTGTTTAAAGCAATAGCACGGCAGATTTGTGGGTCCAGGCGAGACATGTCAAATGGTTACAGAAGCAAATCTGCGGAAAACTCCAAAGCGAGATGGCATTAGCAAGATAGGTCAAAAGCAGCAGGGAAATGGTTTGGTGAAGAAACTGGGGAGTACATTTCAGAGGTCAATGCACCGTCAGCAATTTTCACCGATTAGGGAGAGCTTTTCAAGCGGTTGATGGCAACAAGTACGTGGAAAGATCAAACTTGAACGAATCAATACATGACAATGCAAAGGAATTACTAAATAATTTCTATACGACGAGAATTTTCTCGAATTCTATTAACTGACTAAACAAATACTACATACTAGATGCGAAGAAATGGATATGTGAAACACAATAACCACCACTATTCTTGAGCAGGCTGCACACGCAACAACTCAACGGTGTACTCCGCGGAATGCCACGTGGGAAGGCATAGTTGCTCGTACACCGAGACGGCTTCTTGATCCACTCGTAGTCAACAGGGACCCAGCCCAGTGACTCCATCGGACAAGGAAACAGTGGCACGGAGATCGACAAAGGAGAAAGAAGAGATAAAGTCCAGAATGAAAATTCCAAAAAATCGAGCGAAAAAATTGTGTAACGAGAGGTCTAAAGAAAAGGACTCACCCGCAGAGAAAGAAGACGGCAGGGAGGAAGAACTGAGCGACATTGCCACCGGAGTCAATCTTCTGGTCGTCGGGAAATTAGGTTTTCGCAGGGAGGCGAGAGGAGGGGGATAAGATGCGGAAAGGCGGAGCCAAGACGAGAAGGCGAGGCGATGGAGGCAGGACTGTCCTGCACGCGGAACGACGATAGGACATGTGATTTCCATTGATTGATCAAAACTGGTTTGTGATTTTTCAGCGTTGAGCACTGAGCTGGGTATTTGTTTTTTAACTATAAAATGGATTTGGACAAGATTTCAGGTAATTTTCCGAAGTTCCCAGTTTTCACTGTTTAATTTATCAATTTATCGCCGAGGAACTTAGGAAAAAAAATAAAAGATATCGTCGAAGTAACGCTACGCACGTCCTCTCCCCAGTTCCCACGCCTCTTGGCGCCTGACGGAACCAAGGCGCCATCAGGCCCATCTCAACACCACAAGACGACACTCCCCGACGCATATCTCGAGCTCACCAATTTGTCCTATGCTGACTAGTTAGGCCCACTTCAGACCCACTTTAGAAGTTCAATATCTATTCTCTCTGTGTTGATCAATTTTTCCATGAATACGCTTCATTAGATGCCTTAACTCAAACTTTTTGATAGTTCGCATCAAACTAAAATTGTTTATTATGATGGTTCTACTTTCAATCTTAAGGATTCCCTAAGGTTGGTTGATCTTCTTGATCCATCTCATTTTTATCTATTCTTTCCTAGCCAAGGTGTTCCGCGGGCTAGGAAATTTTGACGTTTATTCAGATGGATTTGGATAGGATTTTTTTAGGGATTTTAGGCATATGGAATACTGTCTTATTTGGATTTGAATAAATTTGAGATTTACCTTGCTTATTTGGTAATTACTCATTGGAGTTTGAATAAGGAATAAGGGTTTATCCCTATTTGGCATATAATAGGGACTTGTAAATTACTTGAAAACATCTTCAAAATTATACTTAGAGTTTCTCATTAATGTAAATGGCTCATTTATCTTTATTTTGGCTTAGTTTCTTATTAAAAGAAAGGTTAACTACTTTACTTTTCAGCCAAAGTAAGTTAGGCTGCTCACTAAGGGACAAGGAGCTTTCTATAGCTCGATCTAACAAGTGACAATTGGTTTTAGAGCAGAGACATTCTTCTCATGGCTTCCTCGAAACCACGTTAGAGGTTCAACCGAACAAAGGTAAGAAAGAAAGTCTTTGAAACCGAATCTCGTATAACTTCTTTTGAATCTAGGTTCGAGAAGGTAGAGTGCCAATGCTCGAGTTGGGAGGAAAAGATTCAAGAAGTAATGATTGTCTAAGAACATCGCCTTAAAGTGGTTCAAGTGCTAGAGGACGATAGGACGATGTGTTTGTCATTGTTGCAGCTCTAAAGGTGGATATCCACAACGATCTTGACGAGATGCGAACGGATTTGGAAGAGAATGGTGATTCTCAAGAGAACCATTTTTTGAATGGAGAAATGGTTCCTACACACATGAAGATCGAGGTTCCTGAGCTTAGACCGTACGGGGGTGTACATGATTCGAAGGTGATTAATAACTTCTTATGGCAAATCAAACAGTACTTAAAAACTCCAAATCTCAAGAAAGAGGGATTAAAGGTTAGTCCAACATCTACATTTCTCATTGATGATGCTATCTTGTGGTGGAGACGAAGATTTGGTGATGTCGAGAATAATGAAAATTTGGCTGATAATTGAGATGATTTTAAGTGTGAGTTGAAGGTAATTGCATGCATTGAAGAAAAAATGGATGATCTATGAGTACATTCAACCATTTACTTCTTTAATGTTAAGTATTTCTAACATGACTGATGAGGATCAATTATTTTCTTTTCTTGTAGGACATTGTCTATGGGATAAACAAGAGTCGAGGCATCAAGAGGTGAAGACGCTTGAAATTACAAGGAAATTACTAAATCTATCAAAGCGGACGACTAACATGTTGAAGAACGTCAAGTTGGTTCGTTGATAAATACAAAAAGGGGTTTAATCACTTGACCTATACACAAAAGGCTCCTAATTATTTTTATTTTATTTTTTTAAATACAAAATATAGTAACTTAGTGAAATATAAAGTAAAGAAAGTCATAATTTAATCAGTTTTGTTATATTTTATTAGTTATAAGATATCAATTATATAAATTTACTTGAAATACAATATGTAACACTTAAAAATTTACCCTTAAATTTAAAACACGTAAATTATTAAAATTATCCAATAAATTACTGCGGATCGACATGTTCTACTACTTTCGATTTCCAAATTCCAATGACATGTTCTGGACAAAGATTAAGAGCGTGGCCAATCTCCGAATCAAAATTTAAAAGGTGTGATTTGAGAAAGTCTTTGAAACCGAATCTCTTATAACTTCTTTTGAATCTAGGTTCAAGAAGGTAGAGTGCCAATGCTCGAGTTGGGAGGAAAATATTCAAGAAGTAGTGAATGTCTGAGAACATCGCCTTAAAGTGGTTAAGTGTTAGAGGACGATAGGACAATGTGTTTGTCGTTGTTGAAGCTCTAAAGGTGGATACTCACAACGATATTGACGAGATGCGAACGGATTTGGAAGAGATGCGGACGAGAATAGTGATTCTCAAGCGAACCATTTTTTTAATGGAGAAATGGTTCCTACACACATGAAGATCGAGGTTCCTAAGCCTAGACCGTACGGGGGTGTACATGATTCGAAGGCGATTAATAACTTCTTATGGCAAATAAAGCAGTACTTCAAAACTCCAAATTTCAAGGAAGAGGGATTAAAGGTTAGTCTAACATCTACGTTTCTCATTGATGATGCTATCTTGTGGTGGAGACGAAGATTTGGTAATGTCGAGAATAATGAAAATTTGGCTGACAATCGAGATGATTTTAAGCGTGAGTTGAAGAGAATTGCATGCATTGAAGAAAAATGGATAATCTATGAGTACACTCAGCCATTTACTTATTTAATGTTAAGCATTTTTAACATGACCGATGAAGACCAATTGTTTTCTTTTCTTGTAGGACTTTGTCTATGGGATAAACAAGAGTCGAGGCATCAAGAAGTGAAGACGCTTGAAATTGCTTTAGCTATCATAGAAATGAACTAAAAAAAAGAAAAAAGTAATCCTAAAAATAAAAAATTACTTGCTTTCTTTGGGAATGAGATCACTTGGTGAAAGATTATCCAAGTAAAAGGAAGTTACTAAATCCTATCAAAGTGGGCGACTAACATTTTGGTTCGTTGATAAATACAAAAAAAGGGTTTAATCACTTGACTTGTACACAAAAGGCTCCTAATTTTTTTTAAATACAAAATATAGTAACTTAGTGAAATATAAAGTAAAGAAAGTCGTAATTTAATCACTTTTGTTATATTTTATTAGTTATAAGATATCAATTATATAAATTTACTTGAAATACAATATGTAACTCTTAAAAATTTACCCTTAAATTTAAAACACATAAATTATTAAAATTATCCAAGAAATTACTGCAGATCACCCTCGAGACATGTTCTAGAGAAAGATTAAGAGTGTGGCCAATCTCCTAATCAAAATTTAAACAGCTATAATTGGGTGTGATTTGAGAAGGAAGTACGTACATGATGTAAAATATATTGCATGCAGCCCATGCGCGGGACGTGCCTCATCCATTATGGGGACAAAAAAAATGCACTCCCAGGCACCTTCTAATGTCCACTATCATGTCACTTAAATTACTTTGACCAAATTATGAACCGAAGTAATATATATTTTATTTTTACAATAATTTATTAAAATATAAAAAATTGGTGCACAACTCACTTAGACACATCGCCGTGTACCCAAAATGTCCACAATTGCTGCCCCCCCTCACTTATTGCAGGTTTTATTATTGTGCTGACACTTACAAGATAATCGACAAGGCAATAGAAGACAAGGAGCAACGAATCCATCACGCTGCACGCCTACTTTTCTTCCGGTCAGGTAGATGTTAACATCATGTGCTGAATAAACCCCAAATCGGTGGCCTTGTGTGGCTTGTCCATTACCGAACTTGGATATGATTTTTGTCTACGACTGGTACAGGCTTCCGTCTCATTCTCGGCAGCAGCAGCAGCAGTGGTCAAACCAAACCCTGCTTCGTCCATGGACTGCTGTCGCTTAGGACGTTGGTGGTTCGTACCTCGTGTTTCCTAATGGAAATTTAATACTTATCTTAAAATAAAATTATGATCTAGGCCCAACATAGTTGACGAATGGACTCCAAATAATGATCTAAGCACCTACCTACGAAATTCTATTAATTGTTGCACAAATAAAACATAAAATCAAGCATCACTCTTTAATATGTGACAGCCAGCGTGAGATGTCCAACCATCTAAGATTTTATCTTATTACTTTAAAAATAATTTATATTAATAAATTTTATTTTAAAAAGGGTGCCCGTACTCATAATTACGTTAATTAATTGTCAAAAGAAATTAAAAAAATACAATATTAATTACCATTAATCAAATTTATGATTATTTAAAATTATTTTATTTCGTTCGTGTCTTCTAAGACAGAGATGCGTGCCAACTTTGTCTAATAAAATAACAAAGAGTCCTCGCGTTACCCTTTTTTTTTTTTTGGTCCTCGTGGGCCCACCTCTTAACTCCTGATAAACCTAAAAAATTGACAGAATTTAGAAGGCACGCTCTTAATAATTAAGAGAGCACCGACCGGGACAGCTCTGGAGATTTCAAAATTACATCGATCAGTAGAAAATAAAGAGTCCAACAACTCCTCATCTGTGATCCAACGGCTCGCAGTCACCCTCGTAAATTAGTTAGGGCCCTTCGGTACGGTACTACCTGCAAATGGGTCCCACATGAAGAATTTACGTTGCCGTTGCTCTACGTAAATGAATTGATTACTTTTAAATGACAATATTGCCCTGATGTCAATCCAGCTTCTCGTGGACCGCAGGAGTACTGTACTACAGCATCGCAGCTCATAGTGCCGCTACGCTGAAGCCAGAAAGAATCCGCTAAAAGCAGCCTCCGAAGTCCCCATAACCTTTTTGGTCCGGTTCGAGACAAACCGAACCAATCCACGTGTCGTTTTACAACTCGATATCAAGGCATCGCCAAATCAGCACTTACTCTGTGGATCGGTTTGACTTGGGAGGATCCGAATTTCTGCCACCCTGGACGTTCGCAACAGCGGAACTATATATATCTCTTTACACTGAGCTTCGGTGTACTAGCTCCTCCTCTCCTTCTCACGTCTGTTCTTTGGCCGGGCCTCGGTATCTCTTTCTCACGCTCTGTCCAAAGAGTCAAAAAGCGGTCACCCCGGAGAGTCCAATCGGTAATTCTCCATAAATCGGGTCAATAAAACAAATCGAAGCTCTGGCTGCCTCTTTAATGGTGGATCGTCTAAGATCGAAGCCCTAATTTACTATTTCTATCTTCCTTTTTCTTCCTTTTCGTCAGCCACAAATCGTGGTGGCTCCGAATCATTGCTCTCTCTCGCCTGTCGGATAAAAGGGAAAAAGTTACGTCCTTGAGCTGACTAGTGGCGGAATCTATCAAGGCGTCTAAGTCGAGGACGAGTCTAGGGTTTATGCAGCGGATCAGTTCGGTGGAGTAATGCGATGCACTGAGAGATGAAGTTGGGATCAGTGAGGGATGGGTTGCGTCTTTGGAAGGGAGGTGTCGGCATCTGCGAGTTCGGAAAAGGAGAGGGAGAAGGACAGGAATTCGTCGTCTGTTTCGGGCAGGAAAGCTCAGGTTTCTGTGCCGAGGACTGAGACTGTTGAGGTTCAAAACGGGAACGATGACAGTCAGAAGAAGGTTGAAAAGCCTGACGGGAGTCAACGGCCACGAGGAGAGCGGAGGCGGTCGCGACCAAACCCGAGGCTCAGTAACCCCCCAAAGAATGTACACGGCGAGCAGGTTGCTGCTGGATGGCCTTCTTGGCTCTCCGCCGTCGCAGGCGAGGCCATCAAGGGCTGGACACCCCGCCGAGCAGACACTTTCGAGAAGCTAGATAAGGCAAGTTTCCTGTTTGTTTTCCTTGTCTTTTAAACTTACAAGTTCTGTTTTTGGTGAAGTTGAGATTATGATCTTTGGGCTTCAGATTGGGCAAGGAACTTACAGCAATGTATACAAAGCTAGAGACACTTTGACAGGCAAAATTGTGGCGTTGAAGAAGGTCAGGTTCGACAATTTGGAGCCGGAGAGTGTGAAATTCATGGCCAGAGAGATTCTCATCCTACGGCGGCTGGATCACCCGAATATTGTAAAATTAGAGGGTTTAGTCACCTCGAGGATGTCTTGTAGTTTGTACCTCGTGTTTGAATACATGGAGCACGATCTGGCAGGACTTGCTGCTAGTCCGGGAATTAAGTTCACTGAACCTCAGGTTCGCTCCAGCCTAGGTTACCCAATTGTTTTATTTTATTTCTGAAAAAAAAGGGCGCTGGTTGCTTATAATTCCTGGTATGGCAGGTAAAATGTTATATGCATCAGTTATTGTCGGGGCTTGAGCACTGTCACAACCAAGGGGTGTTACACCGGGACATTAAGGGCTCGAATCTTCTTCTCGACAATGGTGGGATACTTAAGATTGCGGATTTTGGTTTGGCTTCATTCTTCGATCCAAACCACAAGCAGCCCATGACTAGTCGTGTGGTGACACTTTGGTACAGGCCTCCGGAACTTCTTTTGGGGGCAACAGATTATGGTGTAGGTGTGGATCTCTGGAGTGCTGGTTGCATTCTAGCAGAGTTGTTGGCTGGAAAGCCTATCATGCCTGGTCGGACAGAGGTAGGTTATGAGATATGATGATCCTGATCCACCTAGAATGTTGAAATGTGTTTCGCTCGATCTTAACAGCAAGCTGTGATTGCTTTTGAAGTCTTCTGGAGACATGCATGTAGTGCAATTTCTCTGTTTGCTTTATCCGTATTGATTGGGCAGCAAGGATCTTAAATAAGTTAAAAATTGTTGTGTACTTCATGTTGGGATGAGTGCTGGCTATCCACTTGGAGTGTTTTTATTTTTTTCTTTTCTGTAGCAACTTTAGTTTTTGTTTTGATAAGATTGATGGCATTCTGGTATCAAAAGGTGTTATGGGCGTTTATTACTCTGTGCAAGGAGTGCTAGATGATTTCCTTATTAAAGCTTGTAGTTCTGGGTTGTTTCCTTTCAATGTACATGTTTGAAGTTATTTTAGCAGGTGTTCTGCTGTATTTGGAAGCATAGATCATACCTCAGTTCTGAGGGTACTACTTTCAATGTACATGTTTGAAGTTATTTTAGCAGGTGTTCTGCTGTATCTGGACGCATAGATCATACCTCAGTTCTGAGGGTACTAAGTTTCTCATACTTAAGGGTGGAAAATTTAAAATGAAACTTTTTATGAGTTATAAGCTTCTTGACCACTCTGTATATTTGACTATAGCAAGAACTTGTTTCAGTTGCTTATCATAGGGGATTCTTACAACTGCTTCAAATACAGTATCAGGAAGCACAGCTTGTGGAACCTCAATATCCACGGGCTTATTAGCTAAATGGCAATTGGCAATACAATACACCCTGTTGCTTCTCGTGGATTTTCATAACCCTGCTGCACAAAGGAATTTGATCCTAGACAATTAAGAGATCCTCAGAATCATTACTTCTCTGAGCAGATCAGCTGAGATTAGCTTTTGAGTCTCCTTTTAACAGTGTATGGCTGACAAGTATCTTGAAGAAAGAAAGGAAAAACAGGGAAAATGGTTGCAAAGCATATGGTAGATTCCAACAGCTTCCACAGAGTACCAGGTTCCTGATTAAATCATTTTACTAGGCCCAGAGTACCTGATAAGAACTGAAAGTTCAAGCGTCAAGCTATTGAGGTTTCCTAAGGTCATGAGATTCCTCAGCAGTCGCGTGATCTAGGCTCATTGTGCTTTATTGATTTTACGGTTACCTGCCTTCTCCTATTTGTATGTTTTTCTGTTATAAGCAAGATGACCTTCAAGCAAATACATCTGACTGATTGGACAATTTACATTAAATATCAAACCTGTGTAGTTGCATTTGGGTTTAGGTGATGCAGCATAAAATTTCTCATTCCTTATCACCTGGTGTTAACTAGGTAATACTAGAATAAACCTTCTTCTATTGTTCAATGAGTAACTTTAGTACAGATCTAGTCCAATTAATGTAGTCGATTTATACTTCTTCCTGCATAGTTACCTAAGTGACTAGAGACTATTTTGCAGTCACTGTTTTATATGGTCTGTATAGCTGAGATACTACTCTTATGGTTACCTTATTTAGGTGTTTTATCTCATTTACTATCCGATGCTTTATTTGTTTATGCAACTATCCCTTTTTATGGGATATCCATTGTTTTATCTTGTTAACCATGTTTCAAAAAGGAAAATTACTGTTAGATGTGGAAAGTTTTGATATGCGCATTTTCATACAGTTACATTAGAATCTGAAGGAATAAACATCAGTTTGTAAGGTAATGCAGGTTTAGAACTCTGGGTGTGGAGTGTAGGACTCACTCAATCTTTTGACTTAGGCTTAGACAAACAATGGTTCTATGAGTTGCATTCCACCTGATTTATTCTTGCTTTTCCTGAGACCCCCTGCCTTGTGGACAGGCTAAAAGAATCAAGTCAGTCAATGAGTCCACTAAATTCAGACCTTCTATATAAATAATGAGAATTGTGAGCTACTTTCTTTCTCTCTCTCTCTCTCTCTCTCTCTCTCTCTTTTCTGAATGTTGAAACCCATAAAATGGTCCCCATCCCCTCTCTTCCCTTTCATGTGGCCATTGAGTCAGTGGCTCAATCCATTGTCGAGCTACTTGTGCCAAAAGGAAAAAGATTGACTGTTGGCCCCCAAAAACTAACTTAGGAAGACTGATCTTGAAAATTTCTCACTGATTTGTCTGGTTAATTAACCTGCATATGAATTTTCCGTTGAGTTTATTATTTCTAATTTAGCTGAAAAAAGCCTTTCAGTTTTTTTATTCTGCCTCCATCGCATCTTTCTTGAAGACATCCAAACAGAGCTCAAATGCTGATATTATTCTTACTTTTTGTCTTGAAAAGAAACAGAAACTCTTATAGCTAGTTAAAGAAATTAAAATTTTCTATTAAAAAAGCAGTTTAAATTTTTTTCCCTGGTTGCCAGGTGGAGCAACTGCACAAGATATTCAAGTTGTGTGGATCTCCTACTGAAGAATACTGGAAGAAGTCAAAGTTGCCTCATGCCACCATATTTAAACCCCAACAACCTTATAAACGGTGCATAGCCGAGACTTTTAAAGATTTTCCTTCATCTTCATTGCCACTTATTGAAACTCTTCTTGCAATTGACCCTGCTGAACGCAAAACTGCTTCTGATGCTCTGACAAGTGAAGTAAGTTTCTCACATCATATCTTTGTGGACGTTTTCTTTGTAGGATTCTCTTTGTACTTTGATGTGGCTGAATATTTTACATCTGCAAGTAGGCGCTATCTGTTGTTTAAGTAGTTCCTGCTGCTATTGCTCTCTGATCTAATTTCTAATCAATATAATTTTCTGCATCAGTGGGTACTGGAGATCCTACTTTAATCCATATAGATGCATGAATAAGGTTGTTGTCAGTTCAAAGTCCATGATGCATTGAAACAAATAAACACCAACAAGTTGGGCTGTTTCAATCTCAAAATGGCTATGGAGGTTAGAATGCCTTCTTGAACCTATTACTGTAGGATCACCTAAGCTTGTAAGTGATGTGGGACTATTCTTCGACAACAACCTATGTTATTCCCAAACTACCAACTTCAGATGTGGAGCACACATAGGCGACCTAAATTTTGGGGCTTTTACCCTTCGACTCATCCCTTCATGTGAAAGTGTAAATGGAAAAGATATTCACGTCGGCCATGTTGAACAAACTCAGGCCATAATGGGAAAAAAGAAGGGGTTGGATATGGTCTGTTGTGATTATAATTTGGCCAGTTCTATCCAAAGGTGATTACTGAAGTAGGGAGTGTTTTGGGAAGTTCCATCCAAACATGATGAGCTAAAGCTAGGAAGCTTTTTCCCAACTTTTAACATGAGGACCACTTAAACTTGTGACAGATGTAGACTATTCTCCCAGAATTACCTCTCTTACTCTTGATTGCCTGTACAAGATTTATAGCACATATATGAGTCATAATGGACTTTTAACCACCAACATGTGTAATCTCTTTTCCTAAACAAATGCCATTATTCTCTGAGGACTTCAATTAGTTAACTTTTATGTTGAAGAAAAGATACTGTAAGCAATGAGAAAAGTAACAGGATAGGAAGCCTTCTCTGCATACTCTTTTAAACTGCTTATGAATACTGCAGAAATAGTATGAAACTCTTTAAAGTAGATCTATCATTATCCTTTGTTGTTTCTTCTTTTTAACCTTTAGAGGTGTCTATGTTTTCAGGATGCTTGTTCATTTGATTTGAATGCAAACATGCAGTACAGGAAGTCTATCTATTCTAACATAATCCAACTTTGTTTGTAGAAAATAATTTCACATAGGTTAAAATTAGGTCAAACTCTATGGTTATTAGTTGGCAAAAGACCTACTAACTTCGGTTTGTCTTTTGGGATGGCCATGGACTCAATTGTAACATGGTATTAGAGTAGGGCTTTTATTTTAGTAGGTCCTAGTTTGCTCCCCCATTTAGTTTGTACCTCTGTCCATGTTTTAGGCCTCATTACTAGTTTATTTAGGCGTGGTCTAGAATAATCTGATAGAGGTTAAAGTTTGAATTTTTTTGTAACTATTAGTTGGGAAAAGACCTAACTTGTGCCAGTCATTTGGGGATGATGTAATAAATTTTTTACATGAAGATACCATTTTCTTATGTTGAATTGAGAGCTGATCTAGTGGTTGATGAAAAATACTGCCCCACCAGCCATGACCATGTAAATACCTCTGTTACCTCTGTTGTAAGTGCTTCTTTTGGAAGTTAGTGTAAAGTCTGTGCCTGTGGACCCAAAATGATGCCTGAATCTATCTGGTATGTATGCTCCTTTTCTGTTTCTTCAAATTTACATTTTGCCAAAATTGTTTTGCTGGTTTATTTTAACATCTGCGAAGAAAATTCGCAAGGTTGCTACTATTTTAAAACATTGCAGTGTTGCACATGCTAATTGGTTGCTGCTATTTTCTTATTGAAGAAAACATGTCAGAGTTACTAATTTGTGAATTTGGACACTGTTCACGTGTATAAAGTAATTCTGTTCAACCTTATGGAGGAGCATATTGGCTATGCGAAACTTATCTTTAGGAATTGAGGATCAGGGGCCAATTGCTACCCAGTTTCTTATACCCTTTGAAATGAAAACTAAATGGTAATCAATTATGGGTATCCCTATATTATGCCTAAACTGGTGTAGACAATTAATGATTTTTGGCATTTTTTGGTGGATAATACTACCTATAGTGCAGCTTTAGCATTGTACCACTAACTTTTTCTTGTATTTTAGTTGAAACTGTCTAGTATAATGTTTTGGTCAACTTTATAACAGTATTTTTTTCTGTTTTAAGATGTGAACCTCATTTTCTGGCTTTATCTTTGGTATCAGCTCCTTTAAAACAAAAATTGTATCAGTTCAATAATGATGGTAACTGAAGGCCCGCAAGTCTTCCATGAAGGTTTTTCGTTAATTGAATATTTTTTTTTTTTTACTGTTACATGCTATTTCTCAAATATCTAGGATATATGATAATGAGTAAAATTCAAGAGGTTATTGTGAATCATAATAGACCTCCAATTTTTGAAACATACTCTCCTGAGAAAAGCATATGGCACCGTAAACTTATATTATTCGTATGCAGCTACTTCAAGTTCCTTGTTTGGTTATTCTTTCTTTTATGCAAACTGTTCTGTACATCAGTTTTATCTGCAATTTGTCTCTTCTTCATGTATGTGAGAATCTCATCATGAGAATTTCATTCTCTGGACATTATTTGAGAATCAAAATTGTCGGTTGTCTGGGGGTAATGAGTGAGACTATGGTTATGGACTTTTTTGGTATGGTACATACTTGAGGTAAGAGTCGTTCTGAACATGGATGGAGATTCTTCTTTTTGTTCTGGAAGTTAGACATGCTACATCTTATAAGCAAGATGTGACTGGGATTGAGTGATCCAATGAAAACTGTGATGGAATGTTTTATATCTCCTTTGCCCAGATATGGGTAACATTAACCATGTGTTGTGGAAATTGTAACAGAGTGGAAGAGACCATTGATCATCTTTTCTCCTTTGTTCATTTGCACAAACTATGGGGCTATTTCCTATGCTAGTTCTGGATTAAATTATGTTTCCCATCATCAGTGCCAATTTTTTTTAGCAGAATTTCCGTCTTCCATTTCCAAGTTGCGTAAAGTTGTGTAGTGAGCTGGCATATCTTTCTTCCGTGGTACATATCGAAGGCACACAGTAAAATGTTTAATAATAAGTGACATGCCAAAAAAAAAAGCAAGTCGAAGACAGCAAAGCAGCTGATAAGGAGGAGGACAGGCCAAAAAACGTTGCAAAGAGGGAGTAGAAATGCGGGAACAGCCTCATCATCCAGGCAAAGCTTACCTTGGCAGAGCTTATGCTGGATGAAACCTGACCCAACCTCTAGAACAAATGTGTGCTGAGGCATGGGAGTGAATGCAAGAATTGGCAGGGAGGATGGCAGGATATGAAAAGCACGTGGCGCAGGAGAGCTGGCACTTGCAATGGAGATTGAAAGAACCAAAAACTAGCTTGTTGATTATTATCTCCTTGAATACAAGAGATTGAAAAGCAGTTTGAAGAGGCCCTGGTGTGTGACATAATTTAAAAGAATAAAGCTCAACTGGTTATTTTCCAAGAAATGAAGCTTGAGACGATTTCTTCAGCTACTGTTAGGGACTTGTGGATCAACCACAATCCCTGCTGGGGCTTCTTGCTTGCTCAAGGAGCATCTGGGGGCATCTTGCTAATGTGGGACAGAGCTGTGCTGGAAATCAGAGACATCTCCTCTGGTCAATTTCTCCATTATCGGAAGATATACAGATTGATGCATGCGGGATGCTGGGTGGAATTTGGTGTCCCTCATGGCTCTGCCAATGTGTCGATTTTGAGGAGGAAATCACAGGCTCCTTTAAGAATAATGATGAACCTTGGCTCCTTGGGGGGGGGGGGGGTTTCAATTGTATCAGATTCTAGAACAAGAAGCAACCATCGCTACCAAGTTACCTCCTCCATGCATGGCTTCGGCGACTTTGTTTGGGCACATAATTGTAAAAATGTATGCTTGGGAAGGAGAAGAGAGATGAAGAGGAAAGAGAAAGAGAAGAAGAGAGGAATAGAAGAGTGCGAGAGCAGCATTCATTAGATGCAAAAAATCGTGCCTCCCTTCTGTTTTATTCCCTTTAGTGATAACATGCTTGGGGGGGGGGGGGTTTCAATTGTATCAGATTCTAGAACAAGAAGCAACCATCGCTACCAAGTTACCTCCTCCATGCATGGCTTCGGCGACTTTGTTTGGGCACATAATTGTAAAAATGTATGCTTGGGAAGGAGAAGAGAGATGAAGAGGAAAGGAAAAGAGAAAGAGAAGAAGAGAGGAATAGAAGAGTGCGAGAGCAGCATTCATTAGATGCAAAAAATCGTGCCTCCCTTCTGTTTTATTCCCTTTAGTGATAACATGAGTAAGATTATAATAATGCCCCTTAGTGCATCTTGCCTTTGTTGATTCTGGTGTCTTACTGGATTTAAAACATTCAAAAAGAAGTTTCTTGTTGTCTCATTGTTGAAGGTGATTCATCTAATGTCATTAGTTGGTGTATGAAGAAGAAGGAACCTCCATAAAGGTTTTAGCCATATTTACAAAGTGATCTCTGATATTTCTGAATATATTTCTGTTTCTTGGTCTCTTCATCTAAGTTCTACTAATTGTATAGCAGACAAGCTTGCGAAAGAGGGGGTTTGCTCTGCAACATCTTGCCGTTCATGATTATCCTCTGTATCTGTCATTTTGTTAATAGAATTGCTCATGTTCAAAAAAATAATTATTTGCAATAATCCAACCCTTTTTTAATGTTTTCATTCTCCAATTACCATGGGAGTAGTAGGTCCCTGTTCATGCTTGTCTTCCAGGTGAAATCCCTGAATCTTGATCTCTGGAAAAGCTTTGCCTTGTACTAGAAATATGACACCAGTACTTCTTCACCTAAGAAAAATGTGAATGGAAGCCGACTCCAATTAAAAATGTGCCTAAATTGGCAAACATTACAGTAATGCCACTGTTTTTGTCTGTGTATGTGAGCATTACCATGCTAAAGCAATTATGGGAAGTTCTCTTGATGTTTGTTTTATGCTTCAGTACTAAGTGATGCCTTGTATCCATAGTTTGCAGTGGAAGGTTCTTTCTTCACCTTTTGTTTTCTGTATTGCAGTTCTTCACAACAAAACCTTATGCCTGTGATCCGTCTACCCTTCCTCAGTATCCACCAAGCAAAGAGATGGATGCGAAACTGAGAGATGAAGAGGCTAGAAGGTATGTATATCATTTGTTCTTTGGATGTTGCTTGGATCGCTTTTTATGACATTGAGAAATCTAACCTAGTGAATACTATGGTAATAACTGAAAGCAGGCAATTTAAAAATTATAAAAATACCCTTTTTACATACTCCAGGCATATAAATTAATATAGAATGACAATAAACTCCTATAACAATATTTTTATTGAAAAAATAAATTTTTTATTTTTTATGATTTTTGAAAAGAATGAGATTATATTAAGGCAAAACGCCAGAAAAATAGACAATGAGAGAATGGCAAAACTTTTGAAATGGGAAAATAACAAAACTGAGTAAGGAATATATGATAATCCGCACCAGAAGATTGAAGTTCACTTAGAATGAGTCAAATGAGAGCAAGGATCAGGTTTATTTAAGGTGGGCCCACATTGTTCTTGACCTGGGGATCAAATGAGCTGAGCAATTTCAAGCTTTTGATTGAGATTGTCTTTCAAATATATGGTAATCCACAATTTTAAAAAAATAAATGGTCCTAAGAAAATCGTGGCTTGCTTAAGATGATTCAAAAGAGACCAAATTGTCACAGACCCGATATCACCTCAAGGATTCCTATTATATGGCAAGCCTCTATTATCAGCCTATTGCTGTGGCCTGGCGTTAGTGGCTAGGAGTTGTCCATGTGGAGGAACTCGATGAGAAGGAGAAGGGAAAGAAATCTTATTGATGGAACAAACATCTTGAAGTGTTGCTTGTGAGTGGAATATGTTACGGCTGGGATTTGAATGGTGTTTTTTCTTTGTTTGGCTGTTGGCTGAGGATGGAAGGTGAACTAGATGCTTAAACAGAGAGGAAGAAGATGGTGAAGCCTAAATGGACCGGTTTCTGAATGGGTATTCGTTGAGGCTTTTAATGAATATCCTTTAAGAAACGGGGTGAATTTGGATTTTACTTGATGGATTGAGACGGCTGGTTTCTACCCATTTGACAGTCCTATGTGGACTAGTTCAGTTTATGGATTAATTTTTTGTATAAATATATATATAGATTTTTTTTTAAAATAAGGATCTCTTGGTTATGAAAATTGATTTCAATCACTTTCTTGGTTTATCACATACCTTGTTCCCTTGTCACTATTTTTATCCTTTGATTTAATCTGAGAATTTTGAATTTGTTTGGCTTGATTATTAAACCTAAATAATTATGGTTGTTCAGGCTGAGAGCAGCTGGTGGTAGAGCAAATGGGGATGGTGTAAAGAAGGCTCGAGCACGTGAGCGACCTGCGAGAGCAGCAATTCCTGCTCCAGAAGCTAATGCAGAACTTCAAGCTAATCTTGATGTAAGTTGATTCTTGTCCCATGTTACATATCTTTGGCTATGACTTACTGTGGGAATAATAGATTTTTGAAGCTTACTCATGGTTAACGGGGCAGTTAATTGTCATTTGTTAAAAAATTATTGTGAAAAATCTTGTTCTGTTAAATTTTCAAACAGTTAATTGATTTGTAACAAAGAACAATCCAACATTAAGATCTCACTGATTGCTGGTGGTTTATTTTGTAATTACAGAGGAGACGATTAATTACACATGCAAATGCAAAGAGCAAGAGTGAAAAGTTTCCTCCCCCGCACCAGGATGGAGCACTTGGCTTTCCTTTGGGATCTTCTCATCACATGGACCCAACCTTTGATCCGCCAGAAGTTCCATTCAGTTCCAACTTCACGTATCAGAAAGGCCCTATCACTACTTGGTCAGGACCCTTGGTGGACTCTGCTGCTGTAGGTCCTCCAAGACGAAAGAAACAGAATGCTAGTGATGTCCGTGGACCATCAAAACAGAACCAGGGTCAGAAGGAGAAAGGGGGAGTTCGGATTAAAGGGTAGGAAAGCATTCCGTAGAATTTGAGTATTCACACCGACTTGTTTTATGTGGTGCCTGTCCTGTTTCACGATATTCTTACGTCGGCTAAGTGTATGGTCATGGTGAGTCAAAAATCGCTTTTCTTCTTCATTCCATTTGTTGTTCCATTTTTTGGACGGCAAGCCTTTATTTGTAGGCTCAAATAGTAGATTATTCCACGGTATGTATATTTTAATTTTGGTTTCCATTTGTTTCTAGTATTGAAAACTGAATACTGATTAGGTTAATGAGATCTAATAAATATGTCACGCAATTTCTCATAGACTATTTGTCTCTATTTGCTTCTGGCTGCTGATTATGTCCCATTTTTTTTTGCCTCAGAAATGGAATTAGTGCTCTAGCACTTAAATTACCGGTTTCTATCAAAGGAGTATAACCCTTCCAGGATTTGACCGATGAGGCCATATTCGAATAAAATTCGAATATATTTGGATTTTCTGAAGGCACTGGGCTGATCCTTAAATGTCTAGGTCTCGGTATCCTTTATTTTCAACAGCTAGAATTCAGATTTTGAACCTACATTTACAAATACTGGGAGGTTTTTATTCATAATTTCCATATACACATGATAAAACTGTAAAATAAACATTAATTCCCTGCATCTTTAAGGAATCAATGTACGACCGGCCAGTGATCGGCTGGGAAAAGAAGCCTCTGAAATATTCTTCCACCGTCATCCTCTTAAACAATGCAGGGTGGCATTCTTCGATCAAACTGTTTGCAGGGTCAATTTCCGCCTTCAGTTTCGGATTAAAAAAAGGTGGCGACAGATATCCTATCTTGGACGCTATTTGCAGCCATCCAATGCTCACGACTCTGGTAAATCCCATTGCTTAAAATCTGTTACACCAAAACCAATATAAACCGTGGAAGATGAATCGGAAACAGGTGAGTAAATTGAACATTCTGCAGCAGACTTACCTCCAACATGTCTCCTACGTTAACTATGAAGGCGTTTGGGAGAGGTTTGACAGGATCCACTTCCCTTGGTGCTTTATCTGAAGCCCATCAATTTCACTGACCTGAAGAAGAATGGTAAGACCCGATCCATCTGAGTGAGGTGTGGCAGCAACCACCAGTTCTGGTTGCGGACATGGTGGATAGTAGTTCATTCTCATCCCCTGATAACCATCTCCAAAACACTTCTGTCATCTCGTCGATTTTCATTCTCAGAGCTCTTGCCATCTTCTCTAAAATGGTCATGACTATCTTTTGCAACTCCATGACATAGACCTCTTAAGGTCTCTCTACAATAGGAAGATAAAAAAAGAATCATCAGAGGTTGGTAAGTGTACTGGATTGGACTGATTTGAAGATTTAAAAGAAACTAAATACCTGAGAGTGGCAGAGAGGTTCTCAAATATATGAGGCTTCCTCAGATGGGGAGGATGGACGACCATGTAGAACATGTCAGACCAATCGAGTTTTTGCTCTTCTGATAAGACAAATGCCTGCCCGTATCCTTCTAAATCTCCTGTCTGCTGTCCAAATTTTTTCTTCTCTTCCAAACGTAATTTGCAGAACTCCTTAATATCTGCTTTTAATCTCTCCATCACTTAGTCACTGATTCCATGGTTGATTAGCTGCAAAAAAAAAAAAAAGACGATGCATCTAGAGTGATGTTTCCGTTCCGTTCGGACCAGAAATACATTATTTGTTCTGCGATTCGCTATGATGATCGTCTATAGTGAGTGAGGTGGTTTGTCGAGCTCAGAAACGCCAGTCTCTGCAAGTGAAGTGCAGTTTGTCGAGCTCAAGAGACGCTACATAGGCATCACCGTGAATCAAACGCTGCATGTCGATGACTGGAAGCGGGGGAAAAGAGCCAGAAGTGCAGAGGAGTGGGCGATCATTAGGTGGTCGCACGTATCGAGAAAGGAAAGTCGATGTGTGTCGATTGGCCAGCTCTTGAACGCTGGGCACCGGCAAAGATTTTCCTTGGACCACTACTGCGGCTCCTGACTCCATCAATCTCCAACGAAGGCGCTCAGACGAAGAGAAACAAAGGTAAAAGGACAGCGGCGACGATTGCGGCAGCTGACAAACTCGGAACGCCTTTCATCTCAATGTCCAAGGCTGCTAGAACAGCTAATCTTTGGCCGTGCCCATGAGGACAAATTGAAGCGCCACCCCTACCGATTTCATTGGCCTGCAATTCTTAGGCATTGTCGTCCCATGGTTGACCTTTCCCGATGAGGACGACAACGACATAGGAGTTTTTAAGCACCCAATTTGTTGGTCTTTTGTTAGAGTTTGTCATCTGATCATTGTCCCTTCCATTAAGGGAAGCAAATACGATTACCCTTGATTGAGAAGATGAAGAGCATCGCATATATAGCAGGAACCGAAAAATTACTACAGATTCAACCTTCGCTGTATCATTTTGAAGCGCAGCATTAGTTGCTCTTATTGTTGAGTCCGAGAGCATCAACAAAGAAAAAATTTAAAAGAAAAAGCTTCATTAACGCCTCTGTGGTCAGATGGGGAAATTTTATTTTCGACAAATTTCCCCCATGATTACATAGCTTTGCAATCACCTATATTTAACTTAAAAGGTTTTGTTAATGGGTCTTTGAATTTTTTTATTTTTTAGTTGAATGGGTTTCTTAACCTTGTAAAGGACTCAATTAACATTAGGTGAGGGAGCACTCTTATCTGAACCTTTATGGTACTTCCCTTATTGATGGTTTTCATGAGTCAAAAGTTTCAAGGATAACATCTATCCGAGGATGGTTCAATCCATTTGCTTCAATACTAGAACCAAGCTCTGGTTCATGTTTGTTTGAAATTTATTTTCAAGTGATTAAAGTTTGAAATTCACCATAAAATGACTAACTAAAATTAAGAAGGATATAGGTCATGTGGGCCTTAGACATGACTTTTACATGTGGATAATTCCTTGATGACTCCTAAATCACTGGAGAGAAGAGAGGGGAAAAGACCTTTGCAAGGAAATAGATTTTTCTCGGTGAAAAATTTCATTGAGAATAGGAGGAATTTTTCATCATTAAAACCGTTCTAAGCAAAAGTTTTGGTATGAAATGAATAACCAATCAACAATAGACTTTTTGGAAGATATGAATAAGTTGGAGGGTCATTGATGTAATTAATTTATGTTTTTTTTGTCTCTTCTTCACTTTTACTAGAGTGAAGGGTATAATTATAATATTAATACTTTGATCATCTATAAATAAAGTTGAAGGGGGAGGGTTTAGACTAAGTCCATAACCCTATTATTTTCCTCTCTTCTTTTTCCTCCTCTCTTCTTCTTCCTTCTTCCTCCTCTCTTCTTCTTCCTTCTTCCTCTTCCTCCTCTCTTCTTCTTCCTTCTTCCTCTTCCTCCTCTTCTTTACCCAAGATGTAATCTATGAAGTCTTGAACATGGTATCAGAGCAGTGATTTTTTAAGACTCCATGAGCTTTTCCTTAGACGTGATTAATCAAAAGATGCTGCTGGTAATCTTCTATATTCTGACGACACAAAAGTCTTCATGCTTCATCCTTAACAACGTCTTTGTCCATAGCGAATCCTGAGTTTGGTTATCCACCACTTACTATTGTTGTTCATATTAAGTTGTGGAGCCTAATTATTACCTTAATTTTCTCTTTATAATTGAGGGGCGACGCTATTAGGTTTTATGATCTTAATCCGAAGAGTATCTCGAGTTGCAGCCTGAGAGGTTAGAGAGAAACACCCTTTAAGTGTGTGATTTCTCTTGTAAAGTATTTTATGTTCTTAGTGGATTACTACAGCGACAGAAGACAAGACATAGTCTCACCTTGAGGTGAACTTGTATAAATCTTGTTGTACTTTTTCATGTTTGTTTTTCCCCTTCTTTCACGTTTATTATTATTGCTCTCGTTAGTTTGGAATTAGGGTGTCTAATTCCAAACAGTTAAGAGAAGTTTCATTTTTTGCGTAACTTGATATTGGATGGTTATTGCTGGTTGTTTGATAGCATATACAATTCAAAGCCTCTATTATCTTTGAGCCTCAACTAATTGACGTTATTGCTTCAACTAGAAGCTAGAGCATCGTTGTGCTGCAGTGCTGAGCATCGACCTGAGACTGATGTGTTTCTAGTGCTTTTGATATTGAATGTTCTCTTTTCTGTTGTTTCTTGTTTCCAGTGACATGCCTACTAACGTACCAATAGATTATCAGGATTGCCTTATGCTCTGTGTAATCGGCACAAACGTTGGAAAACGATGATGATGAGGCAAAGCTTATTAGGCTTGATGCTTCTTCTAAGTTTATCCATTTCTTCTCTGCACCTAATTGCTACCTAGTCCCTGATCGGATTTGTGTACAAGGAAACTTGACTCTGTGCAGATTCGTCTTTAATCTCGGTGGTATCTCAGCAAGGGGAGCATAAGTCTTTTTGACAGTCTGGTATGTGGTGGTCTTGGCACCACCTTGAATTATCATCATTGTCATTCCTTGCTGCTGCAAAGGCAATAATGAAAATCAGCCATTCTCAGTGAAGTAATCAGCCAACTCAAGGTATGCTATATTGATCAATATTTGGAAAGTTCCTATTTTTATCAGAAGACCCACGCAATTCTGAATCATTATCCTTCGAGACTAAGATGGTATCAATAGAAACACCTCTAAGTGTGTGATTTCTCTTGTAAGCTATTTCATCTTCATAGTGGATTACTGCAACAACGGAAGACAGGACGTAGTCTCACCTTGAGGCGAATTTGTATAAATTTTGTTGTGCTTTTTCGTGTTTGTTTTTTCCTTCTTTCGTATTTATTATTATTGCTCACGTTAGTTTGGAATTAGGACATCTAATTACTAACAAAATTTTCATCTGAATTGTTGTTTGGACGTCTCATTAACAACAAATAAGTATCGTTGGCTATTTGGACGTCCCTATATTGTGCTAGATTAATGCTAAGTATCGTTGGCTATTTGGACGTCCCTATATTGTCCTAGATTAATGTTGGACTAAAGGCATCGTTGGCTCCATTAGACTTATATCTCACCACCATTTAGCCAACTAGTGGTGGTATCTCTTCTCTTTGCCAACGGTGTTTTTTTTAAGCTCTTCGTCTAGAATTCCTTACATTCAAATTCATTTTGAATCATCTTGTTGCTATATATCGTCTAGTTACTATATGCTTGGATCGTTTAGATTTACTTTCCATAAGCAGACATCTATGCGAGCTGAAATGTTAAGGATCGTCTTGTTGTTTTCTAGTTTCAGTTGATCCAGCCTAGCCAGTGATTTTTATGTGATTAACGTCAACAACAAAACCCAACCTCTAATTTATTTCTAAGTGGTTTATTTTTGAAAAATTATCTTAAAACATCTTGGAAAGCAGTTGGGTTACCTCCATTACTTGACGTTTAGCTTGGAAAGTTTGGATCGAAATGAGCTACTTAATGTCTTGGGCTCAAGGAACTTCTTTTTGTGTCCAGAGCCTACTAAAGTTGCGGCAAGAACAACTGTGTTGCTTGTTGGAATGTTGTTGGTTCTCTATTGGGAAGATTGCCTATTGAGAAAATCTCTCTAGTAGTTTCTCAGATGTCACCTGGTAATCTCTCAAATATCTTTGGTAATCTCTAGTAAGGCTCGGGAGACATTTGGTAAGTTTTTTGGTTTCCATCTGAAGCCTAAAACTCATTCGGAAGGATCTCATATCCTTGCTCTACGACGGAGACTCCAACCACTCAACATGACACCCCTTAACTCAAGATCCTAATGTAATTAAATTGGCTTGACTCACTCACACACTGTGAAAGTTTCTATATGCTATCTACTATCGAAATGACTTCAACTTGATTATTACCTTGAATTATCCTTGACTATTATTGGTGACAACTTGCACTTTGATTGCTCATTACCACAACTACTATTGTGTCTCTTTGATTGAGACATTATTATCGAAGAAGAACTCTTCGATTATTTGCCTTGGATTCATTATTTGTTGATTGTTGTCAGCATTGGTTCATATGATGAAGAATTTGAATTACTTTGGAAAATAAAGAACATGATGGCCCCGACTTCTTCATCTTATCTTCTTTTCATTACCCATTACCCTTTTATTGTTGGTAGCCTTTCTCTAACATCCTTTATTTGACTCTCATTTACCCCCTATGTCCAACCCTTTGGTGTGTTGCCTTGGTTGGTCCTTTTTATATATATGGGTGTTTTTAAGTCCATTGAGACTCTTTATTGGTACCTTTGGATATTTTTATCGTCATCTTGTGAATTATAGATTGACAGGCATTACCCACTTTAATGATTATTTTTACTATATTTGTTTGAAATCATTTGAGGTTGGTTTCGAGTTATGTTTTATCACCCATTTTTACCTTTCGAGAGTCTGTGGATGGAGGACATTATTACTACATCTATCTTATCTGTTTCAAACTGAGATCACTACCATTACCTCTCAGCTTAAGGGGGAGTGTTGGAGGGTGATAATTGTTTATATTTCACTGGCCAGAAAATAGTTTTTTATTTTTTAAAAATATTAATCAACAAAACAATTTCAATGAAAATTCTCTTTTTAAATATATTTTTCAAAAAATATTTCTCAGTGAAAATTTTTTAAATAATATTTTTTATTTTCTAAAAATATTTTTGAAGAAAAATTCACTGTGAAATATTGTTTAGTTTTCATAAATATTTCTTGGCAATATTTTTACCAAAAACTATTTTTAGTAAAAAAAGATTCATATACATTATATTATTTTTTAAAAATTATTTATTAAAAAATAGCAAAGTTTTTCACTGATAATAGTATAGTTTAGATTTAAAAATTTCCTTCCCTATATACCTATTTAAAATAGCTAATAAAATAAAAATACAAATTTCATAAAAATAAATTCAAAATTCTATTTATATAGGTGCATATATAATGATGTGCAAAAAATATATAAAAATAATCAAAATATAAAAATAACTATGAAGGATTTAGGTAGGAGGAAATAACTGATGTGTAGACGATCCACTAGTATCAACGTAAGAAGATGTGATGCCATGAGAAAGGAACAAATTTATCCTTTGTGCTTGAAGCCTACTCATACAGTTTGCTGCTTTGCTAACTAATGTGACTGTTGTGTGACCTCACCATACAAATATCATATAAAATAAAGTTTGATCCCTAAACATAAGTCTCTGCCAACGAAATTCCAGTTTTGTTGGGGAGATCTCTCCCAACAAAATTAGAAATTCATTGGCAGATATCTCTCCTAGTGATATTTTTTGTTGATAAAAGACTCTACCAGCAAAAACTAGTCTGTGAAAGTTGCCAACAAATTTTTCTTTGGTAGACGTTTTTGCCAGCGAATTAGTACTTTCTGCCAATGAAAAAAATTGCTAGCGGAAGTCAATTTTTTTTAGTGAAGTTCAATGAACTTAAATTCCTAAGAAAACATCTAGAGAGCCTAGACTCTTAATTGAAAAAGTATAACATCTCAATTTCACCCCTATTCTCTAAGTAATAAGTTAGTTCCTATAAAGAGAATATCATCAACATAAAGAAGGAGGTACAATCGATTTGAAGGAGAGTAATATCAAAACAAGGATGGATCTACTTTACTTGTTTGAAAACCAAAATGAAGTAAAAAGTCACTAAATTGAGCTACCAATCATGAGGTACTTGTTTAAGATCGTAGATGACTTTATTGAGCCCACAAACATGGGGGATTGACAAATATACACTTCCTCTTTAAGAGATCCATGAAGGAAGGTGTTATTAACATCAAATTGATGTAATGACCGATTAAAATATAGGGCTATGGTATGGAGTACTTGAATTGTTTGAGAATGTACTACAAGACTAAAGATTGAATCATAGTCTATTCCTGGAAGTTGGTGATGTCCTTGAGTGATGAGTCGCACTTTATATTTATGGACTTTGGCATCTATGTTATATCTAGTTCAAAAAATCCACCGAGATCCGACAACATGTATATCGATTGTTTAGGGGTCAATTCCCAAGTGTCATTTCACTAAGGAGAATTGCACTCTTCGTTCATGACATCATGCCATCTAGAAAGGTGTAAGAGTGATTTTGTAAGATGTAGGTTCATATAAATATGTGAGTACATGAGCTTCAAGAGAAGAGGTAGAAGCCTTACTCTTTGCTCTAGTCACCATACTATGATGATTCCATTGGGAAGATTGAGATGGAGGGGGAAAAGGAAAAAGCATGCAACTAAGAAGAACTATTTCAATATGACCAGGAGGTGGTGAGGATTGGGAGGGAGAGGTTGGACTATATAGTGAGTTTGTATTTGGTAAAATCGTATTTGTGATAAGGGTGATAGGTTAGAAATATAGTTGTCATGAGAATTCAAGAAGGAAGGAGTAGATAAAGGTTATGGTGATGTGGTGTCTATTGATTTTATAAAATCACTAATATTAAGAGTTGAAGGTGCATAATTTTAAATTTATTAGGTGAGGTTTATGGAAAATATGATTCATCAAAAACAACATGGAGAGTAATAAAAAACTTGTTGAGAGATGGACAATAATATTGATACCCTTTTATAAGAATCATGAAATCCGAGCAAAACACAAGGTAGAGGTTAGGATTTAACTTTATTTTTATTATAAGGACGTAAGCAAGGAAACATAAACAACCAAAGGTATGAATGTGAGTGAGAATGCGAGAGGTGTTAAACGCTAAAGAGTTAGGAGTTTTACTTGTAGGAGACCAGTAGGAAGTTGATTAATTAGATAAACAACACTTTGGAAAGCTTTAAGCTAGAAAACACTAGGAACATTTCTTTCAAATAACATGGCTAATCTAGTTTCAACTATATATCTATGCTTCCTTTTTGCTACTCCATTTTACTTATAGATTGTATTGACAATAAAAATGATACAAAAATTCTATATTGAGCTAAATAATTTTTTTAAAAAGAGTGGATGTTCTCACTTTTACCATCTGAATGAAAACTTCAATCTTACAAGAAAATTGGCTTTCTACCATGTTTCAAAATTTAACAACATACTAAATGTTTCATTTTTAGAATTAAGAGGACACATCCAAATAAATCTACTATAATCATTCACAAACATAATATAATATTTATAACCAAATTTAGAAAGCACGGGGGATGGTCACCATAAATCGAATGTACTAATTCAAGTGGCTTAGAAGCCTTATGTTCCAGACAGTCAAAAGGTAATTGAGTTTGTTTTGCCATTAGGCAACTAACACAAGTTTTTAATGATGAATTATTGGGGGGAAAGATTTATTTCTAATTAAATATGAAGTGAAGGAGGAGGATGGATACTTGAGCCTACAATGCTACAACATAGATAAAGACTCCATTGTAGCTGCTAGGGCTTTTTTTTTCCTTGAGGAAAAAGATAGAGACCATTGGACTTGTCCCGTTGGCTTCAGTTACTCCACTCATAAGTTTCCTTCATAGTAAAACACTTAGGGTGAACTCCAAATAAAAATTATTATCTTTAGTAAATCTTGACATGGAAATAAGATTTTTTTTTTAATTTGTTAGTGGCATTATTGACATAAAATGAGCCAATAAAATATGATAATTATATATGTCCTTTGGCTGCAATAGGAAGAATGCTACTGTTGGATTTAGGATCCCATGATAATACCATAAATAATCAACACAAGAGAGAAGAAACTGAAGGAGAGGTAAAAAAGGGAGAAGAGGAACGAAAGGAAGGAGAGTGAGAGAGGAGAAGAAAGAGTCTGAAGTTGAGAGAGAGTTTGAGAGATAAGGAGCGAAAGAGGATTAGGTTAAGTGACGCCTCCCCCTCAATGTTTTTATATTAATGAGAAACTCAATAATTACATCAATACCCTTTTTCCTAATAAGAGAGAAAAATGGACAAAAATAAAAAATAATTTACATCATGCCATTATACTTCGAACTTACCTTCCAACAGTTACCATCTCCTACTCATACTTTTTTCTACCAACATAAGGAGAAATTTTAGAGAACATACCTAGATTGTTTTGTCATGTGAGTAGTCACCAGAGTCAAGGAATCATTGTGAGTCCTCCTTGGGAAAGAGCTGCTAGAGCATTTTTTGGATTGATAATCTTAGTTTGTGCCAACATATGTCAGTGGTATGATTTAGTTTATGACAAATTTGGCGACGTGAAGTGTTGGATGGAGGGACAAATGACTATTGACTTTTCCGAAAGGAGTGGATGTGTTGGTGCCCGCATGGCTAAATTTTAAGTGCTTAGAAGACTTACTTGAGTTTTGATTGAATGATTGATTGTTTTTCTTGTTCCTCAGTGACTTGTTGATAGGAGTTTCGTTTACCTCCATGGCTGAGAAAGAATTCCCAAGTATCTGGCTGATCCGAAGGTCATGACTTTGGAATACTGAAATTATTTCTTCATATGTTGGAAGCAGAGGATGAACAAGCATGGACGTAACCAAAAGCATGGACGTAACCAATGATTCATATGGGGCATTTAGGCCATAGACAAGCCAAAATGATTTGTCTTCTTCTTAAATAGGACTTTGTATTATTGCTAAAGTGTCACATACTCATTTGAATTTGGTGACATGATCATTTAATGCCTAATCAGTGGTCTTTTTTCGTAATTTTCAATGTTTGACGAAGATGCATTTCATAGACTGTTGACTTGTGATTAAAGATGGTTTCACACTTCTTCCACACAACTCTTCCAGTTTTCAAGCTGACCACCTGGCAAAGGGCCTCTTTAGCCATAATGGCATGAAACCAGCTAACAAGCAATTGATCTTTAAGTTCCTATTCTTCAAATGATGGATTTATCATGGAAGGGTTAAGATTATCATTGAGAAATTAAATTGGAGGTAAAATAGTTCCATCAATGAATCCCTTGAGGCATTGAGATTTTAATATCGGAATCCTTTGACTTCTTCAAAAGACATAGTCATTGGGTGAATGTTTAATTGAGGTAAGAGTAGTGATTGATGTCATTGACATGAGAGGTGGATTTGAGTGCGTTGAGATAATGATGATGTTCATGATAGAGAAGGAATACCTTTCTTTGCTTGAACGAATTGAATGTTCATTGGATCAGATTGTCTACTCTGATACCATGAGAAAATCTAAAGCACCATGAGAGAATGAAAGAATCATTCAATGAATTCGTTGAAGTTATGAGATTACAAGGGGTTTCATATACTTTTCCAAGGCATTAACAAGGCAAATTTGGCTTGACTTACACACGTTGGTTGAATCTGGGTGTCTTCTAGTTGTATTTCTATTTTTTATACAATATATAAGATTTTTCTTCCACTCTTTTGTTCTATGATTATTAGATGTTGATCTTCTTCTTTTGAATAATTGATTTGAGCTTGATTGTCTTCCTTTGATTGAGTGATTTGAGGAGATAATTTTCCTTGATTTTGATTTTTTTTTATTGAGAAGATTGAGGAGTAGATCTTGAGTAACCTAAGCATCTTTATTATAGGTCCCTCGTGTGAGTGATTATAGGAGGAGATTGTCTAGAATTCTCTTTGAGGAGGTTGGCTTTGATTCTTGCATGAGGATCTCTTCCCTTGCATGCCTTGCCTTTGATTTGTGCAAGTGGACGTCGTCCTTTGTATGACTTGTTGCTTGAGTGGTTGATGTAACACGCTCACTCAGAGGGTGTGGGTCTCACCATCCTCATCCAAGCCAATGAAACTGATGGGCTCCAGGTAAAACACCAAGGAAAGTCGGTTCCAGTCAAAACACTCCTAGACGCATTCATCATCAACATAGGAGACATGGTTCATCATCAACATAGTAACTGTTGGACTTACTTTACTTTGAATCATTCCAAATGGGTTTGCGCTGCAGAAGCTCAACAAGTATTCCATAGCAACGAGCATCGGGTGCGGGCAAATTCTTAGCGAGAGAGGATCTCTGCGGGTAGGTTTTTCAGTCCCCTACGCGAGACAGTGATTACCCCTGCGAGAAGCTTGATCCACCCAGAGAATCCTCCACTGTACAAGAAAATAGAGGTGGAGAAATTCTTCGAAGTCTTTTTTTCCAGTTCTATGAAGGAAGGTCGTTCATTGAATCCATGAAGATGTGAAAAGGGGAGGAGGGGATCCTTCCTTCGTGTAATCAAGATCTTCTGTATATTCTATCCTGTATTTATTACTTGGAAAACCCTTCTAGTTTGGATAATAGACCTGAATCCAACTTCACCACCAGTTAGATTCTTCCAAATTTTCAACGACCACGTGAAAAATAGGAACGGACAAGACAAATTTACATGATTTTCTTGTCTGATCAAATTTCTAGTTGTCGAGTGCTTCTCTCAATTTGGTCTTTTTTCTAGATCTTTGTCATGTGGATATCTGAGATTTTCTGCTTGTACCTATTCAAGTTTTTATTCCACCTGCTGACGTTATCTAATAGCCACTAACCAAGTATTGTCCTCTTTCTTCAATCTTCTCTCCCTAACCGCAGTTCATCTACCTATTTTTTTAACCTCACTTAGACCTAACTTCACATGCTATGGTCGTTACCACCTCACATCAATCACTAGAGAGCCTACTCCAAGACAGGACTGATCTGTCTTTACCGAGCAGAATGAGGCCGCTCCACGACAGGACTGAGCCAACTCCAGATGCTACAGACGTTATCATGTTTGTTTTTAAAGTCTATTCTTTTCCATTAAAACTGTAGCAACCCACGATTCTATCAGGTGGGTATAGTATATTGATTTTGAATGATCGCGGAGCCCAAAAAATTTGTAAGGTCTCAATCATTGCGATTCTTGAATGATCTGAGCAATAGATGGCGTGCTAATAAAATACGGTTTGGTGTAAGTCTGTCGACCAAATGATTTCGTTTCTTTTACGATCGTGCAGACCCATTGGAGAGACTTCATTAATGTTTTTGCTGTATGCAATTCGACTGACCAAGGTGCGGAGTTGCATATAAGGCAAGTGGGAGAGATATGAACAACCACCACAGCCTTTTTCTTCTTCTTCTTCTTCTTCCTCCCCCCATCTAATTGCAATTTCTTGATCTTCGCCTTCACACTGTCATGGCATCTGTAAAAGTATCGTCACTTGGGCATTCTTTGCCCGTGCCAGTCGTTCAAGAGATGGCTAGAGGACTCTCGGCGGTTCCACCTCGTTACCAACGAAAAGATCAGGACCCCCCTATAGATTTCTACAGCAGCTCTTTCCCTTCCATTCCGATCATCGACATGCAGGGGTTGATCTCTGGAGATGATCTGGAACTCGAGAAGCTGCACTCCGCTTGCAAAGACTGGGGTTTCTTCCAGGTAAGTTTCTAATTACGTGAGGATGATTGACTCTAATACAGACTTTGATTCGTACTAATCGAACTGGGATTGATTGAGCCATGGTTTTCTTTGTTTTGCAGCTGATAAACCATGGAGTAAGTCATGAACAGTTAGAAAATGTGAAAGCAGAGGTAGAGGGGTTCTTCAAGCTGCCCATTGAAGTGAGGGAAAAAATAAAGCAGCCCATCGGAGACCTCCAGGGATACGGACAGGCCCTTGTATTATCGGAAGAACAGAAGCTAGATTGGTCAGACATGGTCTTCCTGATGACCCACCCTGACTCTGAAAGGAACAAAGACATTTTCCAAAATCTACCTGCTCTTTTCAGGCAAGATTGCTGTTACTCTATTATTTGAAAACCTGTCTGAGTTTCTTTGATCAAACGACTGGACTGGGTTCTCATTTCATCTAACTACTTATCTCCTCTTCCTTAATCTTGCAGAGAGGCTCTGGAAATTTACACATCGGAGGTGGACAAGGTGGGCATAGCCATGTTAGACAAACTAGCTATTGCATTAGGAATAGAAGTGGAAGAGATGTGAAACTTCTTCGGAGACGTCCATCGCGGGATGAGAGTGAACTACTATCCTGCATGTCCTCAACCGGATCTAGCTATTGCAGGCTCCTCTCACTCAGACGGTGTGGGTATTACCATTCTCGTCCAAGTTAATGAAACTGATGGGCTCCAGGTAAAGCACCAAGGAAAGTGGATTCTAGTAAAGCCACTCCCAGACGCATTCATAGTCAACATAGGAGACATGGTCGAGGTAAGTAGCCAGAGATTGATGAAGTTTTAAATATTCTGTTCAACTTTGTGGTTCTAGTTGTTCTAAACGGCTTTCCGTTGCAGATGTTCACCAATGGCATATACCATAGCTGCGAACATCGGGTGGGAGCAAATTCTGAGGGAGAGAGGATCTCTGTGGCTAGGTTTTTCAGCCCCTCGCTCGAGACAGAGATTGTCCCTCCAAGAAGCTTGATCAACTCACAGAATCGTCCATTATACAAGAAAATAGATGTGGAGAAATACCTCAAAGGCTTCTTTTCCAGTTCGCTTAAGGGAAGGTCGTACATTGAATCCTTTAAGATTTGAGAAAGATAGGATCCTTGGCTCTTTGTTTGTTATCCAGATATGTCTGTGGTGTATAGATGTTGGCAGAAATAAATGCATTTGTATATGCATATGAACCGATTAAGTTTGTTTGTTTGTATGGTTCACTTTGAAGCTCTCAATGTTAAGTCTATATTAATGAAGCCTAAGAATGCTAAAGTGGTTGTGGTTGTAGTTGTAGTTGTAGTTGTTGGGAGAAATGATACTTTCCGACTTTGTGAGAATCTGTTGAGAAGTAATTTAATAAACAAAAAACACACACACACAAAGAGCCAAAGAATTTTTACGTAAAAAACCCTTCAAAGCAAAGGGAAAAAACCACGGGACTAGTCCAGTTAAAGCTTCCACTATCAACAATGACGTGCACACAAATATTCTCTTTAGATAACACTAGAGGCATACAATTAACAATAATTTCAAGAAAAAACACTTTCTTGGCAACCAAACAATGCGATAGAAGAGATTTCACCTAAGAAGATATGGTATAGTTCACGACTATAAACACCAAAAAAAACTACTCTAAATCCGATCTCCACCGTTCAGATTGTAGATCCCTCGGACCACAGACTACTCTGATCAAAACTTTTTATAGAAACTGTAAGGCCTGCTATGTTTTGACAACCTCCTTTTTTTCTTCTTCTTTTCTTGCACGTTCTCTTCTTTTAATAATGACAACAACACTTAGGTTTTTGGTAAACCTAAAATAAGTTAGCCCTAAACCCTCTCTCCATGTGAGCTTAATGGACCCACATGGTCATCCTCCATATGGTTGTGTTCATTCATGGTGTTCCTTTTATTCTAATCAATCACATATGGGAAGGTTCACCAAAGAACTGAATCAGATGCTTCTCATTTGCGACTACCTGATCCGAACTCTCTAAATCATGCTAGCATATAACCAGAAAAGAAATGTCTGCATACGTTCAGCCATCAATGTTGATCTATCGATACTTCTGTAAAAAAAGTAGCTTGTTTCAAACACGTTAAGAAATTTCACTAAATTACATTTTTCAACGAGCAGATATGAAAGAGAAAAGACCTACTTGGCATGTGGAAATTGTTGTGGAAGTCTCCCAGTACCCTGCAAATGTCACCAGAAACCAATTCAGTTCTTTCATCTCTTAAGTTGCCAAGCGAATGTGTTGAAACCAGTGCGCTAAAAGGCGAAAGCAACCGCACTGATCTTATACAAGGACCGGCCCGGTCGAGGCAAACAAATATTTCAACACTCCCCCGTACAGGAAAACCCGTGGACAAATTCACCGAAAAAACCTAGTCCAAATTCGGTAGGAGCGGGACTCGAACTCGGGACCAACCTGCTCTAAAACCATATTGAAACCAGTGCGCTAAAAGGGTCGAACCTTTTAGGAAAGCAAACGCACGAATCTTATACAAGGACTGGTCCGGTCGATACAAACAAATATTTCAACATTCCCCTGCACGAGGAAAACCCATGGACAAATTCACCGAAAAAACCCGGGACAAATTCACCAGAAAAATCTGGTACAAATTTGATGGGAGCGGGACTCGAATACCGGACCAACCTGCTCTGATACCAAGTTGAAACCAACGCGCTAAAAGGCTCGAACCTTTTAGGAAAACAACCGTACGGATCTTATACAAGGACTGGCCCGATCGATATAAACAAATATTTTAACACTCCCCCGTTCACCGAAAAAACCCGGGACAAACTCAGTGGTAACCTGCTCTGATACCATGTTGAAACCAGTGCGCTAAAAGGCTCGAACCTTTTAGGAAAACATCCGCATGGATCTTATACAAGGACTGACGCGGTCGATACAAACAAATATTTCAACACTCCCCCGCACGGGGAAAATCCATGGACAAATTCACTGGAAAAACCCTGGACAAATTCTGTGGGAGCAGGACTCGAACACGGGACCAACCTGCTATGATACCATGTTAAACCAGTGCGCTAAAAGGCTCAAACCTTTTAGGAAAGCATCTGCACGGATCTTATACAAGGACTGGCTCGGTCAATACAAACAAAAAAAATTTGTGATATTTGAACTATCAGTATATAATACCAATAATTTTTTTGTTTCTTACATAATTTAGTTTAAAAAATGTCTGCATTAAATCAAAGGGACGACAACAGGTAAAAGTCTCAAGAGAGAAGGGATATTTCGTTACATGTTTCCATAATTGGTAATTTGACTAAATTATCCATTTTAAAAATATATATATATTAAAAAAGTAACAAACTTCCAAACTTAATTTTAACAATACCCAACTTTGACCGATCAACTACACATATGTACAGTCCAAAGTTGACACATCAACTTTGACCACTTATGTGTCACACAGAATTCATTTTGGCCATTGGTGAGAGTGTCTCATCATAATAAATGTCATATCATTAAGTATGTCTTTTAGTCACCAACGGTTGCTTTATATCGGCAATAGTCCCATATAGATTATGTGTAAGTATAAAAACCCACTTGCAACCTATTGTCTTCTTACCTTTGGGAAGATGAACCAATTCCAAGATAGAATTTTAATACGTGGCTTGAAGCTTTTCATCCATGGCAACTTTCCATCTTGGATCTATTGATGCCTCTTCATAAGTATTGGGAACCTGAGAAGATGAAATGGAAGACCAAAAAGAAACACAATTGGAGGACAAGTGATGAGTAGAAACAAAATTGGAAATGGGATGTGAAGTAGATGGTGGACTAGTGGTATGTGGTTCTTTACAAAGGGCAATAGGAGAAGATGGAGGAGAACTTACCTCAAGAGTATTATAAGACTGTATAAGTGAGTAGTTAGTAGGAGAGAGGAGTCTCATGTGTTTGCTCCTCATGATGAATGTGATGATCAATAAGCACACTTGACTTGGGCATACCTTGAGAGGGTAAAAAACCAGCAGGAGAGCTAGTCGAGAAGTATGATTGAACCTCAAAAAAAGAACCATCAGCTAAAACATGTCTTCTTAAAAATAGGAGAGAACACACAATCTTTTTGAGTTTTTTAGTACCCAAAAATATATACTTAATGGCTTTGGGAGAAATTTTGTTTTGATGTGGCTCTATATTATGAACGAAGGCGGTACATCCAAATACGCATGGAGGCAGCAAAAATGGTGTTGCATCTGAAAATAATTTTGAAAAAGGTATTTGATTGTGTAAGGCATTGGATGGCATTGGATTAATTAACAAACAAGTTGTAAGAATAGCAAACCTATAAAACTAAGGGACATTCATAGAGAGCATGATTGTCCTTCCAACCTCAACTAGATACATATTTTTTCTTTTAGATACACCATTCTGTTGTGGAGTGCAGACACATGAAGATTAATGAATAATTTTCTTTTCTTGACAGAGAGTCTGAAATTGAGTAGAAGAGTACTCTTTGGCATTATCAAATTGGAATTCTAAACTGTTCAAAAATGGCAAGAATCTACAGTAGAATGCTTCAAGCAACGATCTACATCTCTGATACCATGTAAAAATCAAGATTTGATTGAAGGGAGAGAATAAAATTGAGAAAAAAAAAAGAAATGAGAAGAATAAATTTTTGGAGAGCCTGAAAGGGTTTATTGGGAACTGTGCACAAATTTCCAAACTTCTTATAAATATTTTGAGTTACAAATTATAAAAATACACCTATACACTTAATAAACCTTAATCTCCTTATATCTTTCCTAACTACACGTCCAAAAATTTAACTATTGATATAATTTAACATGCAAAATAAAATTCCATAAAAATTAACCATTGAATTGGGAAAATGACCAAAATAGCCCTAGATGTATTTTCTAACACATATTATATACTAGTGTACTATTTTGATATTTAAGCATGATATAGGCTATTCTAAGGGATTTACTAATTATAAAATATTTTTATGTATCAATAAAATATGATTTTGAAATATTTCATGCTCTAAAACTCCAATGCTCTTGAATACCTTAGGATTGAAATTTGGTTGATTGTCCTCTTACATTGCGACAATTCGTGAGATTTTTCTATGTGACTTGAGTCTAGATCTTCAAGTCTTCAAACTTCTTATAAGCATTTCTTCAAGATGACTTGACACTTTATTTTGTACGAGGTCTAGTATTCAATTTGTTGATTCTTCTTTATAGACATTGATTTTATGTCTCTTAAAAGAAATTCATTTGAAATACTTGAGTTACAAATATTAACTCAATTTTGTTAAGTTTTATTATAATCAAAATATGGATAAAAATCAACCTAAGTCAGTAGGGGAAGGAGTGCTAGTGCCATCCTCCTCTCTTTTTTCTTTAGTAACATATGGGCGCCCTCTTATCCCCCATGCAATTTTTGCTCAATAGCAATGGATGCTTGGGAGATCACTCCCTCCCTTTCCTCCCCTTCTTTGTTTTTTTTTTTTTGGCAAGCAATGTTTTCGATTGAGCTAAAAGGAAATAGAGTCAATGTTCCTCGCTTCTAGGGGCTGGTGACGGGTGGGGGGAGTAGCGCAAGAAGAAGCCCTAACATTTTGGAGTATTAAAATAAATTTTGAAATATATATTATAAAATTATATTTTATATTCTTAACTTGAACTATATTTTATTTAGTGCAAATTTTATATTATTTTATATTTTATATACTTCTATACATATTATAATAACATTACTATATGCCATATAACTTATAAAAAATATTATTTTATGATAAAAAATTATTTTAATTTTTTATATATGATATTATATTAACATATTTTAAAAATTTTATAGTAAAATTTAAGCATTATATGATATTATGATATAAAATTTTATTCCTCTAAGTTTTTATCATTCGAAAATATAATTTTAAGTTTCAAAATATAAGGTTATAAATAAAAATAAATAAAAATGGGTTAAATTTTTTATCATTCAATGCAAATATTCAAATTTAAGTCATTATTATACAGATATGTTTGAAGAGGTATAATAAACATTTTTCATATCAAGTTGAATTTAGCCTAAATATTCAAAATTTAAGACTTTATTTGTAGATACCTGGTGCTAAGTTTGATAAATAGCAAGAAGAGAAGGAAGAAGAAGACGAAGTGGTCATTCACCTCTTCCCCTTGCACTTGCAGAAGAAGGTTGTTCATCACTTGAATTCATTGCAAACTCAAAAGGGTAACATGACCTTCGAATGACTACTTAGCAAGAGTACTGTGGGAGCTAATATAGCTCATACATAGAATATGGTGGGCATTTGTGGTCAGGCAATGCTAGGCTAGCTTATGAAAATCTATGTATTTGCTGCAGTCTCTGGCGTTGGCCTCAGCTGGGTTTTGCAGAGAAAGGAATCAATGGTCATTTTGGTGACCGAATAGTGCGGGTGTTGAAAGAGTTGCAGTGGCCACATTTCTGCCCAATTATATGATAGTAGACTTCTGTAGTGTCGTGGCAGTCATTGCAGAGGATCCACACCTAGAAAATAGCTTTGCATGTTTAAATACATGCTGGAAGATAAAGATGGACTTAAAAAAGCCATCTACTCAAGCCTCTTCTCTTCCATCTTAGTTTGAAAACCCTACACCATTAACAGGTAGAATATAGACTTTTTTTTTTTTTTTTTTTTTTTATGAAAAGCAATACAGAGGATACTTCCCCAACACAAAGCTCCCATAGATCTTAAAAACATGCAAGAAAGAGCTAAATTTTATAACAGGGTGATACAGTAAGTTTAAGATGCTCCTATAAATTTTTTAATCATTTTTATGATAGACCAATCATCATTTGTGTATGGTTTTACACAGTTCTCATATGGCTTCAATCATCAGAAAATTTAGGATTAATTAGCAACAAATTCCACCAACACCATAACTATTGTTGACAGCAAGAAATGTCTTTGTTAACAAAACTCCAAGCAACTTCATAACTGGCATTTAACTAAAGAGAGAACTGGTGGTGAACATATATACCTTGTATCGGTAACCCTCAGGCATGATTGTTTCTTGTACCTAAGAAACATGCACAATCAAAATAGTTAATATATAGCAGAGCCAGGCCCTTAGAATAATAAATGACCAATCCAGTAATAATTACTATTCCTAAGTATACAAAAAATATACCAGGAGCAACTTATTCCATTCCTTTTTTTTTTTTTTAACAAACAGGAAAGAAAACAAACTGCATGAAGTGGGGCAAGAGAGTGAATACTCATGGACCATCTCCTCCATTGTCCTTTCTCATTGGAATGTGGGAAACACCACCCACACAATTGGAATTAGTTAGTACTTTCCAGCTTCTTTTAAAGATCTTCTCTGGGAATGCCTTTTTTTACCTCTTCTGCACTAGAAGGAATTAAGAGCAAGCGGTTGGTCCTTGTATTCATCATTCTTAACCCCACCCACCAACTAATATTAAACATGGATGTCAACGTTTGCACATGCATGCAAAGACAGGCCAAATCACAAAACACTCCTGATTAAAACTTTCTAGCAAAAAGAAAACCCATTCGTACAAACAAAACAGCAAAATGGGGCCAATGACAAAGAGAAAGAAAGTTTTGTTTGTTGTGGAGCTCGAATTGTCTTCAAAGAACACAACAGAATTCCAGATATAGCAAAAAATGTTGTTTAGCATAGGAATTCTATATTTGCCCTATAATTGCTGGAATTGCAGTCTAATGACTTCGAAATGTCCCAGAGAAAACACACAGAGGGAGAAGCAGCAGACCCCCCAAAAAAAAGAAGTAAAATTACACCTAAAAAAAGAAAGATGAGCATGAGTAAGACCACGAAAATGGAGAATAGAAGCAAATAAAGAAAAAATGAATAGAAACCAATATCTCCCCCTCTCCTCTTACAAGTAACAACATGGAAATGATAAACAGTGGAAGTAAGAGTGATCCCTACGCTCTCTAACATCATAGACAAGGACAATTGAGTCACTGGTAAGTAGATGATGATCCCTTTTGATGCTTACACCTACTCTTTTCCATTTATGTAGTTAACCTAACACTATGATGAGAAGCTACCAGTAAAAGTATTGTAACAAGTTCTAGTAATTGCAAAAGATGTGCAATAGACTCTTGAATGCCAGCATTCATACAATGTATAGCTAGGAGAGAACGTGTTTAAGTGGTAGAACTGAAGAGTCTGTCTATAGTGCAATAGCATCTTCAAACCACAGAATGAGAAAGCTAAATATCCTGCACAAGAATAAATTCCTAATAGATAATTTTTTTAAAAAAAAAGGCCCGATGGCATGATGAGACATGGTCCCTGAACTATAACAGGAAAGGACTACAAAATGGTAATCCTGTAAATACAGGCAAACTCGGAAAGGACACAATTGCCCCAAAATTTTAAGACATTGATCAGTTGTCTTCAAGAGAAAAAGGGTCACTAATGGACTTCAACTGCCTCATATCAACCATTTAACTGTGAGCTAGATCTCATGCAGATTTGGACAGTTGTAACACTTTGCAAATGTTCTACTCAATTAGAAAAAAAATAAAAAGAAAAAGTATGATACAGGGCAACTAAAATTAATAGTGATAGAAGGTCAGTGAAGCTCTATTTACAAAGTTTTGCTTCTTTACTATTTCAAGAAGTCAAGAAGTGATAATACTAGGATATCTTTTTTAAGAGAAAGGTGACCTGTTAAGCCTTAAGGCAAGAGAAACAGCAAACTAAGACAGAGGGCCTCTTTAAAATGAGGTAGCAAAGGAGTAAGCAATAGAGTTTTCTATATGAGGTAGATGCATCCTGTTGAAGAATCAATTAAGAAAGAGTCTTACATAATTCTCATATAAAGAAATCTCAAAAAGAAGAATTAAAATGGTGGAGTCTAATAGGAGTCTTATGGGAAGAAGTCTTATAGAAGTGTTTCAATTAGAGTTTTAGTTATTTTTTGTCTTCTATTCATGTCAGTTGCTTAATTACTCTAGGACTTATCTTTAAAAGTTGGACTTTAGGTGTAACTAGGACATAGGTAGTTTAATTGTAATCTGATTCTACATGTTTCTTCTATTACAAATAAGTGGTTCATTGTAATCAATTATAAATCAATCAGTGAATTATTTTTCTCCTCTAGAAATTCAACATTGTATCAGAGCAGTCTTGTGAATTGACTTAATCAACCCAAAAAGATAATGTGATCCTTTTCTTATTTGTCATCTCTATTAACTAGGTTTGGGTTCTTCTTTTTCTTCCTCATTCATGTTTTTTCCAGTCCTAGTACCCGTTTCTTCCTTGACGTTCACACCTCTATAATAAACTTTCCATACTACAAATTATATATTGATGGAAAGGTATGTGAGTCTATTTTGTAACGCAAAAAAAAACTTATCGATCAGAGTTTTCTAAAAAGAAAAATCAACATCTACACCAGCTTCGTTTTCTGAGGTATTTTATGTCATAAAAAAAGAAACATTATATGGAGAATTATATATCTAAAGAAAACTATGTGAGTCTACATTCTAACCAAATGAATCATTTTTCAATCTGACATTTCCAGAGAGAAATTCAATGTCAGAATACTCAAAGGTCATGCTAGAAATATGTTGCTTACGAACATCAGAATTTTAAGCTCCTTCCTCAAAGATATGTCTATTACAAACGTGAGCATCAATTTACAAGCATGCACATCATAGTCCATTCTTCTCTATCAAAATCCTGTTTGCATGTACCATATAGCAGCCATGCATGCCAAAGTTTCTCTAGGTTTCTCTCCATTACCTTCAATTTGTATACCATAAATTCACTCCTCCTTCAATAACCTTTTTTGCTAGACAAAATTAACTTGTCTCCTACATGAAACCCTAATTAGGGTTTGAGGTTGTTTTAAAAGAGAAATAAGGGAGAAGAAGGCCGTGTTTCTTACTTTTTTCTATTTTATTTTATTAACTTGTTGTTATTGACTCTTAAACTAAGTTCTCTTATTCAACTCCCTTTATTGCCCTTTTGTGTCCTTAAGCTTTCCCAAAACTTTCTATTTTTTTGTCACTAGTTGTAAACTATTTGCTCTCTATTGAAAGGGCATGATAAAAAACTAGTCTTCTAAGTTGTTTGATCATTGTTTTTGTGTCAAGATTGGACATTCTCATTAATCCATTGATTTGATGAGTGGCTCCATTTTTTTGGAAGTATGAGTGTTGTATTATCGCCTCCTTCCTTTTAAAATATGAGTGCTACTATCATTGTTTTCCTCTAGTATTTTTAAAATTTATCATTTTTTCATCACTTCATAACAATGCCTAGACCCACTACCTACAAAGTACAAGAGTGCACCCAACATCCAACGTGAGTCAAGTCATTTTGTTCTTCACCGAAAAGGTGATTTTTGTTTTTGCTACCCTTAAAAAATGAATAGTCTATTATTGTGCCCTAAAATTGGGTCTTTTTTCCACCTCTAAAATTGAGCAGAGTTTTTTTATACTATGACCATTTTAACTGCTATACAGAGTTTTGTCATACGGCTAGGAATGATTTTCTTCTCCCATATTTATTTTGTCTAAGCTCGGTCTCTATGTCCTTTTTATCCCCAACTTGAGGGGGAGAAGTAGAAGAAGAGAACAAAGAAAGGTATTTTATTCCACATATTGTAATAAATTTTTATGTGACCAAAATATTTAAGTAAGGGAGAGAACAAAAGATGAAGTTTTTGCATCAATGAAGTTTTTTTAGCCAAAGAAATTTGAAGACCAATAATCTTTGTTTTTTAAACTTGAAGTTACAAATTCCAACTTGAGGGGGAGTCTTAAAGAAGCAATTATTAAAGAGCATTACATGACTCTTATATGAAGAAGTCTCAAAAAAGGAGAATTAATATGGTGACGTCTAACAGGAGTCTTATAGGAAGAAGTCTCACATAAGTGTTTCAGTTGGAAGAGTTTTAGTTATTTTAGTCTTCTATTAATGTTCAGTTGTTTAATTATTCTAAGACTTATCTTTAAGAATTAGACTTTGGGTGTAACTAAGGCATGGTTAGTTTAATTATAATTTTTCGCTTATTTCCTCTATTACAAATAGAGACTAATTGTACTCAATTATAAATCAATTAATGAATTATTTTTCTTCTCCAACAAAAAATTCTATGCTTGAATGGTCAAGTGGGCCCCACATCGAATTCAATTAGGTCAATTCAGCACCCAATTCATTCAATTTAGAACCAATAGTGATCAATTCCAGCAATTGATACCATAAATTGATGAAAGAATGACCTAATTACAAGAAACCAAGATGACGCGGGCAAATTTGAGAAATTACCTCAAATTGGGATCATCAAACACTTCTAAATCCCAACAATCCATCAAATAGAAGCAGTAATCATTAGCCAATAGGTTAAGATTGGTAGAAAAGGGAAAAAGGGAATTTTTACCCTACCAGTCCAAAAATATGGGAAAAACCTTCAAAGAGATTGCTGAAAATGGAGAGAAGATATCAAAAGAAACTTGCCCATGACTTGCGTTACTACCCTGATACCATGTAAAGTTGGGTCCAAGGCCCATACCAAAATGACTAGCCAACTTAGGAAACCTCCTTCCCAACTAATGAACTCAAGATTTTTGTATTCACTAATCCATGTGGGACTATTCCTTAACACTCCCCCTCACGTGTAGGCCCTCTTTTGTGGCTCTACAAGTGGATAATTTAAGTATAGGCCATCTTTTGTGGTTCCATCTTTTGTGGCTCTACGAGTGGATAATTTTAGTTGTAGGTCATCCTTTGTGGCTCTACAAGTGGATAGTTTTAAGTGTAAGCCCTCTTTTGTGGCTCTACAAGTGGATAGTTTAGGTGTAGGCCCTCTTTTGTGGCTCTACAAGTGGGTAGTTTAAGTGTAGGCCCACATATGAGTACAAGCTCTGATACCATGTGAACTTGGGTCCAAGGCCCATCCCAAAATGACTCGCCAATTTTGGAAACCTTTTTCCCAACTAATGAACTCAATATCTTTGTACTCACTAATCCATGTGGGACTATTCCTTAACAAAATCCAATTCAATACATAATGTAAAACAAGGTCTTGAATCTCACAGAAAACCATAGGTTTTGAATCTCATAGAAAACATGCCAATGATGATAATAGTGTTAGATCATCACCTTTTAATGGTTTGTCATTTCTTCTTTTGTTTCCCTAAAAATTTCAATGGTATGAAAACATGCTTTCATGATAATAAAAATACATCAGCAGAAAGACCATAATCAGCCATGGTGTCTCACTGGCCACCACAAGACACTGAGAAAACGCAATTATTTTTCTGCTCTCCAATCAGTTAACTTTTCCTATTTTACAAGAAAATCATATCATACTATTCCGAATATATTTATATATAAAGCCTTCAGGGTAAGTAAAATATTGCAACCTTAATATGCTGGCATTTGACAAATAGGATAAAAATAATTATTAATAATAATATAATAATAATAATAATGTTGACCATTAATATGACTGCTGATCATCAAATTCAAACGTATATGTAGTAAAGTTTTCAATTTGAAAATTATTATTTTTCCATTTCAATACAATTTATAAAAAAAAAAAATTATGACCTTGCTAGTTAAATAGAGAAGCCATGTTGTATTCAGTTAAATGGTTATGTGTGAAGAACCAAAAAAAAAAAGATGACATTGATGAGGATACTTAGATGGGAATCTAGTAAAACAAGGAATACAAAATTTTAAAGGAACCTATTGGAGACAATTAAAAGTAGGAACTGGAAGAGAAAATAAGACACTAGAGACACTAAGGTAAGGGCATGTTAAGTTAAACCTAATCATGCCCCAATAAGGGTGGAATGGCAAAAAATACAGGATGGCCAAACATGACATGTAAAGATTTTGTTGAAATAGTTGAACAAGGTCGACCTAGTTATGGAGGCAGCTATTAATAGAGCTAAAAGGAAGGGGAACACTCATGTAAACCATAACAAAATAATGATGATGAACATTTTATATTGCAAAGAAGCATGTAAAGTCAATTTTTCACTTGAAAGTTTCAGAGATCCACACATTTTGAGAAGAAATAACCATTGTGTGCAACATAACCCAACATTGCATACAATATTAGTAATGCGGACTAGGAGTGTTTGCTTTTGCAGAATAACATACTAACCTCTAGGTCCAATTTCTTCCAGGCTTCAGTCATGTCCATTACTGACTTGGAACAAATTGGACATCTATATCTGCAAAACAAAGTCAGAGGCAATTTAGAGACAGATTTCTGACGCAAGTGGCACAAGATTGAACAAGGCCAGAAAAGATGAATGATGATTCGAAACATTACTTATCGCGTAATGCCATCTCATGAAAACATTCAAAATGCATAGTATGCCCACATTTCATGACCAATGTGTCTTTCAATGAATCGAAAAGATACTGCAGCATAACAATGAGAGGTTAGCTTGAGAAAATGTCAATTCACCAGCAATATATAAATTAAAAAGTTATTTAAGTGGATATAAACCTCATAACAGATGGAACAATGGTGATGCATTGAGTTCTCAACACATAGGTGATTATCCCGCAAGCTAACAGAGTAGCATGATCCTGCATATTTGTCTTAATCTGTCAATGGAGGGGGGAAAAGCAACTCCAATTGAACAAAGAAATTGGACCACATCAAATACTAGACAAAATACAGAGCAAAAACTGAGTAATAAGGTATCTACATGCATCTCATAGACTTGTTGAGGCAGCTATGTGGAGCATCTTATTGTAAGAGCATGGCAGTTATTTGCCCCAGTAGAATGGGTAGCTTGATCCCTTAAAAGCTTAGATATGACTTTTACACAAAGATCTAGCAAAGAAAAGCAGGAAGGTTTCAGGATCTCTGAGTTATCATAGTTACATCCAGAAACAAATGGCTTCAGAAAAGGAAAAGGACAAATAAATGGTATAGAATACGAAAGTAGAATCCAACAACATGTCAATTTTTTTTTTTTGCAATAGAGATAGATTGATAGAAATTAGCTACTGTCCAATAAATGGCATCTTCAAATTTCTGATAATAGAAAAGAAACAATGACATAGAAATTTATTAATGAAAACCATGGAGCACAATGAAGTTACTTACCACACTTCTGGCAGTGAAAGAAGTTTTCTCGCCCACCAACCCTGAGAGTTTAAGAATTTTCAACAGCATGCAAATTTACCACACTAAAACAGGGAATAAAGGCAATTGTGTAATACTTGAAAACTAGTCATCAATAGTTAAGGAGACACCAATGGCCTACCTGCAAATACCACATTGATTGCAGTGAAATTGTCCTTTCTCCATCTAGAAGAACAAAGAGATAAGCAGCATTATATATCTTTCACATTACATATTTCTACTTGTATAAATATTGTCAAGCACAAGAAACCACTTAGTAACATACATCGTCATCATAGAATTTGCACACATAACAGAAATATTCTCCCAACTTGACCCCACAGTTTTCACAAACTTGTTGAACCTGTCAGAGAACAGACAGACAAGTAAGAATGCAAGAGAGACGAAGAGAAAGCAAAACCAAAGCAGACCAATAAGCAATAGCCACCTGCTGCTCCGTGTCGCAGACAGAACAAACTACCTGAAAATGAAGAAAAAACAAATACCACCATGCATAAGTAGAAAGACATAAGAAAAGACTATAGCAACATAAACAGATTACACTCACTTGTCGAACATCATGTCGGACGAGTTCATGACGATCCCCAACGTTTTTAAGCAAGCTCTAAATTCAGCACACGAACAAAACGATCAGAAAGCCTACAAGACACGGTTTCCATGGTACAATTTGGCACAAAGAAAAAGAATCGCTTACTGTGGCTTCGTTGTGACAGTGGCGGCAGGGGAAGATCTCGTCGCAGCAGGGCGCACGAATCTTGCATCTCCTTCTGTAATGCTTGCAACTAACACAACACGAGATAACTCAGATCTATCAGCTGGATCCAGGACTAGGTATCAAAATTTCTTCCGGTAGAAAATGATAAAGAACTAACTGAGACTTAATGTTACTAGTTAAGGGAGTTCTAAGGCAATACCCATATCCCATCTTCCCGAAATCAAGACGCTGATCTGCAGAACCTTCCATAATTTCGGAAAGAGGGTTTTCAAAACCCAGAGGGAAAAAATAGACAAGACGTTCCCCAAAAAACAGGGGAACGACACACGAAAAAGAGACTATTTATATTTATGCAAGAGAGTGGAGGGAATTGAAAACACTCCATTGGAACCTTTTTTAACTAAAAGTTTATTTAATTTCATATAAAAAGGCCTAATGACCCGATCCAACCATTAATCAAACATTTTTCATGCAAATAAGCAATTATCTTGCATTTAATTATTAGCCTCAGTGACGATATCCAATCAATGCTATAATTGGAAAAACAAGAATCGTTGATGATGAACGACAACGAAATGCTGCATGCACGACTTATTTGCAAAAGGTTGCTGAAGTCTAAATATGATCACGGCCGTCCATCCAGTGGGTCCGGCTTCGAAAGTTCTAAAGAACAACTCGATGCATGGATGAAGAGGAGCAACGTACGTGGTTCAGTTATTGGGATTCAGTTTGATGCCAACGTGCTTATGAGTCAGAGAGCAGCGGAAGAGAAGAAGTCAAAAATCAAAATGGTTCCTTGCTGTTTCTTGCTGTTTGAAAGCGTTCCTTCCTCAAAATAGCGCCATCTTCTCCCTCCTGCGTTCATCTTGACTTCAGAAACAAGCGCAAAAAAAAGTATAAAAAAGGAAGAAAAATCAGAAAATTCGAAAGAGAGGAAGAGAGCTTTGAAATATTGATTCGTTCATCAATCAATCACAGATTCTTTTCCTTGGCATTTACGCTTTTCTGAGATGGGCTGCAAAGGGTCCAAACACAAATCTGCCGCCAGCGATATAGCGGTGAGTCCCCGGAAGAAGTCAGAAGTGTTGATGGACAAACCCGCTCCCGACCCCGAAGTTGTTCCAGTAATCGAAGTCGCTGCGGCCGGAAGAGTTCCAGTAATCGAAATCGCTGCGGCCGGAAGCGTTCCAGTAATCGAAGTCACTACGGCCGGAAGCGATAGCGTGCAGGAGGTGAAGGACATAACCGCGAGCACGGAGCCCAGTGAGAAACCTATGGCGGAGGAGGAGAGACAAGTTGGCAAGTTGATTTCTCTCCAATCTCCAGACCAGTATTTCTCGCCCGGGAAAGAAGAGGAGCGGATCAATACCATTGCCGCCGAAGGCGGTGAGTATTATTCGCCGCGCTGTGAGCCCGGTAGCGGAGGAAAGAAAGAAGAAGACTCTCGTTTTCCCAAAGCAGTTGAAGAGGGTCAGCAGGAGAACATTCAACCGTGCAGGCAAGAGAAGGAAAATGCAGCTTCCAAGGAAGACGCTAATGCGGGTACGTATGATTCATGAAACGCAGTTATTAAGAAAGGATAATGGAAATAGTATATATGTTATTCTCTTGCTACCAGCCAAACGAGACCAGATGATTCCGAGCTCGCAGCTAGTCGGCAGATTGCTCCCCAGAGAACTGCAGGAAAACTGCATATGACCCAATCACGCTATAAAATTTTAGATTTGTAAGTTAGCGAAGAAAACCTTTCCTAGACTTGGTGGAACTAATCGCAGGCGATGATTTTCGTGAAAACAGTTCAAACCCTTCTTTACTGGTGACAAACAAAATCATTCTGCATCATAGACTTTTGGATTATATGCTAATACAGAGATCAAAGCGTCAATTGCTGAACGAAAACCGCTAAGTTTCTGGTGCATTTGGCTGTTTAAAGCAAGATACTCTAGTAAGATCCTGTTGAGCATCGAATACTTTAGAGATATCGTACACTTGCAGATGGCGCTGCAGTCATTTCATGCAAAAAACAAGTTTGATTTTGTTGATACTTGCTGCATACAGGTAAAAGTGACAAGGAAGAGCTTGAGGTGAAAGAAGACATTTTGAATGAAAATACCGCCAAGGTGACACAAGCTGTTGGAGAGCAAACTACCCATGTGGATACAGAAGTTCCTCACGGTACTTCTTGCTAGGCTCCATTGATGAAGACCTCATTTCAATTAAAAAGAGACTTGTCTGGAGGAATCTCAGAGTGAGGAATCATCTACAGAACGGGAGAGATCGTACTGCAGTGGAACGAGTTCACATAAGATAGTATCTCCGGACAAATGAGTATCTCGTACAACTGTCCTTTCTTACCTAGTGAATTATATGGCACTAAGCAGTCCCTGTATACAATGAATTGTTGCCCTTCGCTAAAAACTATGAAAATTATAAACTAACCTGACAACTTGCAGGTTCACTGGTCAGGGCGTCATCCATTTGCTTTAAAGCTGTGCTATTTTAACGTTAGACAACAGACATTATACCTGCGACTTCACAGGATTCTAATTTGCGTGGACGGCAAAATCTGCGAAAATAAATGAAGACTAAACTGGATACATCACTTGTTTCCATACTGAAGAAAGCGCTAACTTCGTCTTTAGTAAATCAAATGAGACAATCAGTGAAACGAGATAGGTAGTTCCTCAAAACGCTGGCTGTAATCGCAAGAGTTGACTGGATTGAATCAACCAAAGCAGAAATAACCTAAATCAGACAGTTACTGACATAAAAAAAAAAAAATCCAAACTATAACGATATTGGTCTGGGAACTCTTGGAAGCCGGAATGCAGATTAGCCAAAAGAGTTCTCCGCTTGAGACCTTCGGGCATTGCTGATAACGTACGGAGCTTACGTTGGCTGTAAGACTAAACAGACAGACGTCTTCCAAGTTAAAGATGGTAAAGCTTATGTACAAGTAAAGAATTACACGCTGCTTAAAATATGATTTGTTATAAAAAGTTGAGGTGCTTTGCTCTAAAATCTTGCAATAGTTATCTTCTCTTCCTCCCCTGCAAGGAAAAAAGAGCAAACATTTAAATCAGTTTTTTAACAGGAAATAGTCAAACAAGTCACCAACTCTACACAAACTAAGAAAAGACAGCAGGAACACGAGGTGGCTAAGGTTTAAGGTTTGAGTGAAGACATTTTTCTAACCCTTTCCTGTCATTTCAAGGTAAGCATGCTTCTGATTTAAACCAGACCAGAAAACCCCCATTCTTTTCTGTAATTAAATGGTAGCATGTCAACACCTAGCACTAAACAAGGGGTATCAAGTCCATCCTAGAACTATAGGGCATTTTGAGTAGGCACGAGATCAGCACAAAAGTGTATTATGATTAAAAGAACAAAAGATTTTTTTTCAGAAATAAAACAAAAGGACTGAATAAAAAGACAAACTCACCGAAGTTACATAATCATCCATGACAGATTGCCTACGTTTCTTCATAGACGACAATCCTGGAGTACTATCAGCAGCGGGGGGCCTCGTCAAGCCCCTCTTTGATGGAGTCAGATTCTAAAAGAAAATCATTCAATAAACTTGTCAGGTGCTATTCTCAATTATTTATACACACCTCAGTGATCATTTCACTATTCAGAAGTGTGCAATTGTTTCCAGAATAAGAAAAACGACCATTTAGCACTTTGTGAGTCCTAGACAAAGGAAAAATACTATAAATCTGTAGTTAACAAAAAACAAAAACCTTGGCTAACTTCTTGTCCTTCCGTGCTTGTCTTTCCCTTTCATCAAACTCTTGATTCTCTCTCTCCACCAGCCGAATAAGAGTATCACACCGTCTTGCAAGTTCTTGAGTGGTGCGAGATTTCACAAACCAGTCAAAGCGAAACAATGGTGATGTCCGAAAAGCTGCCTTCAACTCATCCCAGTTGCCATAACCCAGCTTGTGAACCATGCATAACTAAACATGAAAAAATAGCATTATTTACAGGGGCAAATATTGCTAGCAAGTCATGGAATATCTGAATTGGCACTAGTACACTAGGTTTGTAAAATATGCTGCAAACTCGCACCATGAATCGATCACATTCTTCATTATACAATTTCCCTTTGTTCTGACCATACTGAATTTTAAGCTCTAACCAAGGATTCTTGTAGCGATCCAACTTCTTCCCAACTGCTTTCATTATCTCATCTTTCCGAGAAATTCTAGCCTCTCCTCTCTCTATGTTCTTGATAATCCTGTCATAATCTAAAAGGAGAAAAATAAAAGCACAAATATGCATCAATTTTTTAACTGGCCCCTAGGCATGAAATCTATGTGAACCATAACTGGAATAATGAGCTCTTACTGTTTAATTTGAAAATAACAACAAGACATACCATTTAGTTCTTTGTATCGCTCTTTGAAAACCTTCGCATATCTTTCAACTTCCTCTTCTGTTTTACCTTCCATTTCAGAAGCAATACCTTTAATGTCATTTCGACCATATTTCTCACAGGCTCGGATGAAAGTATTGAAGTCCCTCCGCGTCCATGATGAGAAACCCTAAAACACAATAGATGTCAAGCTTCAAACAATTGCTTAAAATTGAATATGCTTAGCAATTGAAAGGATGATACCTCTTCCAATAACTGCTCCTTTTCTTCTTGTTCCTCAGAAGTCAGTGGTTCCCCCACATCTAACAATCGTTCTTCAAAGTCAAGTCCACTGAGCACTAAAACAAAACTACTATAAACAAAAGAAAAGTTCTTTGCAGGACCATAATACCTTCAATTTCATCTGCTTCCCCAATTGTGTCTTTCAACTGATTCTTTTGGTGTGTTTGCTGATAGGATAGGGAAATAGGAGATAAATCAATGACACTTGACAACAGGGCAGTTAAGAATATAGTTACCCTGATTCTGTCCACATGAGATCATGCTAAAGTGATACAAAGGAGTAAAAACTCCAATCTATTAAAGAAAGAAGCAATAAGCAAGTACCATTAGATACCGCACTTCTTTTTCGTACAGCTCATTCAGCCTCTGAGTGTTGAAAAACTGAAAGTCATGCCTATGAGAGAATATTTAACAGCCTCAAGATTACATGTCAATAAAAATTTGTAAACAGTAAAAACTTCACCACATAGGTTGAAAGATACTTACAGCTGAGGCATACGGGGAATTCGAGGCTCTCTTGGTTTTGCTGGACCACCTTGTCGCATTGCTTGTTTGAAGTACTCAGACTCGGAGTAGCTAGAAAGGTATCAATTAATCAGTTAATTAAGAAAATTGAAAAAGAGAAGAAGGAAACAGTAAGAGCAAGTCTTACTTGCGCTTTCTTTCTCTTTTTGGTGGTTCATTCCAATGTTCAGTCACAATTTTCTTGAAGTCAACCTACTTGTCACAGAGAAAACAAATCCAATTATGTACAGAAAGCATTACATTTGCTAGAATGTTTACAAAGGAACATAATATAGACTCTTGCTGATCAAAGGTTGTAAAAACCAAGAGGCACATTAAACAGTGGCAAACTGGATCTATGTCAAACTAGGCTGCACAAATGTATGCAGCAAGTGAGTTAAAAAAACTATTGAATATACTTTCTGATATTTAAGGGTTGAAAAAAAGAAGCCAACATATCAACCATTTTACAAATTGAACCGAATAGATATCCCGGGTTATTCAAAATTTCAGGTTTTAGATCAAACCCAACATGGGTGACCCAACCAATTCAACACATGCAAGTCAGAATGGTTTCCACAACTATCTTCCTGATTAAAGTCAGATAAGTGGTGATGTGCTACATACCTTGTCATCATCATCGAAATCATACAACTCAGCAGCTACAGAACACAAAAGCAAATTTTATTATAAAATTATAAAAATGTCTCAATTTTAAAGGAAATCGAGGCCAGTTATTAGTGTATCAAGCTTTGTCAGAATATGCGCACACGGCAACAAGACAGACCAGTAAACATCTGAATCACTTACTATCATCCATTTTGAACTTGATGGCATCTTCTGTAAATTTCTTCATCTTTGCATCAAGCTCTGCCGTTGCCTCTTCTCCTTTAGCAATAATTCTGTCAATATCTTCATCGGTTATGGTGCTGTCTTTAGAACTGAAGACCATTTCAGCACCAAACCGGACCATTTGCAACAGCTCATCTTTGTTAACAGCTGAGTCAACAAACAGCATCAAAGGCATGAGCCATAAGCAATGACCCATTTTACTTGAAGCAAATTCTGCAAGGTTTTTAGCACAAATACTCACTTTTCTGCTCTGCTAATCGACCTTGTTGAATCACCAGAGCATCAAGCGCAAGCTTCTTATAGGCCCTTTCAATCACTTTTTCTTCTATTGTGTACTTCATTTTTTATAAAAAGTAAAAAAAGCGGGAAGAACAGCAGTTTAGCTGATATATCAAAGGTCAGACATAATGCACATTTATACACAAGATTTACTGAACTAACATAAAAGCACCGCAGTTTAGCTGATATATCAAATGTCATACAGAATGCACATTTATACATAAGATGTACTGAACTATCATAAAACCGCATGTTAACCAGAGTGACAACATGGCAATTGAAAGCACTGTTCAAATTTGTGCACCACCTGTATTATTTTTTAATCCAAAAGCTGCGAGATTATTTCTTGAAAAAACTAAAGACCAGCCACGTTAAGGCTTACCTCTGTGCAGAATCGGAACACTTGAACTTCTTTCTTTTGACCAATCCTGTGGGCACGGTCTTGTGCTTGTAAGTCCACCTGTGGATTCCTGAGACAGCAGCAAGGATGAAACTTTGAGGCTTGGAGGTGAACACACATAAAACAACAGAAAAATATTAGAAATAGACAACAGCAGATAAGTCTGAAATTACCAATCACTATCATAAAGAATGACAACATCAGCAGTGGCCAGGTTGATACCAAGGCCACCTGCTCTAGTTGAGAGCAGAAAGATGAACTTTTCACTTCCAGGCTGATTAAAAGCTTCAATTGAGGCATCACGATCCTCTCCACCGGTATTACCATCAATACGACAATATTGATACCCACAAAACATCAAATAATCTTCAAGAATGTCTAGTAATCTAGTCATCTGCACACATAGATAGAAGTTGAAATTTACAATTGAGAAAAAAAGCTCATATGAACTGCAAAATAAAATATTACAGCAACCTGTGAAAATATTAAAACCCTGGAATCACGCTCTTTTAACTTGGGGAGAAGCTTGTCTAGAAGAACCATTTTACCTGCAAAAGGATGAGAAACATATTAAAAAATAATATCATTATCTCACTCTAATAAACCTGAATATGATTTGGGATGCAATAGCACATAAAAATCGCACCAGCATTGGTGATAAGATGGTCTCCAGTAGTGTAAGGTGGACCAGGTTCAGCACCTTGGAAGAGGTATGGATGGTTACAGCATTTACGCAACTGCATAGCTATATTTAGAAGACGTTTACGCTCTCCTCCAGCATTAACAACCTCCAGGTCTTTCTGAAGCAATGCCCGATAGTACTGCTTCTGCATCTGGGACATTCCAACTTTGAGGATAGTTTCCTTCTTGGGAGGTAAACCTTTCTCTACATCAGATTTCAACCTCCGGAGAAGAAACGGCCGCAGCACCTTCAGGATGTTACAGACAAAAGCAGCTGTCAAATGTTCATGATGCTGTTGAATAAATAAGATTTAGCATAAATTACAATTCAGGTCACCTTGTGAAGCTGTTGAACAACTTCTTGCTGATCATTGTCACCAGATATTTGAAACCACTCGTCAAAGGTTTCAGCAGAACTAAATATCTCTGGCAATAGGAAGTTAAGAAGAGACCAGAGCTCATGGAGATTGTTCTGCACAAAGAAAAGCCTCCATCAATATAAACATCAACAATTACATCAAGCTTTGAAGTAGATAGAGATGACTAGTAGAATAAGTGTATCAAGAGCCAAGCAGATAGAGCATGGTTGCATCAACAAAATTTGTATTATTTACCTGAAGTGGTGTTCCAGTAATTAGAAGGCGGTAATTGGTGTTATAGAGCCTCATTGTTTTTGACAGAAGGGAGTTTTCATTCTTGATTCGGTGAGCTTCATCAATAATAACATAGCGCCAGCTAAACCTTCGTAAGGTTGTCTTTTCTTTGATAGCCATTTCAAAGCTAGTCACACATACATCAAACTTCCCAGCAACTAGAAGATTCTCTTTTATATGCCTCTGCACAACCAAGTCATATAAGCATCTAATTTCCCAGATATATAGGGCATAACTGAGTCACAAAGTTAATAAATTGAGAAAGACTAAGACACCGATACAAACCCTTTCATCTGGGTTCCCCAGAAACTTCACTGCACGTAGAATAGGGCAAAAACGACGAATTTCCTTCATCCAGTTACCAAGAGTTGATTTTGGAGCAACCACCATGTGTGGTCCCATGATTCCCCTAAACTCATGCAGGTAGCCCAGTAATGAGATGGTCTGCAATGTTTTCCCAAGACCCTGACACAATTACACCAAGTTACATCAGCATAGCTTACAGAAAGGTAAACAGCATTAAAATGTTTGACTTGATATTAGCCTGGCATTGAGCTCAAAGAGGTTCCAAATCAGAGCATACCATTTCATCAGCAAGGATGCCATTGATACCATTTTCATACAAACGAATCAGCCAGTTCAATCCGGCCAGTTGATAATCCCTCATTTTCCCTTGTATGCCTGTAGGTGGAATAGATTAGGCATAAAAACTAGCCCTTTCAATAAAAAGTGTAGCAAGACATGCAGATCTTTTTTCAATGTTGAACCCTTAACTCCAATTGCATGTGAATCAAAGATTCACAGTAACCCCTCCCTCCCCCCACTCACCACCACCACCACCACCAGATAAAATTTCCAGACTAAACCAAAATGGAATAGATAGTAGCACAACATGCAGATCACCAGAATAGTGTACAAAATAGAGGTTAGTTAATAACTTTAACTAAACTAATAGATAATGTCTATCCTGCCATTAATTAACTCAATGACAAAATTTTGTGGCATCAGTAAAAAGTAAAACACAGGAGTAGATACAAACAGCTCCCTGATGAGAATCTTACAGGATGGTTGAGTCACCAAGCGTGTACTTGCTGCACCACCTTCTTCCTCCTTGAGGTATTCTTCATCTTCCTCCTCCTCAGTCATCTTTGAGGCATGTCGACCCCTACAAAAATCAGATTTAAAAGTTAGCTTCATCTAATAGATTGGATTATAACAAAAAAAATTCACAAGCAGGCATTCATCTCCCTTTAAATTGAAAGTGGAGACATAATTATAACTGCAGTGTATTAGCAATGTCTCCTCAAATAGCTTAATGCTATGGCAATGGATAGGGGTAACTCTTCCAGGCAATACCCCGAGTAAACCAAGATGAAAAGTTTATAGAATGAACATCTTCTCAAATAGCTTAATGTTATGGACATGTATGGGGATACCTCTTCTAATCAATAACCCAACCAAACCAAGATGAAAAGCTGACAGAATGGACACATTTCAAGTAGCATGACTATGAGACAGATAGAGAGGCACAACTGTACTCAAGAGTTTGTTTAACAGACTACTACTTTGATGGCTGGAGCCATCAAGAATTAAAATCTTTGCACTACCAATGCTATTACCTCCCTCTAGGCTTCTTCTCTGATGCAGCTTGAGAACCTTTGGCAAAATGGGAAAAAATCTCCGTCTGCTGGAGCAGATACTTCAACCGCCCCTTCCCTCTGTTGTTCTGGTGAGCCAACAACAAGAAGTTTTCTTATCGTGTGCAAACACCTATAGTAGTAAGGAAAAGCACACAGTATAGATTTTCCAACATAACACACACACCATGTCAGCATCAATTGCAGCATTTTGCGAATCCAAGATTTCTTGAATCTTTTGCTTCTTCAGTCTTTGCATCTCTTTCAACCTAGCTCTTTCACGTTTTCCAATTTCAAATTTTGTTGCTCTGTTATCAGTCTGTAAAGAAAAATTAAGCATATCAGGTAAGTAGAGATGACACAAAACATCCTCATCCAAGGGCGGATGATCTTTCGGCCATTATGAAGGTGAACCTTACAGTAATTTAAATAAAAAAATATTAAAAAAACATTTTGGAACCCTGACTTTCTGGACTATCATCGAAAATTTCAATTATCAGATGGGCTTTCAGGATGTAGGTTGGTTCGTGACTATGACAAAATCCATCACACCAGAGAATGGCTTAATCACACGAGTTCAAGAGAGCTAAATCCCAGCCTCGGTCTATAAAACTAGGTTGAGCCTTACTCTCCTGGATCTCAGGAGGAAGAAAACTCAAGCAACAGTTAAATCAACATGTTCTTACGAATGACCGGTTAAAATATATAGAACTGACTGTGAGCAGCAATTGGCAACAAGATCACCTCTGCAACACTACCTAATGATTGCCATTGGTTGAAAAACAGATTAAAAAATAGCAAAATTTCCTTAAATGCGCCCTCACACGGTGTTTGACTATTACCTAATAGATGGATCACAGCTTACGACTCAAATAACTCAGCAGTTGAACACACATATTACACGCTGTCCTAAAGCTATTCCTCCCTTCCGATGCACAAGAGAGAATACTGTACAAAGCTTCCCATGTCACTTCGTATTGCCAACATCTTGAGGCTTTCAAGCTCTAAGCCTTGAAAACGAAAGATATCCATGTAACTGCCCCAGTTTCCCTCTCCAACTCACTTCAAACAAGCAAAAATTGAATAAAAGCAATAGAAGAACAACAACAACCCCGATAAGAAAACTCTAACGCGGCAGATGAAAATTAAAATAGCTAGAAAATAACTAAAAATATAAAGTGTAAAGTGAGCCAAAACAAAAAACGACTCGGAGAACCCTTCCTCCAAAGCCAAAAACACATCTAAAAAGAGAAAAGATACTAGGACATACTACGGTTGACAAAATTTTAAATAAAAAAAAAACCGTTTACACTAACAAAAAATGAGACCTCCGACCAAAGGACAAGACCACCTGAAATTACATTAAAAATAAGTAAATAGAAGACCATTTGAGGAGCAGTTAACGAAAACATGAAACTATAATATGTTTTACTATCTGTTACCTCTATTGCATATAGCATGCAATATAATAGAAAAGTAAAAAATTCAATTTCACAGGTCTACCTCCTCGTCTTCATCATCGCTATTGGTGAAGTCGCCAGTGCCATCCTCGTCCGAGTTAGGCGCAGTCTCCTCGCCAGCTTCTTCATCATCGTCTCCCGCTGGCCTCGCAACGGCTTCAAGCTCCTCCTCATCTTCTTCCGGAAAGATCTCTTCGTTCCTCGGTTCCTCTTCAGAATCAGTCGAACCGCTGGATCGAGGTTCGTCAGATGAATCCTCCGACGTCTGAACTCTCGCCATGGGTGCCGAGATCTCGATAGCGAGGGTTTTGAACGGGGACAAATAAGGGAGAGAAATAAACACGAGGAGAAGCAGAAGGCTTTTCTCGTGCGAGTGTGTGTCGAAATAAGGGCGGTGGAGTTATCCTGGCGGGATTTACATTTTATGATGAAAAAGGACGCAAGCGTTTTGGAAGCCGGAGGGATGAGTTCCCGCCAATTCTTCGGTTAGGGCAGTGCTTCCCGCCGGTCATGTCATCCCCTTGGGCCTGTACAGCCGTTGGCACTCCATTTCGCATCGTGTAAGAGAGTAAACGTAATTAATAATTAAAATAACTTGTTTTCTACAACAAATTAATAGTGAATACAATTTGTTGATACGAAATTGTTTGTGGAATAAGTGACCTGCATTGTTTCATTCTCTCTCGATTTATTAGGGTTTGCTTGGAACTCCATGGAAAATAAAATGAGAATTTGATAATTATTATTCCCAAAAATAGTTAATGGAAAAGAGAATTTGATTATTATCTCATTTTTGTCAGTGGTTCCGGTCCACCTGGGTTAAATTCCATCTACCCCTGATCCACCTAGGTTAGGTATTTCGCTTTCCGCACTTAACGGATCGATCTTTTAAATTGTATTGGCTAGGCGTTTGACAATTTTTACTAACTATTTTTTGAATAATAATAATCAAAATCTCATTTTCTTTTCTAGGTGTTCCATACAAACCCTTAATGTTACATTTAAGATCATTTTAATTTATTTAAATTATCACTTCACCCAAACAAGAGTACAAAATATAAAATAAACAAGGAAAAGTTTCTTTTTATTTTAGTTAGCCTTCAAATTTCATTACTACAAAGTTGGTCAAATGAAATAATTCGGGGCTAGCTAAACATTATAGTACAAGAATAGAGAAGTTGCAAGAAAGTGTTTTAAGTTCATGCAAGGGAAATAAATAAAAGTATACAAGCAAAGTTGCAAATATATAAGATGTTTTTCTAATATATTTTATTTAATATTCCATGTCATCTTCCAATAGTTGCAATTTTTGTATGTTGAGATGAGCAAACGAGTGAAAAGGCTCATGATACATAAACTATAATAATGATCTTTGATACAATGGAGACAAATGGAAATGTGATTAGTGTGAAGTTTACAATTCCAATCTCTAGTACCATAAGTATGTTATATAACTTATGAATGATTATAGGTATGCATTCGTAACCTCCACTGTGAGTAGAAATGGATAGATATTATTATACGTTCCATGCAAGAGTGTTGTCGATGCGAACATTCCACTAAAATTCATAATAGTTGGACTGGAATAGATACGTCGTATGCATTACATGGTAGATTGTTGGTGCAATACCACACGTCTCATAAACAAGTAACTCAAAGAAAGAATAACGGAAATTTACTAAATAAAGGACGAACAAGGCAAAACAAAGGTAAAATTGCCAATGCATGAAGAGGAAAATGATTCCAAAAGAAGTATATGCAAAGTTAATCAATATAACTTCATGGAGTGATGAAAGAGTGTCAACCATCAAACGATTATAGAAGAGTAGTAAAAAGTTAAGGCCAAGGGAAAGGATACATGGTACGAAATTTACGATAGTAATCTTTAGTATTAAAAAAATGCTACATAATCTACGAGTAACCATAGGTATGTATCTCCAACGTCACCCCAAGGTGAGTAGAAACTTAGGTCTACGTGGAGCCAAAACTGTATTATGGAAACCATAATAGCCTAAGAGAACAAATGTGGTACCATGAAAATCATAAACGGATAGTAGATACACTGTTAGATTAGCAATAATCGCGGAACAATCCAATAGATTTGGTAAAATGAATTAAAATACTACACAACAAACAAAATAGGTAAGAATTTAAGCTAAATAAGAAATGAGAAGAAATAAGTCAATGAGAGATAAGATAAACAACAAACTTTATCTCTTAGTAGTGATAAAAGTCACTAGTAAATGTCTGTCTTATATTATCAGACAAAATATTGCAAAAGATCTAAAGCAGTCCAACATAACAAATAACAAGGTTGAGGAGAATTTGTTGAGGATTTTAAATGAATAAATGAGTGGGGGGAGAGGGAATTACGTAACTATCTAAACCACTCTCAGTAGTGGATTACATTAACGATCCTTACAATTCCAACTTTCATACAATTGAAATTCAACTTCCCTAATGTAATCTCAATCAATTCAACTTGAAGACTTAACCCGTGGGGTGAACGATGCCAATATGGCCAACTTAAAAGCAACATTAAATATGAAATCACACAATTGAATACAAAAGGAGCATACAATTAGGGTTGGCAACGGGTAGCAAACAAAACAAGTAAAGTTATTTTGTTAACAATTATCTTTCACCAATTTTCATACACTTTCCATTTCATGAACTTATACCTCGTTTCTATTTTACTTGATTACTATTTTACCCTTGGATAACTGGATGACATGGGTAACTACTTATTATTAACAAGTAAAGTCACCAAAAATATCATGAGATAATCTAAAACTATGGGGAAAACACATATGCAGCTTAAATAATTAAGAATAAATAACATACATCAACTTTTACAATTATAAAGAATTCAAATAATAAAAATTGAAAAGAAACATAGTAATTATAGACTACCTCACATACTATAATTTCCATAAACTCTACCCCTTCAAAAGCCTATAGGTTGTTTGTCAATCGATTTATTAAACACCAGTTTTTTATCCCTTAAAAAATTCACTGAGTTGAGAAAAAATTAATCAAAATTGGTAATTATGTGCCTCTTAACTCGTTACTTGTCATCGGTCATCACTCTCCTCTTGCACTTTGTCAAGACCCTCCTTCAATCCTCCATAGAACTTTAGCATATCTAATCCAACTATATTTTTAAAGGTAATGCACAAAGCCATGAAATAAAAAACATAAATACCTCAAATGAAGTATAATGTAAATTTTAAAACTATCACTCACAACTATGGAGATGAAATAAGTGATAGAGAACAAGCCAAAGAAAAGCGTAGATACAAAAACTGAGAGAGAGAGAAAGAGAGAGAGAGAGAGAGAGAGAGAGAGAAATGGTAAAATGTTGCTAAGAACATTTCCTCACCATTGAAGCGGGAAGATGAGACCTAAGGCAGGATTGAAAAAGGTTGTCGAGAGAGAAGACTATGGTTCTTTCCCCATCGAAGAATGCCAAAATGTAAAAAAAGGGCAAACTTTGAGGAGCCTTCGTAGTAGAGAAGAAAAGAGAATTTGTGTTGGTGGAGGGGAAAAGAAATGAAAATTTGATCAAATCGATAGACTAGGGTTAACTTTTTGAAAAAAAGAAAGTTGATAGGATTGATAAGTTAGGGTTAGTTTGTTTGACTTTAATACGATTAAAATATAAAATTAATTTTTTCTTTAAACTTAATGGACTAAATTATAGATATCCATTATTTGAATTGGTTTGTATTGTTTTTTGCCAATTTTAAAGTCTTTATCACTAAACCTATGTGTGAGGTGCTTTTTATGTGAAAGTAAGTTCAAATGTTGAAGGGTAGGTAAGGAAGAGTCTTACTCACTACAAAAAGTCTCATAAAACCAAAATTAATTTGGTGAAACCTAATAGGAGTCTCATGGAGGGAGGTATCACAAAAGAGTAATGGGTAAAAGTGTTCTAGTTATATTAGTCTTCTATTTATGTTCAGTTGTTTAATTGTTATAAGACTTATCTTTTAGTGTTTGACATAGGGTATAAGTGGGACAAGATAGTTTAATTGTAATAGGATTAGCTTTAGGAGCCTAATCCTTGGACGAAAAGAGAGAGGGATAATTTTTATTGAATCATAATGAATTTTTACTATCAATACAAACTTGTTTATAGGCTAAATGAGAAAATTTAAGCCACCATGAATGAGTAAATGAATGAGTGCAGGAATGAGAGAGATTTAAGACATTAATCTAGGAGTCTTTACATAATTACATAAATCAATTCAAAATATAGTTCAATCATTCCTTTTTTTCCTTTTGATTTTGTCTTGATCTTTTTCATTTGATTGAGTAAATTGGGATAATTTTTCTCCTTTATTTATTTATAGAAGATTTTTGAGTTGGATGTAGTAGGATCTGCATGTAATAGAGAAGACAAATAGAAAAAATGATCACATCATCTTTGAGGGTCGACTGAATCAACTCATAGAATTTGCTTTGATACCATGTTAAGTTGGGTTCAAGGCCGACTAGCCAAATTAGGAAAAAAAATTTCCAAGTAATAAATCCAAAATCTTTGTATACACTAATCCATGTGAGACTATTTTTTAATATTGAGTTTTTTAATCATTGTCATGGCGATTGCGTAACAAGCAAAGGTTAAACCTAGGGCCATTGCATACTCTACAAAGATAGACCTGGTTACAAAATGCTCTTGGTTCGGTGAGTGATTATCATGAGGAGATCACCCGTCAACAAGCTCCAATCGCTTTAGTGGGGATTACCGTTTTGGTTGTGCGGTGGCAATCTATGGAGAACGTTTTACAAGGGTTTATGCTTGGAAGATAATGCCAATGACAAATAAAAAGAGTTTTATGTTGTGAGATTTTTATATTATATTAAAATTTTCAATTTTTTTTTTAAATATCATATATTTTTTATGGTGTATATACATTTTTTAATGAGTCATTATTTTACGGAGTTAGGATAGGATAGGATAAGGATGGGTCGAAGATTGATGGGGGGTGCGGGTCTGATTACGAACAAGGTGGGACGAGGTCAAAAGGATAGGGGAATGGAATGGAATGGGGATGGATACCAATTCCATTTAGGTTTTTTCTAGTTCCAATTTTAGTGTCGTGCTTAGGTTTTGGCTAACCTGACCCTGATCAGACTTGGCTCAACCGCACGCAATCAAGCTTTGCCTCTACTAGTCGCCATTTCAAATCTGGCACATTTGGACCATTTAACTCACTGGCCTCATCGCATTAAGCAATGTATAAGGACCGTTTTGTAATTTTCGATTATTAAAACCCAATTATCCGCACGAATATTCTTCAGCTTTACTACACGCTTTACTCTCCCAGTCTCCTTCGCAGAGACGAAAGGGGGAACCGGAAAACAGCTTTACGTGGAGCCGACATAACGGGACTTCCGATCGCCTCCTTCAAGACCATTGGTAAATGTTGACTGCGCGAGACTGCCCTACTTATTAATTCCCCTTGCCAAGTTTATCTTTGATTGCGCAATTGTACTTTTCCAGCGTGAGAGATTCCACGAACGTTTTCTATCCTCTGTACAGAATCCGAGTTTGGCTAAGTTATTCTTATTCCTGTGAGGGCCTCGAGGCCTATGTTTCTGCTCGTGCAATCGGTATTTTCGTTTCTTTTTCCTTTTCTGTTAAAATTGGAAACATAATGTCATGTACTTGCTTAGATTGTTCATGAAATCTGTCTGCTGCAGCTGCAGCTGCTGGTGATGGAACGTTTGCGGTTGCTAAAGTTGTTGACTTTTGTCTGCTTATTCACATCTTGCGGAGCGAGAGGTAGTGTACCTCTTTATCTTTATGTTTGATTTAGGGACTATGTATAGTCATCGGCAGTGAAATTTGTTGCTATGTGCTTTTTCTCTAAGTTGACGTATAAACGTGATTGCTGTCGAGCCTATTTTTATCAAATTAAGTGATTAGATGGTGGCAATTATCATTTTCCTTTTCTTTTGATAACTGTAGGCACTGGCGCTCTTATTCAGACGCTCAACGCTTTCTGTTTTTAGTTTTTATAGATGTATGAATTGATCATACTGAGGGCAATTTCATGGCTTGGGATTGTTCTTTTCTTTTTTCTTGTTGAACGAGAAGTGGTAAGTTTTCTGGATGGCACTCCTATTTTGGTAGCGTGGCACATATTCATCAAAAGCTTAGAGGAAAATAAAAGGTTGATCAACCTCTTGCTGCCGCGAAGGACCTCATAGGCACATTCTAGATACCTTTATCTCATTGAGTGCCCGCATGTGTGTGTGTTTTTAAGAGTATGCATTGTTGTTGCCTTGCAGGTATAGGATAATCAAAGTGTTTCACGTTAGTAATGTTCACAGATCTTTATATATTATGATACATGTAGTTGGAATAATACGAGGAAGATATTTCGTGAAGCATCTTGAATTCCTTTATAATTCAAGATAATAATCTAGCCGTTTTATAACCTAACTCGTGAATGGCCAATGTGAAAAGAGAATGCCAAAATCCTTCAAGCTTTGCTTCTTAGGGGCCTTGCTCGTGGTCGACCGACTCTTGTTCTTTTAGTTCTGATAACTTAGTAGTACTTTTTCTAAATCTGCACAATGGGTATTCCGTTCTTGAAAAGGTTTCAGAATTCTTTTTGAAAGCACATTAGGTGTTACCTGGGATTTTTGCACCATTTAACTGTCACTTACTCGTTGGAAGTGGTTATTATTGCATGCCACTAACTGCTTTTCAGAAAAAAGGCAAGTTCAGTAACACCTTTCTTGGTGATTGCAGGACTTAATATCAAGCATGAAACCCATGTCCCTATCTATAATCATACTCTTGCAACAATCCTTGTTCAGTATGCTTCAGCGGTGAGGTTCACATGCATTACTCTCCACATCAAATGCATCCTTTGTATTTTTTGGATTTTATTTGTTGTTAATATTTTTTATTCTTGTCCCTGTTCATCTACTTCTGTCTCAATACAACGACAAAAATAAGGAGACAGTTTACTTGTTTCTGATAAAGAAAAAGCTGAAATTTTTTACTGGGTTTGTTTTTAATTGACATTGCGGGGGTTGCCTGCTAAGAAATATGCCAATCAAAAGTCTTTATCTTAGTTTTCGTTGAAGTACGTTACCATTCGGTAGCATGCCTTGTTGCAACTTCTGAAGTCTGTATGATTAGCTTGGTCTAAGATTTCTTTATACCTTAGATTTTGGGCTATCTACTGTTATTTCCTTTATTCTACAACATATTCATATTTGTTTTAAGGGGTTGGTAGGCAAATTTTATATGTGTTCTTTATGCAGGTATACATGTCAGATTTGACAGCACTAATAACTTGGAACTGCTCAAGGTGTGATGGCATGGTTAAGGTGAACTCACAAGGGCAAATGTTTTCATGTGACTCTGTATTTATTAGCTGCATTTAAATGTTTCTGAAGATTTTGATCTGGTAGTCCTCTAAGGTGTTTCATCTAGTGCCTGTCATATGATAAATTATTTAATGTTGTCTTGGGCAGGAATTTGAGGTGATAGAGCTAATAGTTGATGTACAGAACTGTTTACAGGTAAATTCTCATTATATTGTTGTATTTACATTCGCAAAAAATTTCTCAAAAAAGAAGAAGAAGCAAAATCTTGTTCATGTCTTCATTTTTCAATGGCACCACTTTCACTGGTGTAAACTTTAGTGGATGCCAAGTGGTGTGATGAAAAGGGTTTGCCAGACTTCACACTGGATTTCTAGGTGTTCAGCATGAAATTTGAGCTGGGTTTCGTAATCCGAACTAGTTCAATTTCTTGAAGAACTCTTTGTAAAAGCAGTACATGGATGTTATCACTGTATATTAGTGGCTTACAGGTCTTGAGTTGATCATCTCAGATGAATATCTTGCATACTGATATTTTCTGCTGCTTACATTGTTCAGGCGTTTGTGGGGGTGGCTCAAGATCTTAATGCCATTGTCATTGCATTTAGAGGAACCCAGGAACACAGGCATGCAATTTATTTATTTATTTATTTTGATGGTACGCATGTTATCTAATAACTGTTTTTTTCTTCCACAGATGCCTTTTATCCTTTGTTAAGCAATTATAGGAATCATGCTATGCGTGACTACAATGGTAGATGTGTGAATCTAATGGCTGCAAATATATAGCTGCTGTTACAGGCTTCCTACTCCCCCTGTTCTTACTCTTTCTCTCAGCAGAAAAGCCACTGTAGTCATGCTTGGTTGAACTAGTGGGCCTATCTGACATGTTATATTGTTGGATAGAGAAGTCCAAACTGGAAAAAGAAGACAAGATAACCATGTATAGGGGCATTTTTTAAGGAAATTAACTAAATTTCATGAGAATATTTTTAAACATCTTTGACATCTACTGGTGTGTTAATACTGGAAGTTTGCTAATGTCACTATCTTGCTCTGCTTACTTGAGTTAAGTCTGAAAAGGCTTCCTCAATGCCTTCAGGCTTATGGCTTTTTTATGATGAGGCATCTAGATCCATCTTTTCTAGATGTCATTTCATGTACTTTAAAGTTATATTACTCCATGTAAAAGACAACTATGTTGTTAGGCCTCTAAAGTGTTGGTATTGTATAATATCTTAATCATGGGCTTTTATGCACACCCCATTCTGATAATGTTTGTGCTGGTACTTCTTTCACCGTGTGATTAATTCAGTAAGTTTTTTTGGATTGACTGTTCCAGCATTCAAAATTGGGTTGAGGATCTCTTTTGGAAGCAACTAGACTTGAACTACCCGGGCATGCCTGAAGCCTTGGTAAACTTTAGGTGCTCTGTTATATTGTGATAGAAGAAATAAGAGTCTGAAGTAATACTGGATATTATTTGGTTATTTGATTTCTGTTTTCAGGTGCACCATGGATTTTATTCTGCTTACCATAACACAACATTACGTCCTTGTGTTCTAAATGCGGTTAAAAGAGCCAAAGAGTTATATGGGGAGCTGGGTGTCATGGTTACTGGACACTCAATGGGAGGTGCAATGGCTTCTTTTTGTGCCCTGGATCTTACTGTAAGTATCTTAAATTTTTTTGGTAATTGTCTCTGAAGGATCTTCCTGTTTTTGTCTGAAAAGATGATTTATTATATAATATAGCATATAAATTTTGAAGAAATTCACTAGGTTTTTTACTTTTTATGGGACTGATATGCTTATAAATTAAGGAAGAAAACCAAAGTTTGTTGGGTCAGCTTGCCATTGGCACCATGGTTTCAAGACTGGATTCTTTTATATCTGATTGCATTTGGTTAATTTCTAATTGTAGTTTTGAAGTTTATTGTTGTTCTGCAATTAGTTTATTTAGTTTTAAATTCCATCAAGTTGTGGTTTAGATATTGCTTTGTTTGATATAGAAAGAAAATTTGGATATTTAAATATAAAGTGACTTCTTTGCAGGTTAATCATGAAGTCAAGAATGTTCAGCTTATGACATTTGGACAACCACGTGTTGGCAATGCTGCTTTTGCATCTTACTTCAAAAAACATGTGCCAAATACCATTAGGATCACAAATGAGCATGATATGGTGCCTCACTTGCCCCCTTATTATTCTTATTTCCCTCAGAAAACATACCATCATTTTCCAAGAGAGGTAAAATTAGGTCTACTGCATTTAATTAACTGAAATACTTATATAAGGGATTCTTCAAGTATCTGGTGCTAGTTTTTGCCTACCATGTAATTCTATTCTTATGCCAATTCCATGTCTTGTATGATTATAGTTAGGTAGTGGATGAAAGTAACACAAGATGAGTAGAATCTGGGTGCTTCAAAAGAATTCATGCAGCATGCCTTTGGATTATTAATTTGTAGTTCTGTTTTCTTCTGTTATGAGATTCGGTTGCATTGCTGAAAAATGGATGATAGGTTTTCTTTGGATTATCATAATTATCATGATATTGATTCCCATATTTCTGCACTTATTTTCTAATGAAAGATCATTTGGTACGATTGAAAGGTCGATTTGGGGAAAAAATTAGGAAGGTTTTGCTAACATCACTTTTTAGTCATTCCTAACATCACTTGCATTATAATTGAGGGGAGGAGGCACAGCTTGGCAAAAAACACAGCCTGCTCTTGGATAATATAAATGTTCTGAAAAAATTAAGAAGAAAGAGGGTTGGTGGAGAGGAAAAATTGAAAACTGAACTACGTTGGGGGACCTCCTGCACGTCCACCAACATCTATTTATAATAAAGGTTAATACAATTTACAAAAATACCCTTACTTAAGTGAAAACCCTAATTCTCTATATCTCCTATTCTACGTGTCCTCTTTACATGAAACTAGGTCCATAGACATAGTTGGACATGTAGAACAAGATTACATCAAGAAATATAAATAAAGACAAGATAAAATGACCAAATGCCCCTGTACTTTTTTTTTTCAACATGTTTTCATGATATTGAGGTGGGCCACCTGTGTAGGAGTTTGGGTTATCTATGTGTATTACTTGTAGGGAATGACCACATGGTTGATACTGTGGTTAATTTATCAGTTGAGCTTCAGGTCCAACTGCGGTGGTTTGTGTTTTGTTCTGCTTTTACTGTAGAATTCTGTTATCTTTTGTTTTTATTTTATTGTCTTCCAATTCATTTTGTCTCCCTCTGGATTTTTTTTCTCTTTCCGGATTCTTCTGTCAAGATTCTATTTGATATTTTTGTTTTCATTCCCAAAATTCAGGTCTGGCTCTACAACCTTGGGCTGGGAAGCTTAGTTTATACAGTGGAGAAAGTGTGCGACGGCTCTGGAGAAGACCCTACCTGTTGTAGGTATGCACTATGGCTATCCCCATTCTTCTCCCTCAAACCCCACTTTTTCGTAATGCTAATCTCCTGGGTTCCTACTTTGTTGGTTTTTCAGGTCCGTGTCTGGGAACAGTATTTCAGACCATTTAGAGTACTTTGGTGTGCTGCTAGAGGCAGAAACATGGGGCTCATGCAAAATCGTAATGGATAACAGCCTTATAAAGGAAAACGGAGACTTCAATGGTAACTTCGTCCTTTCAAGGAATCCTGCCACTTCAGCTGTAAAACTAAATCCCCAAACATTCACTAGTTATAGCTCTGTTTAAAACTCCTGTGGACCGGTAAGCAAAATTACCTGTTCAACTTGTTCATTCCATCACCACTCTGGGTCGAGCCCTTCAATCTGATACCTTGAAATCCAAGGAAGAAATCTTTGTATACAGTCACACAGCAGCCGGATATCATTTTCATTGCCTTGTCAATTCAACTGGAAGATTAATGTTGTAATCCAAAACCTGTTATCCATCTGAGTTTTTCTGTTTAGCGGTCTTGCCTTGGGTGGTAAGACTCGTGCTTGTAATGTTCTCTTCACCCATTTGTAATGTAAAACAGTGCTGCAGTTAAGTTTCAGCGTCGTCTGGGCTGGATCGAACAATGAAAAGTAAAAATGAAATTTATTCTATATCTGTAACAATTTTAAATTTTTTTTGAAAAACAAAAAGGAAATCGAGAGGAGAAATAAACAAATAACCAGAAAGGAAAAAAATTAGAAGATAGAAAGGGGAGAAGAAGAAAGGATGAATTAGTAAGATTGGAAGAAAGAGAAAGGAGGGAAACCGAGAGGAGAATACGGTTTAGGAATGAGAATGAAGAAGAATGAAAAAAAAGGAAGATAAGAGAGGAAGAGATGAAGAAAGAATAAGGTTTAGGACGGGATTCAAAAATCCCTCCACGTTCTCGCCCTAAAAAAGGATAGAAAGATGGAATAGTTTCTTATAGTTTCTCTGGGGGGGAGCTCTGGTAGGAAGTTTCACTCAGGCAGGGAGTTTCACAGGGGAAGAACGATGGGAGGAGCTAGCTATAGACACTAATATACTCTCTTCATGGCCATCAACGGGTGACATGCGTAAATCTGAAATCCCTCAAACGATCGAGTTACGTAGAGCACAACGGAGCCAGATACGTGCCCAAAGCGCCAGTTACAAGAGTTTTACTTCGGCTGACAACGCGTCCCAAAATGCGGCCTTGCGGATCTCGTATCATCATCCCCCACCGTCTCTACTCCGAACGCTCAGCCGCCTTCAATACGTAATTTTCCAATATATTTTGTTAATCAAGATATCATAGTTTTTTGTACGTTCTTATGAGTCATATCTAATAGATAATTAAGATGCCCAGAATTACTTAATTATCTTTTGTAATATTTTTTAAATATTTTACTCTAAAAAAACTACCGCCGTCATCTTCCTAAACCCTAAACGGCTCTCCTTCTAGGTGGTAGTCGAACCCTGTTCTGCTCTGATTATTCTTTGCTTGGTCGTATAACAATAGAGATAATATCACACGTATATATCCAGATCCTTGCTCGGTCGTATACCCAACAAAGTTTATCTTAGATTCGACGGCTGCGTCTCCTGCCGACACAATGCAACGCGTTGTCAGTCCCATGCCTTTGCTACCAGATTTATCGAGCGAGAAGCAGAACCAAGAGGAACGTTCCTGCCTTGCAGCTTTATCTTTTCGCCCAGAGGTGACGATGAAGTAAAACTCGTTTTTATCTTAGCGCGTGAGATGATGAGTGCCAAGAGTATCAAGCTATCCTCCCTCAAATTATTAAAAAAAAGAATTCACCCGCCACGTGGGAGCCTCAGGGGCTGCCAACGCGAACATGCGCAGCGACAATCTCGCTCTAAATCTAGAGACCATCGGATGAAGCTGGTGGAACCGACACGTTTCGTTTCCAGCGTTCGGATCTTGGCTTCCTAATAATTAGATTTAGTTTTTTAAAATATAAGTCACGCTCAAAAATTGATTCTGTGGCTCCGCCGCCTTAACGACAAACCGCCAACGCGCAACCCAACCCCTCTATAAATGCCTGCATCCCTTCCCCTTCTCTTCCCTACGATTCTCCGTCTTCTCTGTAATTCCTGCCTTATAAAGCGACATTATCTGGCTTACAGAAGCATTGTAAGCTATGGGGAGAAGATTGTTCAGCCGAAGCAACAAGAAGTCCGAATCTCCGCCGCCTGAGTCGACGACTTGCAGTACCTCGTTGTGGTCGCCTCCGTCTTTGGCGGCGATGTCTTCTTCTCCGTCCTTTGTCCGCCGGGTGCACAATTCGGACGATCTCCGCCACGTGTTCGACAAATTCGACGCCAATGGAGACGGCAGAATCTCGCTCTCCGAGCTCGACGCCATGCTCCGCTGCCTCGGATGCCAGGACACGCCGGAGGAGGTGGAGGCCATGATGCAGGTAGCGGATTTGGATCGTGACGGTTTCATCAGTCTGGAGGAGTTCATCTCCGTGAACAAGGCGGAGACGGATTCGGCTAGATGTGTGGAGGATTTGAGAAGCGCCTTCACGTTATTTGATCAGGACAAGAACGGGGTGATCTCTGCGGAGGAACTCCACCACATGCTGCAGTCCATTGGGGAGAAGACATCCTTGGCCGAATGCAAATCCATGATAAAGAGGATAGATAGGAACGGGGATGGAGCGGTGAATTTTGAGGAATTCATCCAGATGATGACCCGATCGTCTGATCGCTCCTTTGCCTGAATTCTGTAGATACTAATTTTCACTAATTTTTTCTTCTATAGTTTTCTAGGACCGAGTGAAGGGGCCCTTAGTTGGTAATTATGTTCGAACGTGAAAATAGCACAGGTTGCTATGTTATGTTTACTTTCGTATCTTATCTGATTCGAGAAGATTTGAAGTAGACTCTGGATTGTTCTCAAGCGCGCATAGATCTGCTGCAACTTTCAGTCAATAAAGCTAGCGAAATTGGAGAATGAAGTGAGAATGCCTCCTCTTGGAGAAGAATGACTTCTAGTTTTTAGTTATCATTGCTTCTTAATCTGTAATCTTTCCTTTAAAGAAAAGCACAGACCTTCTATATGGAGTAAAAGGCAAGAGCTGTTCCCGCGGGATTTTCCTGTTTAATGTTAATGGCCTGGTTTGAACCCTAGAAACGAAAAGAGAAGAAAAAAGAGTTTTTTTTTGTTTAGATAGATGTTCATTGTGGTTTATGTTGTTTGGATGTACAAGGGAAAGAAAGAAAATTGATAATTTTTAAATTTTTGGTATATATAAGTCTAAAAATTAAAATATCTATAATTATTAAAATATTATAGATAAAATTTTATTTATTCAATAAGATTAATATTATCTATAAAATGTTGATTATAATTTAATAATAAGAATAATAATAATTATTTTCTAAAATAATATTCTTAAATAATATTTGGAGATTTTAATTATAAAATACCTTAATCTAACCTAAAACAGTAATAATTGAACATTACAAGTTGAAAACTTAGTCTACTTGGCATAAATTAGGTTTGAACACAATCTCGATCCCTGATGCTAAAACCCAAACACAAAAAAACTTGAAACGTTAAACCTAACTCCAACTTGTCCCCCATGTTCTTGTAAACTAGCTTAAATTTAACCCATCCTTGGCCTGTCCCTATATACCTGGCGTATTAACACATTCATATGAATAACAAGAAGAGATTTATTCAATAAAATCTATCTTAAATATTTGTAATACTAAGAAAAGAATAACATATTTAATAAGAATAACATCAATACATTCATAGGAATAACATCTGTAATAAAAATAGATCTATTCAATAAACCCATCAATACATTCATAGGAATAAATTCTATAGAAAAAAGAGATCTATTCAATAACATCTATCTTAAAGAAGAGATTTGCAAAAGAATGCATCAACACATTCATAGGAATAACATATGTAATAAAAAGAGATCTATTTAAAAAAACCCTCAACACATTCATAGGAATAACATATGTAAGAAGAAGAGATTTGAAGTCATATGGGTTTCATCTTAACACGTTTGTCAAGTTTTGGAATCTTCATCACTTCATTGTACAAGTCACGTGCTTGAGAGATTTGAATGTTCCCTAATGAAATGGTTGTAAGTCCATCTAGATTTTCCTTGATTGATTTCAGATATTCATTAAAAACCTATTTTTTTTTACACTTCACCTTACTGGGTCCATACAAAGTAGATGTTCTAGGAATTATTGTCTCTTGAGTGTCTTCCACTTCATTAGTACCATCTTCATGGGAAGTAAAGTTATCTCCCAAGTTTGATATGCTTATATAGTTATTGTTTTGCATCTGAATAGGATACTTAAAAAAAAAATAGTATACAAAGGATACTTAAAATATAAATAAAATAAAATATGTATGAACATACCTTTATGTAACTGCTCCACACTTGTGGAGATACTTCAAACATCATGCTTTATTGATTAAAACCAAATCCACTACTATTATTATGATGGACGTCCTTAAGTGTACCAAAATTTTTCTTCAACATCTTAAGTCGGTTTATAATGTGTTGGACAAATATATATTGCAAGCCACAAAAAGATCCAAAATTATTTGGCATAACTCTAAAAGCTATTGAATAAGCAACTCCGGTAAATGCCCTATCAATTTTTTTTACCCTTACTCATTTAATTTATAAGAGTTTGCATAAGACAATGTCTTGGCTCCATATATTTTTCTTTTTATCACATCAATTTTTTAACAATTGGACACCTAATGCCAAACACTTAAAAAAATACATCCAATTCAATTAAAACTTGAAATTATAGAAATTATAAGTCTAACTTAATATATACATCAAACATAAAATATTTTCTAGAAGATATCTCATATATAATTTATTTAACATATATTATATACAAAATTTTAAATATACATTAAAACTCGAACTCAAACTCAATTAAAATTATTGGACTCGAGGTTGATTCCACTTTTAGGTTTAAAGCTAGGCTGGGCTGAAACTTAATTTCAAAGTATTTAAATCAAACCCAATTCGAACATATATAAGTTCGAACTCAGCTTGATTGGATGCCACCCCTACATCGGAACATAATCCAATCAGCAGGAAAGTTAAAAATATCTACAATAGCTGACAGAAGTGATCTGGCGTTTATAACGGAAATATTACAATGAACAGGCACCAATTATAGTAACAAATGCAGTAGAATTACAAAATTTAACAGTCAGCAAACTCGGCATAATCTATGTGAAACAGGGGAACAAACGAGGGGGAAAAAGACGCGCCTCTTCCAATTTTTTGCGGAAAGTAGCATCTCAACAAATTTGTATCTCGCAGTAGCCTACATAATGGTACATGCACATCCGGTCTTCTTTGGCAACTCTTCTAGCTTTTTATCTGCAATTGTAGCAGCAGTAAGATTGTCAGTCTGTCACTAACATTTGGTACACACAGGAGAGAGACATAACATGATCGCGTTCCCAATCTTCCAAAGCTACAGGTGCCATGCAAATTAAATAATAGAGCTATTTCATCTCTATAAGTGCGTGTAATTTGTATAGCGATGGGTGCCTTGGTATTCAGGCCCTCTTCTGAAGGCGAAAGTTTAAGAGAGCAAAATATGTGAACCTAGAAATAATTTTTTTTAGCAAGCTAAAGACTAGTCTTCTTCTCCATTCAGGCGCTTCGTACAAACAAAACAGGGACCTTGATAGACTCTCATAAATTTGGACTAGTCTTTACTAAAAGCCGAAGTATCTTCTATCTTATAAAACATTCTACACTCTAGAGATCTGTTGAGAGCATGCCCTCAGAGTTTCTAATAAAATGTCTACCAGAAAATGACCATGTTGTTCAGAGTAGAAACTTCAAATAAGCTTTCCAATCTCTTAGGAGCATATCTCCATTGCTAGCTCAATTATAAAAGGCACGGGCAATTTCAAGATCATCCCCACCAGCCTCTTTTGCAAAATCACAGCATCCTCCAATGGGTTGGCTAAAGCTTAATTCTGACGGTTTCTGGTTCCAGTAGGGCTGGGAGGCTCTATTAGGAATCATGATGATTTTCATTTACTCTAGTCTGGTACCATAAGCATACATGACTCAACATCAGCTGAAATTCAATCCCTGTACAAGGAATGAGGCTTTATGCACAGGAATTTTCAACTCAGCCAATGCTGTAAGTTGGATATCAAAGGACCCTCCTTGCAGGCTTAGATATGCCTTCAATGAAATATCCGATATTCTCATCAGCTTAGACAGTGGAATGGATGCACAGCCCAAAGCCAATAGCCCTTTCTGATCTATTAGCTGAAGATTATGTACCCAGTTTTACTCACGGAAGACTCTTCCCCTTTATAATAACAATAAGATAAATTCATTGTTTCTTGTATCATGATCATTTTTTATAGAAAAAGTATACACCATTTTCAAAAAAAAAAAAAAAAAAAAAAAAAAAAAGCTTTGCTATTGTAGTGCACAAATTCAATATACCTGTCTTCTTCCTGGGCACAGAAGGTGGTACAACCACATGCATCGTAATAATCCCACCAGGAAGCTCACCAAAAGGTCTGGAGTCCGTAAGTGTCTTATTGTTCTCTAAGATCTTTCCAGCATATATGAGCTTCAAATCATTCGTTGTCTTAGGAGCAATTTTTTTATCTAAGAACCGGAGAGAAATTGTTAGTAGAAAAGCAATAAAAATCCCTTGTTGATTTAATGAGTCATTGAATAATTGCATTGCACAAGCTTTATGTTAGAAAATCTATTGAAGGGTAATATTATCATTTTGCACTTACTATGTAGTCCAACAGCTATACTATCTTCTTCTATGTGTTTAATTTTATCTCTAGTTCAATTTCCATGTAATTTGAACAAGTATGTAGGAAGAGATAAAGGTTTAAGTGTTTTTAAGTGAAAAGGGGCAATACTATAATTTTTGTTGCAGAACTTTATAAAAAGCCTGGGGCTCTCTTTCCAGTGCTTTGAATTCTCCTGTCTTTTCACTCTTTCTCTCTCTCTCTCTCTCTCTCCAAAACCCTAAAGTTCACTCTTTTACATGGTATCAGAGCCGTAGAACTTGATTGGAGCCCTTCATTCTTCTCCAGTTCCTTCCGTTGAAACTAGTGACTTCATAGAAAGGGAATTTTCTGAATCTACCTTGACTGGAGGGTAAAAATCAGAACTTTTGCGTTTTCTCCTGCCATAACCTTAAACTTGATGACTCCTACTACCTGTTGAGCAGTTCTGAAACTATTTACTGCCACATGAGAGTTTACTACGTAAAAAATCACTCTTTTTGCATTGTGCGACCCCAATACTGGGTCCTCTGCTTGCATCATCTTGGGTTCTACTTGCATCAGCCCTAATTTCTTTCTTGGTTTATGCAAATCTAAGTGCATAGGACTAGACTTATGCTCTAAAAGAGAGTTCTTTATTGGAATTTCTTCCCCTTTTCTTGCTGCGCAGACTATTATTGGGCTTAAACTGCCTGCATCATCACTTGATTGGATGACATCAGCCCTTAAAAAACTGAGAAATCTGTGGAATTTCTGAGTACTACTTACAACAGCAAGTGAGTTACATATTAAGGCAGACTGGTACTCCCAATTGGTAAAAACCTTTAAGTTTTCTGAGAAGTGGAGCCCTCAACACCTGCGCACTAGAGTTTTTTTGTGCTAGTTTTGAGACTGTTTAGAGTCCATATTTGCAGCATACATGGTAGATTCTGGTGCGGTTTTTACCCCTTCGAGGGACTTCTACGAACTCAGAAGGGAAGGATACTAATATGATTACTTTCAAGAGACTGAATGGTGAAAACTATCTGAGATGGTCATAAACAATCATATTATACTTGAAGGCGGAGAAGAAGTCAAAATTCATCAACGATAATCCTTCTGTCCCATTCAATGATGATTGGGAAGCCGAGGATAGTCAGGTTATGACCTTGCTAATTAATAGCATGGATTCTGATTTAAGGAATCAAGTTATGAATTATGACACAACTAAGGAGATGCGGAAATCCTTAGAGTCAACTTATGCTAAAAAAAGCAACTTGTCATGAGTTTGTGAACTATATGCCAGCAGGTTTAGCCTCAAGAGAAGTCAAAGGTCTATCATTGCATATAACAATGAGTTGGTTGGTATATTGCATGAGATAAGTGTTTTCCATTCAGCACTGAATTCTCAAGGTTCCTCGGAGCCATCTAACGGCAGAATTGGAAGCACTAGAAATAGAGGAAGAGATAATCAAGGAAGAGGAAGGGCAGAGGTGATACTAGGTAAAACAAAAAATATGCTCACTATAGCCATACAAATCATTTTTCTAACAAATGTTGGGAAAAGTTGGTACACCCACTTAAGCTGATTCCCTCATTCATGAGAGCATTGATATGTCTCTTGAGTCTATTGTGAATGTAGTACCTGGTGCATCTGATGAAATGCAGCAGTTTATTCAACGCATGGCACAACTGAGTGCTGCTTCCTCTTTAGCATCTATGACTCCGTCTTCCATTCCTACAGTCACACTGGCTAATTCAGGTACGTTTGCTCTCTATGTGCATCCATTCTCCACCTGGGTTCTTGACTCAAGAGCTACTACCCACATGTTAGGTATGTCCATTTTGTTTTCTAATTTAAAAGAGTCAACTATTATTAAACAAGAAACATTGGCTAATGGATCCATTTCTTCAATACAAGGAATGAATACATTGGTTCCACCTTTCTGCCACTTTAGTCTATCTTGCTTGTTCTTAAATCCTCTCAATTTGTTGTCAATAAATCAACTTACCAAATCAATGAATTACTTTGTAACTTTTTATCCTTTGCACTGTGTTTTCCAGGATCTTACTAAGAAGATGAGGATTGGTTCCATGCATGAGAGAGGCGGATTATACGATGTGGAGAGCCATTCACCAAATACTTCACAGGCATTGCACTCTGCAGCCTCTCCTCTATAGTGGCATCTACGGTTAGGTCATCCTTCTCTTACAAAGTTGATTAAGCTTTTTTTTGCATTTCTTTCAAGTTTATTTTTTCAGTGTGACTTGTGTCAGTTAGGCAAGTATCACTAAACATCCTATACTCCATTTCAATCATGAAGCAGTTGCTCGTTTAATATTATTCATCCTTGTCCAGTGCCTAGTATTTTTGGTTGTAAGTACTTTCTTTCGTTTATTGATGATTTCAGTCGATGTACTTGGTGTATCTCCTATAGGAGAAATCTGAAGCATTTGATGTGTTCAAACTTTTTTATAATGGAATAAAAAATCGGTTTGATACTTCTATTAATGTACTTCTAGCACTAATAATGGTCTTGAGTTTATGAATCAAAAGTTTGACTTATTCTGTCAAGGTCATGTTATTATAACCAGTCATTGTGTGTTTTTACACCACAACAAAATGGTGTCACTGAACGTAAAATCGTCATTTGTTAGAAGTGGCTCTTATCATGCTTTTCCATATGAATGTACCGAAATCATATTGGAGTTTTGTTGAGCTCACCACTTGTTTCCTCATTAACCGAATACCTTCCTCTATTATCAATGGTAAAATTCCTATACATGTGCTAATACCATTAGTCGACTCATTTTTGTTGTCTCCTTGTGTTTTTAGGTGCGTATGTTTTGCACTCGTATTTGGCAGGACCAATTGTCTCCTCGGGCTATCAAATGTATTTTCTTGGGATACTCACGCTCACAGAAAGGATATAAGTGCTACTAGCCATCTACTAAGAAAACATTTATTTTAGCAGACGTGACATTTTTTTGAGGATACTCCTTTTCTAGTCTTCCATAGATGTGTTTCCACCCATTTCTATTGGTGAAGTTGTTGCCCCCACTCCAATTGAAGAGATCCCAATCCGATTCTTGATGCTATTGCAGAGAAGCTGCTATAGGTATATCACATACGAAAAGAGACAAGATAAAGTCGTTCCCTCTCTCACACTAGACCAGGAACCCTCGTTGTTTAGTGATCCTAAGGTCAGTGATCTTCACCTTCCCATCATTCTTCAGAAAGGTGTTAGAAAAGGTACTCGTTATCCTTTGTCTCACTTTGTGTCGGTTGATTTTCTCTTTGACCAGTACAGACAATTTGCTATTTCCTTGTCCTCCTGTACTATTCCTTCGTCTACACATGCAACACTTTCCTCTCCTTAGTGGAAGACAACTATGGATGTTGAGATGGAGGCACTACTAGATAGGGGCACCTGACAATTGTGTGACCTGCTCGTTGGTACTACAGTTGTGGGCTATATATGAGTATACATTGTGAAGTATAAGCCATACGGATTTATCGGATGGTACAAGGCTCGATTGGTAGCCAAGGATTACACACAGACATATGAGATTGATGTGTTTGAAACCTTTTCTCACGTTGCCCATTTATCTTTGGTTCGATCTTTATGTCTATCATAGTCAACAAGGGGATGACCGTTGTGTTAGCTTGATATTAAACATGTCTTTTTTTATGGCAACTTGGCTAAGGAAGTCTATCTGGAGCAACCTCCTGGGTATATTACTTAGGGGGAGACTGACAACATATGCTGACAAAAAAAAGAACATACGGTCTCCAACAAAGTCCCTGGGCATGATTTGATAAATTTAGTGAAGTAGTCATATTTATTGGATTTGTTAGGAGCCATATAACCACTCACTCTTTATCGGAAGGAGATCATCTGGTATTCTAGTACTACTAGTATATGTAGATGATAACATATTATCTGGTAGTGATATAACATGCATTGAGAAGGTAAAAGTACATTTAATAAAACAATATTAGACTAAAGACTTGGGGATCCCTAAAATACTTTTTGGGTATTGAAATACCTAGAAGCAAAACAGGTCTAGTATTGACTTAGAAGAAATATGTCACAGACATTCTACATGAGTATGGATTGTCGGGTGCTAAGCCTATTGAGATTCCTATGGAGAGGTCGGACATGACCTTCATGATGGATAGAGTGGTGAACTCCGCGACAAGACAATGTATCGTCCATTAGTTAGAAAACTCATATACGTTACTACGCTTCGTCCTAACATATCCTTTCATGCCAGTGTTGTTAATCATTTCATGAAGTGTCCTCACAAGGTTCATCTAGAAGCTACCCAATGGATTTTGATAATTTGAAAGGGGTACCCGAGAAAGTACTATTTTTTAAACTTGACAATCACATGAAGATAGAGACCTTTTCAGATGTTTATCATGCCAGATCTAAGCTTCACAGAAAGTCTACCACAACTTTCTAGGAGGTAATCTGATGAACTGGAAGAGCAATAAACAAAATGTTGTAGCTCGTTCCAGTGTTAAAGCTAAGTATAGAGTCATTGCTCATACAATCAATGATTATGTGGGTAAGATCTGTGATCAAAGAATTGAAACCATACCAAGAGGGACCTATGACTGAAAACTGTGACAATCATGTTGTTATATTCATTGCAGGGAACCCAATATTCCAAGAAAGGACTAAACATATTGAAGTAAATTGTCACTTTATTCGAGATACTGTATTGAAAAACGAGGTTGGAACAGCCTGTGCTATCTGGTGATCAAATTGGAGATATGTTTACTAAAGCAAAAGGCAGACGTGAATTTAGGGTATTCTACAACAATTTGAGTTTAATGGGTATATGCTCCAGTTTGAAGGGAAGTGTTAAATTGGGTCCAAGGCCCTATCCCAAAATGACTAGTCACTTAGGAAACATCTTCTGCCAACTAACAAACTCAAGATCTTTAATCTCATTAATTCATGTGGGACTATTCCTTAACACTCCCCCTCACATGTAGGCACGTGGACAATTTGGGTGGAGGCCTTCACGTGTAGGCACGTGGATAATTTGGTTGGAGGCCCACTTGCTCTGATACCATGTGAAGTTAGGTCCAAGGCCAATTCATTAGCGGAAATGATTCGACAACGAATCAATCTCGTGGAAGTAAAGGGTCATCTTCACATCGTCGTAGAAAGATAAGCGAATTGCCCACTGATGACAATAAACAATTAATTGATGCAGTTAGCCAAATCGCTGAAGCAATGAAATGTGTTATGAAGTATAAGGAAAGCGATGTCGAAGAACCTTGGATCAATGCCCTCATGGAAATTCCAGACTTGTAAAATGCACTGAAGTACGACGCTCCTAGATGGTTGGATACGCCAAGTAAGAAGGCCTTGTTTGTAAAAATGATAGTGGCAGAGCGGGTCGGGTGGCTTAATTATTGTGCAAACAACTAATTGTAATGCGTTTTAAGTACAATATCTTTTTTGAGAAGATTGTTATGTATTAAAGACGATGTTTGAATTATAACGTTGCTAGACTTATCAGTATGGTTAAGGTTTCTATTTTATATGCTTGTTGTCTTAATATATTATGTGGATAATATGGTGGATGAGTATGGATGTGAATATGATTGTTGAGTTTGGATGAATAGGTTATGATTGAAGATTAGCCATTATTTTTGTTTATGACTTTTTAGAAGATTAAATTTGCAGATTCTCATGGATATTATGACAGAAGAAGAGATGGATGTAATTATGGTTGGATTGACATGTATTATTGTTGTCATAGCAAGATACTATCTATGCCATGGCAATAGAGGTGTACGTTCTTGTGGGATGAATGGTCCGTTGTATTTGCAAAAGGCCTTAGACAAATCTCTTGTTAAATTTTGAAAAATTTACAGGATGAATCAAATTGTATTTCACAAATTGGCAAAAATACTTAATAACAAAGGGTTTTTATCAGTGATAAAGACCGTCTCAATGGAAGAACAACTTGCCTATTTCCTCCTAACTGTTGGTCAACGACAAGCTTATAGTGTCATAGCAGAGATGTTTGATAGATCGAACTGGTCCATAAGTAAATATTTCAACAAGGTGTTGGATGTTATCCTCAAAACTTCACTTTGATTACATCAAACAGCCTTCAGAACGCACATACGAGAGTATTTTAAACAATTCAATGTTTTATCTATACTTCAAGGTAACATCACTTGCCCTCTATTTAGATTACTATACAAATTTAGTCAATATTAATTGAAATTATATAATTAGGACTGTATTGGGGCTATTGATGGAACGCATATCAAAGCGAATATCCCGCTTGAAGAACAACCAAGGTTCTAGAACAGAAAGGGCTATCTCTCACAAAATGTGATGGTAGCATGTACATTCGACATGCAATTCACTTATGTACTAGCTGGATGGGAGGGATCATCAGCTGATTCTCGTATACAAAAGGACGCATTGACTCGCTGAAATAGACTATTTGTACCTGAAGGTAAATAATATATTTTTATGCAGTAATCTTTTATCTATTTTATCTTTATTTATTTAATGTAAAAAATATTTTGTATTGTAGGTAAATATTATCTAGTCGATGCTGGTTATGCAAATCTACCAAGATTTTTGGCTCAATATCGAGGAACTCGTTATCTTTTGCAAGAATTTGGAGATAATATTCCTAGGAATAAAAAAGAATTATTCAATCGAAGACACTCGTCTTTGCGGAATACTATTGAGAGAACTTTTGGTGCTTTAAAAGCTCGATTTCAAATGTTGAAAGGCATTTCTCCATTTTCTTTTAAGATGCAGACAAAAATTGTCATTGCTTGTTGCATATTGCACAATTATATATGTAGAGAGGATTACAATGATATGTTTGATTTGGAAGATGATGATTCGGATGACGAGTTCGGTGGAGGAGGTGATGGGGTCCAATTACGTGTAATGGACGATACAGATAGCGATAATAGCGATGGTCTTGTGGAAGAGGATACCCAAGTAACAAGCTTTCGGAGGCAGCGTGCATTAGAATCCACAAGAGCCGCACAATTTCGAGATGACATAGCGACTTGCATGTAGAATGATAATTGATGATTGTATCTTTTATTGTTTTTGAACATGTGTTGTTCTTATGTACTAAACTTGTAATTTGATGATTTTAATACTAATCACGAACTGGCTATTACAATAAAACTTTATTACATTAGTAATAAAGTTGTATATTTATTTATATATTATATTTATTAAATTTTATTACTATATTAAACTAGATATTTAAGTCTGGTAAATAAAATATAGTTACAATATGCATTTGATCAATTGATTAATTTCAATTTTGTGGAAATATATTATTAATTAATACTACGCCATATTACGTTTTTAATAAAATAATTCTTTATTTACTCATTATATTTATTTTTTATTTATTGTATTAAATTAGTGATTTAATAGTGGTAATATTACGTACAAATATATAGTGTATTAAAGTTATGATTAGATTAATTTTTCCTCTTAAATCATTCATTTTTAGGCTATAGTATATCATATGTTATTAATAAATTAATAGCTAAACATATTACTTTCGTTTTTGTTATTTATAACGTTATTTATTCATTACTTGTAATTAATCATGTGCATATTTCATTGACTCACGTAATTACCATATTAATGCACAATAACATATCTAATTCAATTAATAAATATATTAATATATTTTAATTATACATTAAATACGTTATTCGTGTAGTAATAATGATTGTTTTACCTAATTTGGGGTTCGAGGATTATGTTGTAATTATAAGTGTACTGTACAGGTTTAGGGATTCTCTTGTTTTTTATGTTTTTCTAATGAGTGGGCACTATTCACTGGAAACTATTTTTCTGTACATAAAGGCGTCAACACTAACACCAAGTGCGAAGATGATCTTCATGTTGGACATGAACTTGAACTTCAAAAATCCATTTGGGGGACTAACCCCCCCTAAAGCAAAAGGCGGATGTGAATTTAGGATATTCTACAACAATTTGAGCTTAATGGGTATATGCTCCAGTTTGAAGGGAAGTGTTAAATTGGGTCCAAGGTCCTATCCCAAAATGACTAGTCACTTAGGAAACATCTTCTGCCAACTAACAAACTCAAGATCTTTGATCTCATTAATTCATGTTGGACTATTCTTTAACACTCCTCCTCACATGTAGGCACGTGGATAATTTGGGTGGAGGCCTTCATGTGTAGGCACGTAGATAATTTGGTTGGAGGCCCACTTGCTCTGATACCATGTGAAGTTAGGTCCAAGGCCCTATCCCAAAATGACTAGTCACTTAGGAAACCTCTTCTGCCAACTAATAAACTCAAGATCTTTGATCTCACTAATCCATGTGGGACTATTCCTTAACAGGAAGTATTAGAAAACCTATCAAGGGCAATATCATCATTTTGCACTTACTATAAAGTCCACTAGCTACACTATCTTGTTCTATGTGTTTAATTTTATTTCTAGTTCAATTTTCATGTAATTAGAATAAGTTCGTAGGAATATGTAATGGTTTAACTGTTTTTTAAGTGAGAAGGGGCATTTCTATAACTTTTGTTTCAGAACTTCATAAAAAGCCTAGGGATCGAGCTCGGTCCCCAACCAGAGCTTTTCCAGTGCTCTGAATTCTCCCATCATTTCTCTCTTTCTCTCACTTTCCGAAACCCTAAAGTTCAATCTTTTACACTTTATGAGGCAGGGACATGATACATGAAACTGATATCAGGCCAAGAGAGAAATCACAAATTAGAAAAGTTATATTTCTATGACATCAGATGAACTTCTAGTACTGAGAATTGTATTTCATGACAATAGTATATAAAATAGTTTCATTCATTTCAATGTGAGAATAAAAAAATTGCATCAGCTTAAAAAAACATTATATGTTTCAAGAAAGTTTAATGGGAAATGAAACATTTTTTTCTTTTTTCTTCTTTTTTGAATAGTGATTTCATTTCAAGATTAAAACAACAATACAATTTCATTAAAAAGATTAGGACAACAACAGGGAAGAGCCAAAACGAGCGAAAACAGTTTTAAAACTACTAAATTATGAGAAGGACATAGTGTTTCCATAAAAAAGAGAAAAAGACTATCATGGTAAAATTAAACGAGAAAATATATTGTGTCAGGTCCGAGTATATGTATCTGCAACCTACTTTAGTGTTCTTAAAGTTTTGTTTTTCAATTCAGTATCATGTAATTGGTGGGATAATAGGAGTCAAAGTGAGTTTTCTAGCATCAAAGTTGTTATTGAGCTCTTGCACTTTAAAAAAACGTTTTCATTGAGCTCTTTTGTGCTGTTCTTATGTCTCATATACCATTTCCTTAGTCACACAGGTTATCCAAAAGGGCCACCAGTTCACATAAACTAAAAGGACCCTCAATGGTTGTTGAATGCCATACAGAACAATACAGACATAAGAGCGTATTCATTTTTCCAACGTATCAAAAAACTAAATCAAGACAGCCATATCTTCAAATTTCATGTACACGATGCTTCTCAACTTTATGGACTGAGGAAAAGTTTCTAATAAGCATCATGGTCAGCAAATGGACAAATGGTAAGGTCTTCAGACCAGCCATGCCAGATGAAAACTTGCTGCCTATGGTCTTGACTCCAATATGATAACTTAATCCACAAACCATCCAACAACGCTACCACATGGCCCTATCAGGGAGATATTGTTTGACCTACATCACAAAATTATTCATGTTGCTGTCTTTGTTTCTAATTCTCACAGGTGTCAATGGTGTCTTTATAAGAGAAGAACTGGTGGTGATGATTTATCTATGCTGGGGAGAGATTGGGGAGTGGGGTGGTTATTCAATATCCAAGAAAAAAGGTGTATCTTTGCTCAGATTTTGCTTTCCTGCCACTTTCTTTCTCAGTGATCAATACCGGAGATGCTATGGCATGCAGCCAGTGAATGTCCGGTAGAATTTAAAGACAATAGGGTTAACCCACTGATCACGACTTACCTAGTACAAGTGCTCTAAATCTCAGCATTTCACTTGAAGAGCATCTGAAGCACCTGGAAGTATTCTGTAAAGGAGTAGAAGCACGAAGTATAAGTTTTTTAGAAGATTCAAGATACATTTTACATCAGCTCCTTATTTTGATGAACAAGTAAAAAAACAAGAACTCTTCCAAATGTGACTCTAGGAAGAATGAAATACTGAGATCAACCATCCACCTTCCCCTGATGACCTAAAAGTGCACACAGTTTTTATTTTTTAAATGGTAAGTGCACAGAAACTTGATCAAGACAAAGGAGCCACTAAGATCAAAGGCATTTGGCATGAAAGTGTTACCATTCTGAGGAGCATTCAAAATGAAGAATGGACATTATACACCACAGTGGTAACTGAAGTTGGTGAACATGTTGATCCTTTGGAAGGAAAAAGAAGTGTACTGAATGCCTGAGCAATGAGAAATCTCGACTGGGTTACCATCAGAGTCAATGAACAAGATGACCCCTATGCCAATGACATAAATGCACTGATACTGAATCATTAGTGCTAATCATTAAGGATCTGATCCATGCCAAGACTAGTGAAGAGTCTAACTCAAACAGTATCAATAATGTCTTTATTGGAGTGGTTGGTGGATAAATGACTATGTAGCATCCTTTACCTAAGTTCTCAGTTCCTTGCAGTCGAACTCTTTAAAAAAGTATAGCCCATGATGGATCATCATCAGATAAGATATATTATAATCCACCTAAAGTGATGATATAAACTACTTTAAAAGGTAATCATAATATTAAAACAACACGAAATTCTAAGAAAATAAACCAGTGAAATAAAGGGGAGTGATTGTTGTGATTCCACACTTTCAACCATATAACTCCATTCCCTAATGAAATGTCACTTCTTTCCTTTTTGCCACTGGATCAGCTAGATGAACAAAAATTAGAAATAGCTTAATGATCAAATGAGTACAACTCTTGATACAACCTTCAAACTAGTCAGTTGAAGTAGAAAAGGCAGAGACTCCACCAACTGAAGAACTTTCAATTCCATCACGAGAACATCTATCTATCTATTTATCTATCCCTATCTATATATATATATATTCGGGTGACCTACAAAAATCTAATTACATCAACAAAATGGTGATTTTTAGTAGGTTGAAGCATGTTGATGTTTCAGTTTGAATGGATAAAGAGTCAGCAAGAGGAGGACCATCATTACTCATTTGTCTAAATCAATTTGGGAATATTCAGCCACTAGATAGGGCTTAATGGAAAAATTAGTTTAGCAAAATTAAAGAATAAGGGTGAAAATTTGCACCTTCTTATTGGACCAATAGATTCTCAGAGAGCTCAAAATAGCACTGACAACGACCTACCAGCTCAAAACTCTCAGTGGCACTTGAATCCATGTGCCATAATGTACAAGATCAGTCTCTTGGTTAGCAGTAAAATTCAGGCTTCCCCCTTCTTTTGGTTTCTAAAAATATTTCTAGATCTAAAATTGATTAGTTCTTCAGTTAAATCAACGTAAGGTGCAAAAGTGACAAAAATAGCCAGAAATGGAGACAAAGGGAACAATATGATCCAGTGATATGTGATTCTTCACAAGAGGAATGTCACATTAGTTGCAAAACATGATCGCCAACTGATAGGTAATGTCAAACAACCAACATGACCCATCAAAGCAAGCAAATTCTATTTCATCCCTAAACAGCCAAATGAAAAGATATATATAGACACTAACCCGGAGGCCATTCTGCAATTATCTTGTCTTTGAGACTCCCGATGGTAATTGATGGAGCATATTTACTTGGGCCAATATCTGATCCATCGTATAATCTAAATTTAACTTCAACATTTTCATCTCTATCTGCCATACTTGGATCGCACGATTCTAAATCTGATACAATTGTAGGTTATTGCTCTCGATCAAAGACCCTGGTCCTCTGCCACCTATAAACACACAAACAACCAAGAACAGCACAGATTTCAAATTGCCTGCACAAAGAAAAGTAAACAGTCGACAAAGAGAACTAAACATTTATACCTTCGCAGACATATGATAGAGCATCAGCACATCAAACAATCAATGCTATTCATTCGTCCGGATGTGGGCAGAGAGACCCGGTTACAATTTCACGCGCCAAAACATCCAGGACCTTAAACTAATAATCCCCGACGAAAACTACAGCAAGGGGCACTTCGCAGAAGAAGATAGCTTCTCTCAGCAGCGGCAGCTATTGATTACGTGCAAGAAACATCCAAAATGAGAAATCCGGATTAACGCCATAAAGGCAAACTGGAAATGACAGTGGTATCTCAGCATCCTATCCATTTCGGAAGGCCAACAAACGAACAGGACAGAAGTTGTAAAAGATTCTTCCTAATCTCTAAGAACCAATCAAATTAGCTGATGACATTTAACAAATTCAAACGGAGGAAAAAAACTCAATATCAACGACTCACGCAGTAAAAAAGTGACGAAGAAGATTCAAGTCATCCTCAGACTCAAAAAGCTAAAAGCAACAGAGCATAGAATCAAGATAGCATGCGGCAAAACCATACGAAACTCCGATAATTGAGAAGCAAACTAGTTTATCTACCCGACTGAGACGTGTCTACTTCAGGATTTTATCATTCAAAGTCTGTTTTAGGGTTTTCTAAAATGTCGGTGCCTAAATGTCGTTTTTTCCTTCTCTTTTCTCTTTTCCACGCGAACCCCAGCCACCTTAGTGTGGAGAACGTAAAAATATAGCGCAGCGCCATGGACGACCACGTCGCACGCGAGAATCACACGAGTGCGAACTACTTGCGCTTTCTCTGTTTTACCTGAAACCGCAAATAGCTCAATATCGGCGCTGGTTTAGATATGCTGAATTTATCTAAATCTCAAATTAAATAAGAGAAAGAAGAACAGCTCATAATTCAATTTCACTAGGAAAAGTCACTCCAAAAGTGTTAGTGCAATGTATAAGTGGAGAGTGAAAGTGAATACACTCCATAAGACCAATGAGTTCAATGTCACTCGTTGTTTCACTTGACGCTCGACATTGAGACTAAACTAATTCAATTGAATTTTAATGGATATATTCATATTATTTTATTAATAAAATATTTTATTTATTTATTCTATTTATATTTTTAATATTATATTAAATTACTAATTTAAGAGTGATAATTAAGATATCTTAAAAGTAAGAATTTGATCAAGTATCTAGTGTAAATATTTTTGTTTAAGTATTCTTTTTTTATAATTAATTAAAATAATACATTAATTTTAATTTTTAATTATTGTATTAATTTAAATAAGTAAAAATCTATCTTGTTTTATTAATAAAATACATTATTTATTTATTTGTTATATTCATGACTTTTAATAGTATATTAAACTACTAATTTAAGAGTGATAATTTAGATATTATACAAGTAAGAATTTGATTAAGTATCTAGAAATTATAAAATTAACTATGTTGGTTTAGGTAATATTATTTTTAATATTTAATTTAAAAAAATTAAACTATTTATCTTATTTTATTAATTAAAAAGTTAAATAAAATCTATCATAGATTTTTATTAATAAACTCATTCTCCATTTTCCACTAATTTTTTTCTTGTACACACTAATACAAGAAAATACTTTACACTGCACTTTCCATTAAACACACTAACACAAAAAGTAATTCATTTTCACTTTTACTTTCACTAAATAATTCACATTCACTTTCACTTTTCGTTGCACTTTCAAAGTGCACTAACCCCCTAGGGTAAACGAGGTTAACTCTAGGTCCAATTCATGAGTTCACAAGTCAGCTTATTTACTTCGCATATAATTTGCCTATACCCTAATTTTTTAAAGTTTGAGAGAGTTGATTCTTCTGACTTTCATTCGAATTCAGACTTATTTCTCTGCCCTATTTCTATAGTCTTCTTTCTCAACCCCTTCTATGTTTATTAGTGTTTATAGTTGTTATTTTCTATGATATTTCTGCCCTTTTCACTATATTTTCATCTTATCTTTCCTTTTTTGGATTTGTGTGTGTTGTTTGGAATACCAAATTTTTTTACTTTCTATTTTTATTTTATTTTTATTTTACTTTTTTATAAATAGGAATCTCATCTTATTTTTCTCATCCGATAGACATAGCTAACACTAGTTCTAGTCCTGGTATGATCATGCATAATGTCTCAACTCCATAAGAGTCTTATCCCTTGTCAAACGACTAATGCAATTGAAGAGAACTCAAGTGAAGGTACCCAAAATGAAAAAGAAGACGATGTTGTCTAGGGTTCAAAAAGACAAAAAAAGTCTCATGTCTAGTTTGAACTCAAAGAGATCTCACTTCTATATAGAAAAGATCGATTTTCTCACTAAAAAAAATGAGTATTACTAGTAGTGGAGTGACCTTACATTCATATCGACATTTTTGAAATGGTGTCCTAGTAGAAAAGTGATGCTAAGAAAACAAAAATCCATAAACTTTCAACCAATGGGGTCTAATGTTAATCAGAGTTTAGTTGACCTTCCTCTTGTAGATTTTAGAAGAAAATATGATCAAATTAGAATGAGAGTGGTCATTGTTCATTGGATTCTTATGCACGGGCATCCATCATGATAGTAAAAGAGGATAAATTTAATTTTATAATAAAAATTTAAAGTATGAAAAAAGTCTTGTCAAACCATTAAGGAAGACTGTGTGGAGTTGTATGAGGCAAACAAAAAAAATTTAAAACTTCATAAAAAAAATATTAACAAGATTAGTCTCGCCACTAATCCTTGGAAATTTTAAAAAAAATGCATGGTTATTACTGGGCTTTTCATCGATAGCAAATTGAAAGCTACAATAATTAGTCATGTTGAATTGGGGGTAAGAGGAAATACAACTTGATGTCTTACAAGATAAAACCTTCGTCTTGTGAAGGGGACTTTCTTTGTGTTTGGTGTCATTGATGGTACGATGAAGTATCATATGAGATGGAGAAAATCTTGATGAGATGGTAATGACTATGGAGGGGGCCATCCAACTAGCACTTCCTATATCCATCCTGTTAAAAAATATTTATACATGAAAATAATGTGATAAAAAATGGAATGAAATAGTGGTAGATGGTGTTTGAAAAATATATTACTATGATATTTGAAATTGGTTTAAGATATGAGATTGTATCCCTCACACAACCCCTATACCTAATATCAAAGAAAAAATATCTCCATGCCGATTCAATAAATAAATGCCTTCTCAGTTCTTCCCCCTTTTTTAAAAAACAATAAAAGAGTATTTTTTTTCAAAAAATAATGGAAAAATAATTTCATAAAATTTGAATGAAAAATGAGGGAAATATGAGAGTTTTTTGTTTGAACCAAAAATTGGTTCGGTCCGAGTTAAAAAATGAGAAAACTAGACTAAAATAGTAAACAGATAGCGGAACGGGTCATATCTTGTATTCGGATCGCGTGTTGGATCTGGATCCTGAAGCAGGTTGCGATACGAATAGTAAAGTGAATGCCTTGTATTTAGGCAGATTCTCTGTTGATTTTCGAACTCGGATCCAGTACTATGCATCATATTGTGTAGCGGATCCTCAAGTCTGAAATGAAACCGCATGTCGAATAGACACGCAGTTAAGCGCAATGTACTCGGTACCATCGTATTGGGTTTGCACATGTTCCAAAGGTGGAGCCAGTTTTTGAAACTGGATGTGCGAACCAACGTGCCCATTAGCGCGAGCCAAGCTCGTCTTGCCCTTGATGCAAAACAAGAGAGTTTAAAAACTTAATTACACCATCATTTTTTGTGAATTTTGACAAAACAAGAAGGTAAATACTTAGATTTGAGTCCTATTTCAAAATAACTCTTCAATTTAAATAAAAAATATGATATTACAATAAAAAAATGATTTAAATGAAACAAGAGGCAAAATGATTTAAATTATCAATGAATTTTGATGAAACAAGAGGCAAAATTTTCGTAGTAAGGCGATCTATCTAAGTCATAAATCAATTTGAATGAAAAATAACATAATAAATAATACAAAAAAATTATGCAAAAATTAATTGTGAAAAAAAGTCAAATCAAACCTTTGGCTCTAATACCATAATAAATTTCTATGTGAAAATGAAATTGATGATAAAGGAACAAAATGCGCAAACTAATTTTACTTGGTTCAACCCTAGATGCCTAATTCTCGGAAGGAATGAGAGAGGGAAAAATTTTGCTGAATAAAAATTAAATTTTACAATCAATACATGCCTATTTATAGGGTAAAGAAGGATTATTTATTTCCTTAATTAAAGATTATAATTTTCATAATTTAAGAAATAAAAAATCAATAAACATTTTCTCTTGATTTTAGGAAATTATAACAAATAAATCTCTTGATTGATTTGTCATTAATTTTCTAATTTATTACATAATTTATTTATGAAATTTTTATGAATTTAATTTATCTCTTAACAGAGTCAACTATTGTTTGCCAATTCCTAATGAATAGAAAAATGTCAAAATGATGTATGAGATCTAAATATTTTTAATACAATCACTAATATAATTTTTGGGATTGCCTACCTTGCTTCTAGTTTGTAGTCCATTGAGATACATAGGGTGTTGAATAAAAACGGTTTCCTTAGGACATGGATAGTAAAATAAAAGAAATTTTGAGAAGTTTTGGGGTGAATGTAACTTGTTATTGAGCTTCAATTTTGGATCCAAAGGTCCAATTAAGGTTGATTGAAAACTTTTTTTAGAGATATATTCTAAGGTGGAAGCTAGAATGAATATAACCTAGTTGTGGACCTTATTTGAGATTTATGATGAATATAACCTAGTTGCAGACCTTATTTGAGATTTATGATGAATATGTAACTATGTATAATGTGGAAGTAGTGACTTTACCAAAGTCAAATTTAGATAATTATCTTGAAGAAAGTGTATATGTTTGTGAGTAGACTTCACAATATAATTTTGATGTTCTAAAATCATAGAAAGTAAATAAATTAAAATATATGGTATAATTTAAGATGCCAGTAGAGATTCTTACAATTCCCATACCTACAGTAGCCTTAGAGTTTACTTTTAGTGTTGGAGGTAGAGTGATCGACCCATATCCTTTTTCCTTGGCACCAAATACAATTTAGACTTTGATTTATGGTAGTGATTGGATTTACGATCTTCATAGTGTCAAGAAAAATCAAAAGTTAAATTATTGTTGGATAAGTGTTCAATATGATATTTTTTGTGTAAACATTTTAGTTTCATTAAATAAGTTTCGTTTGATGATTGTTGCTTGAGAAGAACTCTATGGAGATACTGCTCCCTAGAATTTTAATTTCCAATTACATGAAAGTAATTAGTGGTGGAAGAGTATTTTTATCAAATAATAATAATTTCTATTATTTTGTTTTTGTCATAGGTGGAGACTTCGCCCATGTGTTTGAGAGAGCATAGACTTGAGGCGTGGGGTTTTCTAGCAAGAAGGGAAGGAAGGAGATTTGTATTTTTCTTTCACTTTGGATTTTTAGAAACCAACCTAAATATAGGTAATGACTAGCTCCACATTGAGATTTAATCCTATAAATACCCAAATATTTTCTAGCTTTCATAACAAAATCACAAAATTTTTAAGCTATCTTGTTGTAGGTCTAGGTGCTTCTAAAGGGTAGGTTATGATCTTGGGGATCCACTCCTTGGGTAGGCCTCTAAGGATTTTATCCACCTTTTGCTTGTCGATGAAGGTAGCGTCTAATAATGTTAGTTTGCTTAAGATTCCATTGAATCTTTCCCTCGTACTCTTAATTGATTCCCCAAGCTTCATCTCAAAATTTTCAAATCATTTATGAGAATGGTCACCTTGGTTTCCTTCACTTGTGAGGGATCCTCATGTGTTATTTCAAGTTTGTCTCGTACTTCCTTGACACTAGATGCATCAGTAACTCATGAATGCTCCATAGCACGAAAACACAAGTGCAAATTCAATGCTTTGTGATTCAGGGATACTTTCTTCTTCTCGGCTTCATCTTCTTTATCGCATTCCCATTTCATGAGAAGTAGGGATTTTGAGTGGCGATCTTTCATATATCAAACTCATATCCTAGAAGAAAATATTTTATTTTATATTACCATGAGAATACTTGTTTGCATCAAAGAAATGAGGTTTTGTTATTGACATGTCTCTGGCAAATGTTTGGGAAGAGTTAACCTTTGATGGATAATTGTTGTGGTTTTGATCATGTCAGAGACTACTAGCTCTAATACTACTTGAAAGGTCCCGCAAGGATAAACCTATAGAGAGAGAAGGATGGATAAGTTTATCCAATTTTCAAGTCTATTTCAAAATTTTAATTGCCCTTACAACCAAAGCAATGACAAATGAGCAATTTAAACCATAAAATCAATCAATCAACCACAACACCATAAATTTTTATAGTATTCGCGATCAATTAAAACATCCACTAAATTCAACCAAATGACATCTATAACAAAAAAAATCCATCAAAGCTTTATTTACAACACCAACCCAATTCTTGGGACTTATGAGCAACAACTATTAGGTGCAAGCACCTAGACCTAATTAAGCGATTTTCAGCAACTACCAATAAGCTTGTATAAGTCTTGATCAGTTTAAAAATGAGAGAGATGCTTATTTAGTTAAAGCTCAACTGAGTCTCTTAATAAGCAAATATTACAATCACACTCAAATACGTGATCACAGTTAATGTTGTTTTTAGTAAGTGGAGCCCATGAGTGGGACCCACCACTAATCTCTTTCATGTGAAAGAGATAAAATAAAAGAAAGAGGAAAAACCCTAAGTGAAGAAGGGTGTTGGCCGTGAGCGAGAGAAACAGAAGTGTGTTGGCCGTGAGTGAGACGTTCGGCCGAGAGAGAAAAAGGGGGTTAGACCGAGAGGAGAAAGAGAAGAGAAAGAAGAAGAAAGGAGAAAAGAAAGGAAGAAAATAAAGAAGGTTTTCCGAAGCTTCTCCAAAGTTGTATTTTTCTACATCCTTATTTTGGTGAAATCTCCATATCCGGTGATCTCTAACCTTTGTTTATTTGGTTATCTCTCAATTATTGTGAATGAGTTTGAATTAGAAACTTGTTTTCTCTCATGATTTTGTAAACCTCAAGTTTGGGCAAACTTGAGAGAAATTGATATTGTAAGCCCATATTTCATAGTGGAAGATTATTCTGATTTGTCTGTGGTTTTTTCCTTTCTCACTGAAGGGGTTTTCCACGTAAATCTTGTGTTGTGGTTGTATGATTGAACTTCCATAACGAGCATTTGGTTGTTTAATTGAGTTTGCTTATTTGTGATTCCCATAACAGTTAATCCTAAGGTAAATCTACGGTCATTCACAAAATTTGAAGACATTAATTTTTTTTTGAGTTTTTACAGCATGAGGTTGGTTCTTGTTCATGGGGTCGAGTCCTTTTTCTTCTCCATCTCCCTGCCGTTTGGGTCTCGTCCAGCTCGTACACAGTAGCATTAACTCAGTCGCTGAAGAGTGTCTTGATGGTGAGGCACATGCAAAGAGCCGGCTGAAGATCACTACCGCATTTTGTGAGGCCAATCTCATCACGCTTTCCGTCTGATCAATTAAAGCTTGAAACATTTTTGAAGAAATAAGTGAAATCATGCTCCCACCAAGAAGATAAAGAAGATGGGGAGCTTTTTTATACAAGCAGTAGAAATCTTTGTTCTGGTGATTTAAGTCGGGCTCCGCGGTCGTCCTATTTAGCCGTAGGAGTGGTGTTTCGCACTTTCGATTTGCAGAAAAAATGAAAAGGGTATGTTGATGAACTACTCGGGTGGAATTTCAGTTTTATTTCTGTTCATTAATGGACAGCGACTTCCGTTTTGGATAAGAAAAAGAGTCCATGCGGCGTATGTAGAACTAAAATCCATTTAGAAAGAAGAAACGGGAGATTCTAGCAAAAAAAAGCACAGGCGTAACATATTGCCTCTAATTTGCTACTTCGATCGAGGAATTAGAGCCTGCTCATCGACTGCAAGAAGGCATAACTGTGTTTATGTCCATGGATGCAAGTCTAGTCAGCAGAAGAAGCACAAACTGAGTTTCGTTGCGCTATGAGAGATCAGTTGAATCCATCGTATGCTACCGAACGCAACAACATGAAAGAAAGAAGGTAAAATAAAAATTTATCTCAACCAGGATCTGACGCAATAAAAACTTATCCACCGATCGCCACGGACTGTACGGTTTTCGGTAGAAAGCTTAAACCTAAAGCCCAGCAGAGTTAGTAATGTCTTTTGATCTTTATATTAGACGTTGCAGTTGATGTTTAAATATCGTTTTGTTTTTAGTTCTTAATTTCAGTGGGAGAAATCTGGTCTAGTCCCGATGTGGAAGGCGTACCATTTGCTTTTAGAAGCGATAGATACTATCGAATCAGTTTTGATATATCTCCAGCAAATATCAGGAATCTGAACCAAGATCTCGTTTCTGTATCATATTTGGGATAGACAAGTCGTTTTCCTTCTTTTTCATGGTGATCCAGTTTTCTCTTCTCTCTCCTGTGTCACTCTAACATAGAATTTATAATTAGGAGTTCAATAATTTATAACAAAGACTCATTAGGAGTCTAACATGAAGAGGTGGCAAGCGATCGGGATCTTTTGTAACAACAGAAGTTAGACGAGAGAAATTTCAGGATCCATCAATCTCAATCAGTCATTAATGGGTTCAGTAGTCCATTAAACTCGACCCAGTAATCACTTGGCCAGAAAGATCTACCATGTATGGAGTTCATGTCTACCCGGCCGAGCGATTAACTTCGACCGGGGACTCTCTGACAAAACTATATTTCTGAGGGGATGGGATGATTGTCTTACTCCCCCACTTAGAGTTGACAATTGTACACAGGAATTTTCATGGCAGCCAAGAAGAAATCTCCACAATAATAACTGTGACACCCTTGTCTCCTCCTTCCGCGAAAGGATTATCCATTATTCGAACCCAATCTCCCCGGAATTCATTCCCAGAAAAGAATCGTTTATCCCATCACTAAAGTGACTTTTCTCCTAATGAGAGTTGAATCAAAAGAAGACCCAGTGGAAGATTTTCTTTTCCCCCATTGCTCATCATGAATCGAAAGATTTTCATCTATCGAATCTTTTAGTCTTTCAACTGGTCTGTTTTTAATCTTTCTTTCACGAATGCCCATCCCCAGATTGTAAACATTTGTTTCGATCATAAAGTCGATGGATCAGGTCGATCGTATCCCATTTCTGTTTACGAAGCTCGGAAATTCATTTTGACACAATCAGAATTTCTCTCTTGCCATTTGAGGTACAGAACGTTATGCGAATAAAACTTTTGAAAGGTATCTTCTCACTACCTCTGGTTCAATGCACGATCATGGAGGACGTTGGTGGCTGAGATATATATTTACCAACTCAATTCAGCTTTGATCTCAATATAAAAGAACATCGAACTCGACTCGTGGCATCACAGTCGCTGAGGCGGTGCAATATTCCTGTACGAATGGCTAATCTTATTCCTCCTATATCGTAAAACAAACGCAGAGGCCTACCCTCCTCTCTTGGATACCAAAGAATATTGCAAAAGAGAAAGAGGGCCACAAAGGAAAAGGAGCCCTGTTTCCTCATTCCTCGAGCCCTTTCACCGAAGAGCCTTTTGAGATTGCACGGGCAGGTTCCACAGTATGTCAACCCAGATCATATCATTCAGAATGCCCCCTGTATGCCTCTGTACAAACAGCATTGATGCAAGGAGCGTCTGCGAGTTCTTGACTCTTGAGACATTACACGGGGCAGTGCTTCGGTGGCTTCTGACGATCTCGATCGTCTTCAGATTCATTTATCCATGAACTCATATACTGGAAACGATTGATCCAGATAGCATTTCCTTGTCAATTTGTCAACCCTAAAGTGGCGTGCGCATCAGCAGATCAGTCTGTGACGATATGCTCATCTTGCTGTAATAGGAATTGATGTCCCGGATCAGCTTTTGTTAGTGGCAAAGGAGAGTAAATCCGCCTTTTGTAAATATGCCTTCTGACCAACCACGTCTGCTCCTTGCTGTGTCATGGAGCGAGTAGGCCCATGGATAGCTATCAAGTTCCATCACGAAACTTTATTTAAATCTCGGACTTCGGTGATAAAAAGCATTTCTGGGCATGACCCAGAATATCTTTGGAACTCTCGGTTTTAGCCGTTTTGTCATAAAAACCGTCCTGGCAGACTGTATAAATAGGAGGACGACGGATCTTATCCCCAACACACCGAGTCCTTTGCTGCTTGTTCGAGTCCCCTGAAACTTCCGTTCATCTTTTCAGTTTTTTAGCTCACCCTACCGCTGTTTCTGAGTCACTGCCAGTACCATTTTGGCTGTTTGTGTTGCTCCCAAAGTTTGAATCTTCTGCAAGCTTGGTAACGAGGGCCCTTTTTCTGTTTCTGATAGCTCTCCGGCCTGCTGCAATCATATTATCCAGCCGAGTTTTCATTTGAAGTCGTCTAGAAAACTGGGAGATTTTGAGATGGAGGCAATAACCAGATTGGCTTCCCAGAATGTCGTGGTGATATTCAGTGTTAGCTCCTGTTTCATGTGTCTCTCGATCAAGAGGCTCTTTTATGATCTCGGGGTGAGTCCGGCTGTTCACGAGATTGACCAGGAACCCAGAGGGAAAGAAATGGAGAAGGCTCTCGCCAATCTTCTGGGTCGTAGACCGTCCGTTCCGGCCATTTTCATCGGTGGTCGCCTGATCGGCTCCATCGACCAGGTTATGTCTCTCCACCTCAGTGGGTCACTCGTGCCGCTCCTCAAACGAGAAGGAGCTCTGTGGTTGTAGATAAACAAGCTCCTCTTAGGTCGATATCTCAGAACGGTAAAGCTGCGTAACGAGGTTGCATTTGAGAGTTTCAGTGTAAAATTTGCAGTATTTCCCCTTGTATTCTCCGTCTTTTAAAAAAGGAGTCAGAAAAATTTCTGTAATTTGCTTGGGTTCTTCTTTTCAATCTGAGCATGCCCGAGGAGCCTCTTTGGATTCTTCCTCATCACTATTAAGGGGACATGAAGAACAAACATATTGTTATTTAATCTCTGAATATAAGTACGAGATCATAAAGTTGCATGGTATGGTATCTTGTACTGTCAACTTACATGACGTGATTCTGTACTAGTCACATCTGGGCTTGTTCCTTATCTACAAATGCCAAAGCACAAGCATGGGTCCGCTATCTTGTCCTCTGAATGGAGTCCCTATTTCTACCTTTCTCTTCCACGGATTTCTACGGCAATTCTTACTTGGGTGATTTTAAAATGCTGAAAAAAAAGGGGCTGGGATTTGTTGAAATAAGAAGATGTCGAGCTACTGAAAGAAAACGCTGTGAATTATGATAAGTATCTTGAGTGAAAGCCATCCACCCCTTCGTGACTGACTTCTGTTTGAGGGATCAAAGATCTTTCATGACTGACTTCTGTTTGACGGATCCAAGATCTTTCATTTGATGAAAAACAGAGAAGAAGATGGAGACGAAAGGGAGGAAGAAGAAGAAGAAAAAGAAAAAAAAAAAAGAAACAAAGGAATTTCTCATTTTTCTTTTAGTCTCTTTCTCAATTCATGTTATTCATTGGATTTTTAACTCTATTACCATATGTTTCATATAAAATTATATAACGTTGGAAAAATATTTGAGTCTAGTTTCCAACTCAAAAAGAATCGTTGAGATCAAATTTTTAACTTCGAGTGAGTCTCATTCACTCTCAATTCTAAAAGTGATCTATTCAATGGAACAATTATAACCTCCTTTTACAGTGGCTCTACAAATTTCTTATTTCAGTAAATCCTCACCTTATGTTATGTGTGGGATTACAATTTTTTCTCTATAATGCAGGTAGATAAGTTTGTATTTTGTTAAACAAAACTGGATGGATATGGGACACAAAACCATCCGTTCATGTGGTTCCTATATGAATGAACAACATTGATTGTCTCATGCTGAGACATAGTTCAATTAGGAGCCGCAAATATGAACTTGTTAACTTTGTTGCTATAATAAATAAAGATACATGACAAGTATCACTTTTGAGGGCAAACCTACTTTTCTTTTATACACAAATTAGATTTGCTGCAACAAACGGTATAGCAAACGATGATGCAAATCAATCATAGGAGAAGCAAATACTGATTCTTCTGGTAGTTCTCTCAAGGTTGCTTTAAAGAATCCCAACTCAATCAAAAGAAGACACATCTATTAGTTAACCTTCTATCTTTATTAGTGACATGTCCTTGTAGTAGTGTTGACATCTCTAGATATCATGACTTTGTTGCAAAGATGTTTCAATAATTCGGATGCTTGAGATTGTTCATCACTTCTAGGAAGAGACTTATTACCCTATCTTCTGACTTTTGATACTTTTGGTTTGAAATATATGCATTCACAATACATTTGAAAATTTTGAAATGACTAACTAAAAGCTTGTAACTTCTTTTACTTCTTGTGACATATTATTTGACATGTTCCTGTGCTCATCATGATCGATGTTTTAAGTGAGAATCATTACCTTGTAGCAATTATTAAATAATTCTATCAATTATTTGAGGCATTCTTCAAACACAATTGAGTTATACTTAATAGTTCATCATGGGAGGTCGTATCCATGCAAAATTTGCACTCTATCCAAGCAACAAATCAAATGTGATAAAGTGGCATTACTTATAAAAAATGACAAAAAAAACACCGAAAACTTTTGATACTTTTGATAATTTGGAGAATACATTTCTTATCTTATCTTCGGACTTCTGATACTTTTGGTTGGGAACATATGCAAACACTATGCACCTGAAAATGACTAACTCTTCATTCTAGGGTTGTGACTTATACCTTTTCTCGTGAAGCAATTAAGGTACATTACACTAGCAACAAATTCCATCTTAAAGTTGTTTGACATGTTTTTGCTTTTACCATATTCTTGCACCTTGTCAGTTGTCAGGAATTGGTGGTAATACTTCGCTACAATCATTCACTAATTCTTGCCCTTGCAATATGCTTTAACTAGCACTATTCTTGGCAAATGTGTGTCTTTGAGATTTATTAAAGTTGGGTGGCACTACTCTTTAATTGGCACTATTCTTGGGAAGATAATTTTTTTAAACAAAAACAAATGTGTCTTTAGAATAGTTAAAGTTGGGTCAAGGTATAACCCTAAAATGGGTAGCCAAGTTAGATGACATTTTCACAACTAGTAAGCATAGGGCCCTATTAAGCATGCATGAAACTAGTCACCCAACACAACATAGGATGTAATGTGCCCAAGCCAATTTAGCCTTCAGCCATAAGCAAGAAGGAAGAATGGACCACTATCAAAGGAAATTATGAATACTGAAGTTCATGACATTTCTAAGAGAGAATTCAAGCCCTAGCAGCCATCCAAACCACACTTATTATATTTGACCATCCAATTATCTAAATGCATCCCTAATGACTAAATGGAGCGATACTATGGGCTTGGACCTCCGCCCCTTTAACCTGGAAAATGTTAGTAGTGGGCTCCAATCCACAACTTAAGGGCATGTTGCCTTCCATTATTGACCTTAGAAAAAATCTATAGTAACAACATGAAATTAGACATCTTTGTAATTCAAGGTGCCATTTGAAAAAATCTCCACCTTGATTTGAATTTCGTCAAACTTTTAAAAAAATCCTACTAAGTCCTCCAATATGACTTAATTGACATATTTATCAGATTTATCTGTAGTCTCAATCTTCTTTATTATTGTTAAATTATGGAGCCTAATTAATGTCCTACCCTGAGTCGGTATGCAGTAGGTCATTGTGGGGGTTGAAAGCCCCCTCCTGGAGGAGTGGGGGCGGAGCCCCCGCCCGGTCCATGATATATTAACTGTTGTTTCATTAAGGGCAATTTGAAATTCACTATTGTAAAGCGGTTGCCCTAGTTTTTTCTTTATAATTGGGGGGCGCTATAGCATCAGTTGCGGCCGAGAGAGGTTAGAGAAAAACAACACCTATAAGTGTGTGCGATCTCTCTTGTAAACTATTTTTCATCTTCATAGTGGATTACTGCAGCGGCAGAAGATAGAACGTAGTTTCACCTTGAGGCGAACCTATATAAATCTTATTGTCTTCTTTGTGTTTACTTTTCATTTCTTCCGCGATTATTATTTTTTGTTATCGTTAGTTTGAAATTAGGGTGTTATAATTCCTAACAATTATAATATTATCGTGTGCAATTGTACATCACTAACAAAATGAAAAAATGATATCAATGTGCTTAATTCTATCATGATGCAATCTATTCTTAGTCCACTATATGACACTTTGACTATCATAATAAACAATAATAACACCATCCGAAATAATCATATATATAAAGAACACAACCAAATAGCTTCTTTAATAGTTTTTGTCACTACCATGTACTCTGCCTTTGTGGTAGATAATGCAAAAACATGTGTAAAGTAGCTTTCTAACTAAAAGCACATTCACTTTATAAGAGAGTATGCATAGCTAATTGTGACTGACCTTTTACAATCTACATCCCAAATATAATCTGAATCAACAAGCCAACTATAGTACAATTATCTTTCTCGAATTCCAAAAGAGTGCGAGATGTACTTATCAAATATTAAAAAATCCACTTCATAACTTGCCAATGTTTCTTTTGAGGATTAGATATATTCTTTCTAACAACTTTGCTTGCATGAGAAATCTCTAGATGATTAAATACCATGGCATAAATAATATAATATACTACACTTGTGTGAGGATGCAAGACATATAAGCTTTCTCCACCTCTTTCTTTTAGTGATAAGTAGATGAAAAATTGAAATGATCAACTAATTATTTGCAAATTGGTTTAGCATTTTGCACACTAAAGCTCTCTAAGATCCTCTCTTGTACCTATGAAGATAAAACCGGGGGGTGGGGGTAGGAAGGGGTGAATAGGTTTATTTTAATGGCTATTTCAAACTTTAATTCAAGTCAAATGCAATTCAATCAACAAACAGACAATCTACATAATCAATCAACAGTTAATACACCAATATTTTATAGTGGTTCACAACCCTGTTTTGGCTACTACATCCACTCCCAACGTGTTTTCACCTGGGAGTTGAATTAACTAAGTTAAAAGTCAAACGGAATTTATAGCAATAAGCCCCAAGGTCCAATTACAACACCTGCCCAACACTTGGGACTTATGGTCAACAACTACTAGCTACAAGCACATAGACCTACAAAGAATTTTTTAACAACTACCAATAAGCTTATCTAACTCTTGATTGGTTTACACTTGCAATGGTTACTTGATTTCAACTGCAACTTAATAATGTTTCTTAATAGGCAGATATTACAATAAATCAAACACTAAATACTACACCCAATCCTATGTTGAATCTACCAGTATATTTAATAGCTCAATGATTTAGTGGTTTTAAAATAAAATCCTCATATGAAGGTTGCAAAACTGGTTTTGCATGGAAGTCAGGCAAATTTGCACTCAAGTTACAAAAGCTGAATCAAATATGATTATAAAATAACTTGGCACACGTTTGGCAATTACATACTAAGAATTCAATCAAGATTTAAAATAACTAGCTCTGAAATACTTAGCTCAGTAGAGAAAATTTATTAAATTTCTTTTGAGCTTTGGGGGAGGCAAGAATTTCTCAAATAGTGTGAGAAGACTTGAGAACTTTGAAATTCATAGTAGCAATAGTTCTTCTCTATTTGGGATGAGTTTGGTTAAATAGAAAGTTTTTGGATGTCAGCCATAACGACTTGTTGCATTGATTAATTTTTACAAACTTAACTCATCCTTACTATGAAATTTTGATTCCAACTCGTTGTAGTTGTTGAGATTTCTCCCACTTCTATGTTCATTTTAATCTAATCTCCCCCAACCCACCCAGTTTTGGCATCATCAAAATCAAATAAAGAATGAAATAGAAAACTTAGGATCTTGAGACCAAGTCAATGGAGAAAAAGAAACAAGATGTATTTGTGTACATCAAAATGTAAATATCTCCATAAATACAGAAAAGCTCAATAGTAAAAAATGAGCTATACAAGGCCAAGACTAGGGGTGGCATCGAGCCGAGCCGAGCCCGAACCTACCTATGTTCGAGCTGAGCTAGAGCTTCAACATGCATTTAAAACTTTTCAAAAAATATATATCAAATAAATTGTATATAAAATTATGCATACATTTTACATAAAATTGGGCATGACCTCTACATAAAATTGGGCATAACATATATATATAATACATGCATAAGATTGGGCATGACCTCTACTTAAAATTGAGCATAATCTATGTATATAATACCTTTATAAAATTCGGCATGACCTCTTCTTAAAATTGGGCATAATTTATATACATAATACCTCCATAAACACTCCATAAACACTTCATAAAAATGTCTATACATTCCATAAACACTCCATGAAATTGTTTATACACTCCATAAAATAGTCTAAACACTCCATACCCTGCATAACATTATGAATAAACTCCATACAATAATCAAACGCAACAAAATTAAATGAAATATCACTATCAATTTACAATCACCCAAATAAAAACTATAAATCCATTATACATTTACAAACTATAGTTGTTTATTTTAATGTTATAAAATAATATACGTCCCTGCATGAGCAAAATCTCCACCTATGACAAAAACAAAAAAATAAAATTAGTTATTGTCAGATAAAAAAATACTCTTCCACTACTAGTTACTTAATGTCGTTAAAAATATTAAAATTACCATGATGAGAAAAACATGAAAAATCATGTAGCTAGTAGCATTATCTCTACACTCTTCTTATCAGGTTATAATCATAAAATAAAATTTTAATGAATAAAACAAAAAAAATACTAAAAAATATCATAATAAATAATTAATAAAAAAATTCACCTTTTGATTTTTTTTACACCGTGAAGAGCCCAAACCCAATCATTGCCACAAATCAAAGCTTGAATTGTATTTGGTGCCAAGGAAGAACGATATGAGTCTATTACTAAATGTAAAATTTGAAGCTACTGCAGATATGAGAATTATAAGGGGGGTTAGTCAACAAACTTAAAATTTGAAGTTCATCTTCATCTCTTGCTTCAAATTCATTTCATTCATCTACATAAAATTCAATTTCAAACTTGGTATTAGTATGGACGAGTTCATGTACACGAAAAACAGTTTCCAGTGTTAGTGTCCCAAAATGAGAAAAATATAAAAAACAAGAAAATGAGGAACTTATAATAGTATAATTAATTAAAACATAATACTTAAACCCCAAATTAAGTAAAAAAACATGATTACAACACAAATAAGTAATTTAATGTATAATTAAAATAAATTAATATATTAATGAATTAAATTAAATATTATATTATTTAATGATTGAAGTTTATTGTACATTAATACAATAATTACGTGAGCCAATCAACTGTGCACATGATTAATTATAAAAAATAAATAAATAAACAGGAAAATTTGATCATATGCTAACTTTAACACACTATATTTTTACGTATTATTACATCGTCCGAAGGAAAAGCAGTACTAGAGGTGGTTTGGGCTAACAAAATTGCATCGTCATGAGGAAAAACAAGCAGGATTTGCAAGTTTTAATTTTTTTTTATAAAAAAAATGCACGTGCGAAACTCGCATGTGTGAAGAACTGCACGTGCAAGTTCGCACTGTGCGGGACGGAACGTCGAGGGGGGAAAATAATTTCCCCCCTCAACTTAGGTATCTTGGGGGTTCTGCGTCATTCCGGCGAGAGTGGTGCCCGGCTGGTCTGACGGCGGCAGTAGGCGGTGATAGGGGGGTGACGACGATGGGAGAGGGTTCAGAGCAGCTGCTCTAGCTGGGGTACGACGAGGTGAGGGCGACGCTACGGGAGTTGACGGCGACGACGATGAGAGGTAGAGAAGGCGATGCGCGGGGCGAAGGATTAGGTGCGGCGGCGGCGGAAGAGGCACCGGTGGCGAGAGGGAGAAGGGAGATGGAGGCCGAGAGACGGAGAAAAAATTTTCGGAGGAAGAAGAGAGAAGGGAATGAGGAGACCGAGTGCAGGGGAGAGACCGAAAAAAAAAATCGGGAGAAAGAGCAGCATGGGAAATGGCAGACTGCCGAAAATTTCCCAAATCCCCCTGAATCCGTCGCTCGTTAAATTAACGAGCCGGATCGCGAGCCGTTGAGCCGAACCTGACTTCAGTCGAGCTTGACTCGTTAATTTAAATGAGCCAATTTCGGATATCGAGCTCGGCTCGAACTCAAGAGATACCGAATCGAACCGAGCCGAACTCGAGCCGCTCGCGACCCGGCTCAGTTTGAAGCCACCCCTGGCCAAGACATCAAGGGAGGCAAACACTACAAGCTCTTCCAACAATACAATAAAAACCAAAACTAAGAAAAGGTAGAGGTCTACGGTGATGGCTCCAATGACTTTTGGATGAATCAAATCTCCTCCCCCAAATGACAAAATAGGAGTGCTCTTTGGCTAAATGGGTGGAGCATCACCGGATAATAGGATAGGAGTCATATTGGGCTATATTAGGGGTCCATCACTAGAGGATAAAGTGGGTGTGCCATTAGGCATCACAAGTGTGCATGTGGCTATTCACACAATAAGTGTGGTATGGCACGACTCCTGAATGGTAGGTGGATAGCCAATAGAAGGTGAATGTAGAATCCCTCACTTGTAAGAAAATGACCAATGCATCTAAGAGAACTAATAATTCATCTTTGGTCTATCTTTGTAGATGAGGGATCAACCTCTCCTAGACTTGCGGATGTCATGGGTAGGGCTAGGCTTTGGGTCGAGTTTTGGAGGGAGCCTGATGTAATCCAACCTGACCCGAAAACTAGGGATGGGTTTTAGTTTCCACCCCGTGGGTTGGGGATGGGGTTCGAATAAAAACTTCATCAGGTTTTAGGTTGAGGATGAATTCCTTGAACTTGACTCATGGGGATTTATACCTACAAGGCCCCTTTTAAAAATTTTAATGATATATGGGATAATGAAAAGTAAATAATTTTATAACTTTACTCGGGGTACTTAAGGAATTAAAACTTTATCTCAAGATACTTTTCACTTGGATGTTAATACCTTGTTCTTTAAAAATAAAGACTCCAAGTTGTTTCTTCCCCACGAAGAATTAAAATTTTAGTTTAGGGTAGTTGTGGAAGAAAAAAATTGAGCTTCCTTGAGAAAGCCCAGTTCTAAAGTATGTCACATGAAGGGATTAATTGGGTCTAGCAAAGATATAAGCCCAAGAGACATCATTTACTAGCTTTTAATTTTTATAACTTTCAAATCCCTATTATACTCTTTCTTATATCTTGGGTTAGTCACTAGGAATGAAGGACTTTTAGAAGGTTCATCCACTCAAATGATTACACATGATCCATAGAACTATAATATCATCTAACCTTTGTGACTAGTCCACATAATTGTCCCATCAAGCACATTAGATTTTAAAATATCAGCAAAATTAGAGTCACCACTGGATGTAGGAAAAGATGCCCCTACAACTCACAATATTCTTAAATTAATTTGGTAGAACACATTAATCAGTTCATCTATCCATCTAGTACTAACTCTTACTTGTTGGGGATTCATGTAAATTAACCCTTAAAAAACAAACGAAAGAAATTTAATTTTTATAAGATTTTTCCCATTGAATATATTACAAATCATTTAATTAAATTAGTCTACATATATACACACACACATACATACATGCATACATACATAACTTATTCTTATATAACACATTACCCATTGGGAATTTTCCAAATTATTTAATTAAATTAGACGTAAAATGTATAAATAGATTTAATTATATAAGATGCATTACCCAATAAATTTTTAAAAAAATTATAAAATGAATTCAATTTCATACACAATCATGCTCAAAGCATAAAAGAAAACTTAGAACAATATGAACCACATAAATATTTATCAAAATGGCAAAAATGTCATGTGAACAACTCTTGAACCATCCAAAAAACAAACCGGACCAAAAGTATTTTAGATCATAATGTAAATAAATTGGTAGTGGAGTCCTCTTTATCTGTTCTATGTAAAGTGGATGATAAAATAGATTTTAGGGTAATCATAATGTGTACATAACTGAATAATCTTTGCCTGTTCAATTTGCTACTTGTCTATAACCCTACTTATAACTTCTTACAAATGCATGTTTCCTCTTTTCCTTCCCAACTCCTTTACAGTAGCTCTATATGATCTCCTACTGTTGCTAATTTGTTGTTTTGGAGTATGAGGTGTTAGATATTGAACTGAACCACAAGGTTTCACCTTTCGAAAGGTTTTGTAGGAGTTGAGTCACCCACGACAAAGATGCCTGAGAGTGCGGTTGTATAGACATTCACGGTGACAACAAAGAGAGAGGGACAGAGTTGCGGCTCTAGACCTTCAACAAAGCCAAAGAGGAGAAAGAGTCGAGATTTTTAGAGAGGGAAGGATAGAGAGTTGCGGCTCTGATTCTTCAGCAACAGGAAGGAGGATTCAAAGAGATCGATCGCTCTGATACCATATAGAAGAGTTGGAAGAATGAAGAAATATTTGTAATGATTTTCATTGATGAGGTCTGAAGTATTGATAGATGTGGCTGGGGCGGATGGAATCAGAGAGAGTGCATCTTCCGATGAAGAGATGTGAAAGAGCAGCGGCACTGATAGCAGATGGGGTGGACGGAATCGAAGAGAGTGCATCGTCTGGTGAAGAGATGTGGAAGAGTAGTGGCATTGTTTGTTGCTGAGGTGGATGGAATCGAAGAGAACACATCATCCAGTGAAAATATGTGGAAGATCAGCAACACTGATAGCGGCTGAGGTGGAGGAATCGAAGAAAACACATAGATCAATGAAGAGATGTGGAAGAGTAGCGACACTGGTAGCGGCTGGGGGAGGGGACGGATTGGAGAGAACGCATAGTCAGGTGAAGAGATGTGGAAGAGCAACGACACTGGTAGTAGTTGGGGCAGATGGAATAAAAGAGAATGCATCATCCATTTTTTATTTTTTATTTTTTTTTGATAAAACACAGGTGGGGTAGACTTCTTCGGGTTTTGTTCCCAAGAAACTAACACCACCATTCTCTTTTTGTTTTCGTCGCATGTGTGAGTTCGCATTATGCATAGGGGGATTAATTTATTCCCTTAAGCTTAGGTCTCTCTTGCTTGGTTCTGCTAAGGCGACGCGGGGGCTGTGCGGCATGGCACTGGCACCGGTGAGACCTAGCGGGGATTGAGAGCAGTGGTTGCAGGCAAGACTCGCCATTCAGTGGCTGATGCACCAGTGTGACCCAATAGGGAGAGAAAGAGCCCATCGGTGAGTGGTGTCGTTCTTTAGGTGCGATGGGTGGAGGTTGTCGACGGCGAGAAAGAGCAACGATGGTTGTTGCAGATGGTCGATGAAGGTCGATAGCGGTGGAGGCGAAAATGGTGGCAAGAGATGCGATGACTAGTCTGGAGGAAACTCTTGCATGAAGGGGCATAGGTATGCGGCATCAGGGGACGGGAGAGGAGTCGGACCAGGGACGATGGTGGGAGAGGGTGAGGCGGGCAAGGAGGGAGCTTTTTTTTTTTCTTTCTAGAGGAGAGAGCGAGGTTACGGTGAAGTGGAAGGGGAGCAAGGAACTTTTTGTAGAGACGACGGAGTTTCTTAGGGATCTACGATTTGGTGTAATGTTGTGGCATGGATTGTGAAAATAAACTAATGGAGATGACTTCGATAGTGAAAGGAGGGAAAATGGGAGTAGAATTGCGCGAGTAACTTCGATTGCCTTCAGTGGTGGTACACCAGAGGAGGGGTGACGCATGCGCACGGCTCACATGAAGTGTTGCAGGTGGTTTAATTTGGGAGGGTGTGTCAGAGGGTAAGTTATGGAGAGTTAGAGGAAGTGGGAAAAAAATCGGAGGATAGCAGATGCTGAAGATCGATCTTCTCTAATACCAAGTTAGATATTGAACTAAATCACACTAGATGATGAATTAAACTACACCTTTACAATTGATTAAGGGTGGTATTTATACAATTTGGAATTGAGAAGATAAACTACATGAGAAGATAAATAAAACATGGGATCTTATCCGATAACTGAAGCGGTTATGTTTATCCCTTATCATGAGGTACTCTTGGAGATCGTCTTGTATATGTTTCATAGATTTGAATGAGCAATATTATTATCCTTCTTGTGAGGAGTACACTTTCATGTCATTGACAAATAAGACTTCTATTCTCAAGGACTAATGGTTCTTATCAACCATCTCGTTACTCTCTTGTAGCTCCACCATTATCCAAGCAGAACTCTCATTTGGATTATGCTTCAATTCTGCATTCATCTGGAGAACTTTTTGACAGCTATTTATTACCATATATTTACCTGCATTAAGGCAGTCTTAATTGTTCACATAGAAGGGTTTGTCGGTACAAATCAAGTCCTAGAACCAAAATGATCCTCCTAACGGTTTTCCTAGTCAACATTTACCTGTATTCTTAGAAAATTCATGTAGCACAGAGATGAAAATCCGCTATAACAAGAAGAAAAACGTAAAATATGCGAAACATCTATCTGAAGGTCCCTTCTAAGCTTACTATGAGATCCTTCCCATTCTTTCCTGCCAAATTCATGAGGTGGTCGGTTTCCTAAAAGGTTCCGAATATGGCGCCCTCTTTTCTCAGCAGTGGAACGAGATCTCCGCGAAGGTGCAGAGCCATGACCTCCCTAGTAGAGCCCTTCAGCTCACCGCCGATGAAGACAGCGGGAACCGGAGGCGAACGACCCAGTAGTCTGGCGAGTGCAGTCTCCAGCTCTCTTCCTCTTGGATCTTGTTCCAGATCGTAAACTGCAGGGGTCACTCCAAGCTCACAGAAGAGCATCATCGTGGCGTGACACATGCAGCAAGAATTTTTACTGAACATCACCACTGCGTTTTGAGACACCAACCTCAACACTGTCTCTATATTAATTGCCTTCCCTCCCATCCTACTGCTTGTAGTGAAACTTATCCTTCAGATTACTCTGAAATGAAGAACACAGAACTGATGAGTGTCGAGAATCAAGGTGCAGTGAGACTAGGAACTGGAAATCACTGCTGGAAGAAGAGGCCGTTTAGATGAAGCTGACGTCCTGATTCACTTATTTAAACGTGAGGACAACGGTCGTGAATTTAATCTAATTCCTTTTGTGGATCAGATTTATTATCCAAAATCTCAAAGGAATCAGTGGATGATTTGCAGCCGACTACCTTTAATAGCAGCAAGGAATTATATCAGCGAATGGGTCCGCTTGCATCAACGTCGATCCCGTTGGCTACATAGTGCTATTTGATTTTACAAGCAAGAAAGCCACTTGCAATACTGCATCCGCCGCATCTCGAGTCCTCTCAGGGTCCACCACACTGGGGAATTATGAGAATCTTGTTTATTCATTCCTTTTTGATTTATGTTCTTGGGGATATCTGCTTCAGGTTGGAAAAACATCTTTTGCGAGTTGGGGAAAAGATTCGTACTGAGGTTCAGGTTTTCGAGACGATGAAAAGGCACGAAAGAGTGTGAAGACGGAGAGGGAGAAATGAGCGATCATGTCATGGCAAGGTTGAGCTCGTCTGGTTGCTTTTTTGTACAGTCGTTCATGGAGAAATCAGAGGTCGGAAAGCCAGCATTCTTTTTCAAAATCTCTTTCCAGAGGTGAATCAAATCTAAAACGTCGATTTCCTTATCCATCTGGATAACGTTAAAATGGCTAAATAAACTTTTTAGTTAATCTTAAAGAAAAAAATACAGCGATGGGGATAGGCTGAATCCGAGTTTCCGCAAAATGCTAAAACAATCTGGGTAGATTTGTCCTCTGAGAGGAGCCTCAAGATATCATCCCACCGAAAGTTAGTTCAGTGAAGCAAAGTAAATGGCATTGTTCTCCACTTTATGAGTTTGTCCTTCTGTAGATCTGACTAATTAAAAGAAGATTTGTTCCAGGATCATTCAAATACTTTTCTTCCTAATCAAGATAAATTCGTGTTTGACATCCGAAAGAAAAGCTTGTAAATTGTCCACGTTTGATTCTTTAATTGTGTGCATCCCGTTTTTGCTGTCTATTTCTGGGGAGTCCATGGTTTTGCAGCACTTGGATTTGCTGACAACAAAAGAACAATCTACTGAATGGAACTAATTGATTCTCACACGAATGGGTCTCAGCAAATCTTCTCTCGATTAGGAGAGCCGAACAAATCAAATCAATGTTCTTTGAACGTATATAGTTTCATGTCAACCATATCAAAGTGGAAGATCTAATCTAAAAGAAATCAAAATCAGTATCTCTGATATCTTTTATCCCGTTGATTAATGCCTACGTGAACTTCTCAAGCCCCATTCTAAAAGAGTAGTCACTTTAAGAATAATCTAAAATTGCATCTAATAAAATGAATGTAAAAAATGCTAATGAAGATAGTTCGCAGTCAGAAGCTTTGGGCCAGTCTTCTCTGTTAAAGAATAATCCCATATGGATTAGTGAGTACAAAGATCTTGAGTTTATTAGTTGAGAAAAAACCATTAGACCCAACTTCACATGGTATCAGAGCAGATACTCATACAAGTAGTATTAATGAATAGTCCTACATGAATTTGTGAATACAAAGATATTGAAAGAGGTTTAGTTGGGAAAAAAGTTTCTTAAGTTGGTTAGTCATCTCTAATGGAATAACATAGGCTACGTAGGTGAGTGGAAGAGGAATGTCAACTCCTGTTCACATAAGTCGAATAGAACTAAAGAAGAGCGGGCTCGGATTGTAGCATCACATTTGGAATTTGTTTCTGATATATATGTACATATGAAAGAATAAAGCTTACAAATAAAGGAAGAAAAAGATGCCATGAATGCTTTCGTTTTTACAGAAAAGTTGATGAGTCGATCTCACTCTTGTCTTTTACAACTGTTGATAGATTCCAAAGAGTACGAGCGGCAAAGTGGTTCCTCCCCAGGTAGATTAGATCGATTGTGGAGAAGATTTGAGGTCATGAATCGAGACTTGAGACACAAAGTGCACAGGTTCTTGGTTCTTCGATCCATTTTAGGGGCTTCAGAACAATTTCGAAAGATGATCAGTTTTGCCTTGTTTCTTTCTTTCAGCTTGGGAAAATTTCCGGTGAAAGGGAGCTGTTGCTCAAACGTCAGAAGAATCATTGACCTCGTACCGGTGGATTATACTCTATTTCTCTCTCAGTTTCCTACTGGCCCCAGAGTTTTCTACTTTTCTTCAATATATTCTGAGCGAAGCAGCAAATGGCTATCTCAGATACCCTTAGTCACCTTAATTGGAAACAGTTGGCTTATCTAAACAATTCGATTCCTTAATCTGTAAGAACCTGCTGCTGATTACTAGTGGTGGACTGATCAAATATGTCAAACCCTATTGGTGAGAGCGTGAAGTTGCTGGTAATGGTTAATGCATAGAAACCCCATCAAGATCAGTAAAAGAATGTAACTGACTAAGTTGCTTGATAGTTCGTCTTGTTGTCTTAAATTTTTTTTGTTATGTTCTTTATGACGTTTTAGAATGGAAATTGGTTCTCAGATTTTTAATCCATTCCCAAAGAATTTTCACCATGAGTTAAAAACCCTAAGTAAAAGTCAAACGGCATATTCAACAACAAACCTCAATGATCTAACTGCAATACTTGTCCAACACTTGGGACTTACTGCTAACAGTTGCTAAGCATAAGTATTTAGACCTACAAAGGGATTTTTTTAGCACTTACCAATCAACTTAATCAAGTCTTAATTGATTTACAAATGCAAGGGTTACTTGCTTTTTAATTTCAGCACAATAATGCCTCTTATAATCAGATAATACGCTCAAAATCAATAAAAGAACATTATACCCCGATTAAGGTGAATTTACTAGTGATTTAGCGGTTCAAATAATAAATGTTTTGAAAAACTAAAAGGCACTTATAATAGCTACAAGACTGATTTTATGAGGGAGTCGATCAATCAACCATTCAAATTGCAAATGTTGAATTCAATGTGATGTGAAAATAACTTGATACAAACACATAAATTAGAGATCTAATTATTTAAATCATATTTTAAAAATATGAGTTTTGAAATACTTTGCTTTATGGAGAAACCTACGAGATTTGACTTCCTTTTGCGCTTTGAAGTAGACAAAAACTTGTAAGTCCAATGAGAACACTTGGGAACTTTGAAATTCATTGTGGCAAAAACCATTTTCCTTTTAGGGCAACAACTCCTCAACATTAGAAAAAACTAGACGTTATGACTAGATAACGACACTTCTATAAGTTAGCAAAAATAAAGAAAAGTTAAAAGTTCAAAATTATGGGATGATATGCATTAATTTCTATTTTTATTATTGAATATCCAGGTAGGCCATTTACATTTAGAAACCGACAACATCTATATCTAGGTCTGACATTTGAAAATATGAATTTCAATGATAAAGGAGTCGACTTTATTGCTAGGGCTAGTCTCTTTAGCTTTGCGAGACTTTTTGTTGTGAAAGTCATGTAAGACTCTTCCATACTTGTTCTTCAACACATGGAAGGAGAAGAACTATTATTGGAGAGAGTAGATTGATGCATGGGACACATGAAAAGGAGGAACTATTATTGGAGAGGGTAGGTTTATGCATGGGACACATGGAAACCCAAATAAACCATCATTGAGGGAGGAAGCTTCAATCGATAGGCCACTGGTTCCACCCACTACCAATCATAAGGTACAAGCCACCAGCCATAGTTCCACTTTCATATGTTGTTAGATCACAAGCCTAATCATACATGTTAAATGAGTTGGCATTGGTTTAACCATAGCTACCAATCTGAGAATATTCCCAAAGCACTAGCAACACTCACCATTGCCAAACTAAAGGAAGATCTTCAATGGTTTCTAGTCACCGGTGCAACTACTCATATGACCAGCAACCCAGGTATGTAGAAGTTTCCATATACTACTCCTCTAAAGTTTAATGTATCCTCTTCCAATACTCTTGAGGTAAGTGAATTCATCTCTCACATCTAATCACTAAGAAATAGTCCTACCTCTTTACCCACCCCTACGATCTAGCACTCCTACCCCTCTTAACACCCATCCTAAGATGACTAGAGTTAAGAGTATGGCTAGTGCGACTACTCAAGCTCACATGATCATACATGTCTTAGAACCTAATTCAAACAAAAAAGCTCTCACCATACCTCATTGGCATTCCGTCATGCAAGAAGAGTACAATATTCTTCGCAAAAATGATACATGGGAATTGGTTCCAAAAACTCCACACATGCAACATTGTTGGGTCCAAGTCGATTTTCAAAATGAAATATCATGTAGATGAAGCTATTCAAAAATTCATAGCTCCATTGATAGCTCAAGGACATCACCAACTTCCAAGCATTGATTATGACAAAACATTTAGTCCTATGGTTAGATCCCAAATTGTTCATGTAGTTCTTATACTCAAATTGTAACTCTGAAGTGTTGTAAGATTATAACAGGTATCGTAGCGTAATCTACAACAGAGTTTACAACGCTTCAGAGTTACAATTTGAGACGATCTCAAATTCTGTCAGTTCTTATCTTTATCTCTATCTCAAGGATTTGTTGTTTTGCAAATCTGAACCGAGCAATAACCTAGATGCTATTTACCTCACCACTACATTCACCAGTGGAATAATTTGGATTTGCAGGTCCCACCGGTTCATCAAACTCCTCATTTAGAATTTTCCACGTGGTTTAAAGCTAGAAGTTCCTCCATAGTGCAAAGTGGGAGGATAATTGGACGTCACCTCAACCCAAAGGATCAATCTCTTTTTCCCTTTTTCATAGTCGGAATCCTTTTCCCTGTGGCTAAAATTTCACGTTCATGGGATTCGATTTCCGTATTCTTCTTTCTCAATTTTTTACTTTCATATGATTCACGAGTCTGCGATTCAGGGCGTTCCCGGCTGAACCGCCTTTATTCCATTTACACTTTTGGTAAACTCCAATTTTCTTTTCCATGAATGATTGGGAAACACACTTGTGCACCCCTCGATCAGAGACCGGATTCCGAGATGGCTCTGGATTCTTCTTGAATTAGATCACTGCTCATCTGCCGTGCAACATGCAGCATTTTTCTAGTTATTTGGGTTCGTGCGGAGATTCTCCTGAGCAGGGTTTGGTGGAGACTGGATGTTATCTCCAACAACTTGCCGGAATTCCTTTTTAATCGAATAGGAAGCTTTTTCTTGGTCACAATCGAAGAAGAGTGCATAAATGACAACGACACATGTAAATATCGAAGCAACACCGTTATTTTATACATATTGCACTGCGAAAAGTCATTCCGCTCCACCTTCCATATGCGTATAAATGAGTCATATGGCGAGCTCAAGTTTATCGCCTCCAAAGCAACTCTCTTCTTCCACGAGAGCAAGTCCTTCAAGATCCTACAAATTAAGTCTGGTAGGCTTTCCGTTCCTGATTGGCGGCCCTAGATCGCGGCCGCCACAATTGCTGTAGATCAGAAAAAGAAAATCAAAAGAGAGAAGCAGGTTGACTTTGTTTCTGTAATTGTTACCTCCCAGAGAGAAGAGCTTTGTCTCCGTCGTTTCTGCGTAGGGAAGATGGAGAGGGTGAAGTCATTGGCTTCGACATATCCAGTGCTGATTTTCAGCACGACGTCTTGCTGCATGTGCCATGTAATGAAAAGGCTGTTCATCGAGCTGGGAGCTAATCCGTCGATTCACGAACTGGACGAGGATCCCAACGGAAAGGAGATGGAGACGGCGCTCATCAAGCTTCTGGAAGGTCGGACTCCGCCTGTGCCGGTCGTCTTCATCAACGGCCAACTCGTGGGCACCACGGAGCAGGTCATGACTCTCCATCTCAGGGGCTCCCTCATTCCTATGATCAAGGATGCAACTGAACTCTCCCGGGATTAGGATTCTTAGTGGGTTTTTTTGATGTTATACGTTCACCCTTTACTGGCATCCACAGTTCGAACTCTTTGACCAAGACGAAGATCTGGAGCTCTTCTGTGCAGTTACTAGTTAGTCGCATTTAAGCAGTGAACAGTGACACCTAGTAGTATTTCGTTGCCTGCATGCATCTATATAATGATCTAGTAGTTTCAACTCGATTAGGTTTAGAAGACTAGACTAACCAGTTTAACTCCTTTTTAGTCAGAATTTGCCACTGTACCAGATGCTCCTGATGAACTAAGACTTGTTCACCTGGGCCAGTTGGTTCTATATATTCAGCGTTCAAATAAGATGTGTTTGGTTCAGAGGTACCAAGAACTTTTATTGTTTTATTTGGTAAATCTTTATGCAGTTTCCAGGGTTTCAAATGCAAAAATTGGGTGTATTCATGAAAACTGATGACCAAAGCAGGTCCATCAGTGTAAAAATACCCAACTTTGACCGATCAACTGCCCAGTGTAAAGTCTAACATGACACATCAACTTTAACCACCACATGTTGCCATATCATCATGCCACATTATCACCTAAAGGAGCTTATTCCATGTCATCAAATTGCCACATCATCAATCACATAGACTTTCACGTCAACGCCATGCCACATCAGCATGAATTTTTTGCTCCCATTTTTTTTTTTATTTAAGTTCTTTTGTAATTTTTTTTTTTAAATTAGGTTTTAAAATCTTATTTGTTGGTACACGTTTCATTACTTTTTTATTTATAATAATAATAATAAATATTTTTTATAATAATTGTTTTAAAAAATTATAATTTAAATAACCCATTTCATTATCGATTTAAATATTTTTATAAGTTAAGACATTTTATAAAATAAATAGATAATAATTTTGGAAAATAAATATTTAATTAAATAGATTTAAGAAAAGAAAATGAGAGAGAAATGTAGTTTCTCTTATTTGGATACACGTGGAAAATGAAAAACAAAATAAAATTAGTAATATTTTAAATTTTGATGATTAAAATTTTCTTTCAAGTTCTATTTCTTTTCTTTTCTCCCGTCATTTTGTGAGAGAAAATTTATTAACTAAGAGAAAGTGATTTTCTTTCCGCCCAATGATTTTCTGCTGCCAAACAACAGAATAAATTTTTCTCTCTGTTTTCTTTTATTTTCTTTTGTGTCAATAGGAGGGGATGTTGAAGATAGAAGCAACATAGTTTATAAGACTTTTGTGAGGTTTTTGAGTGTTTTCTATTTAAAATTTTATTCTTAGGTTTTAAAGCATTTTGAAGTTAATGGATGGTTCTAATTAGTCATATTTAGTAAAATTTATACGTCTACACATTAGAGATGGTAACCAAGGTAGATAAAAGGTGATAAAATTAATTAAATTTATTTAACCTAGAACTAATTTATTTAATTAAGTTAATCATAGTTAAAAGGAATAGAGCTACATTATTTTCAAATAAAGGTGATTTGCATGGGCACATAAGTGGTATGTCTCCATTCTATAGTTAATACTTTGTTTAAATATATATAAAATTCAAATATCTATGTAATTTTATTATTATATATTATTTATGTATCTTTATATATATTTTTTATTTTTATTTTTCCTCATTTATTTTACAATAAATTGATATTTTAAAAATATAAAATATTTATACTACACCTTTAACACTAACTTTATGTATTTTTTATACTTTCTTATATTTTATAAAATTTAAATTTAATTTAAATTAGATTCTTAATTTTAAAAATGTATCCTACTTTTTAAAATTTTATTTTAAAACTATATTTATTAAACTAATTACGAGGTTTACTGACTTTATGAAGCAAAGGGCAGATATATAACCCTAAAGTACTTGAACGGAAGCTATTTGCATGAGCCCAGCTGCTCCACTATCAACACTGGTCGTAAAATGGAGTAGGAACAAGAAATGGCCCATAGACTCTGTAGAATCAGTCGGAGAAACTTCCCTCCCATTTTTATTGCTGCGGATTCATGTCGTTCACTATCAATTTCCTCGACCGTCTCTCTGGGCTCAACTTGGGTGGACAATATCAAAGGGGTTTTTACCGGGAAAAAGCCGTCCGCAGAATCGAACCCCGAAGTCTTTACAGAGTCCTTAGTAAGTGCTTTCTTCGAATGGCGAAAGTTAGCTATTTGGAACTCTAGCTGTTTAGTGTATGCCATTGGTAGAACTTAAAAGAAACAACAACAACACTCCCAACTTTTCTTCTGGTGGTTGAAATAAAGCATTTTGCGAGAGTTATGCCAAATATAGAATTATCTGTAGGGGTGACGTATCTAACTTTCGAGATGGAAACTATTCATCAGAAATCCTTCTCTTCATTTTTTTTAGTCGAAATGGACATTCCACCGAGTAGGGCTTCTAGGATGGCCCAAGATGATTTCCGAATTGAGAAATTGTTCAGCATAATATCTGATAACAACAATAGATGGGTCAATAGGAAGATGCATTGTGCTGTAGTTCGTTGTCATATATCAGAAACTCTCGTCTTATTGCAGTGTGATCCAGGGCAATTCTTGGCAGGCCCTTCGGGTGGATAGTATTGGTGTTAGACCGGTCATTTGTTGCATATTCTTACTTTTCTTGTCTCTCTGTATCAGAATACGCAGATGAGTTGAAAAAGGCAAAAACTGTTGGATCCTTTAAGAACTTTATTGTTGGTCGAAGCAGCGATGCTACATTCAAAAAGCCTTGAAGAAGCAAGAAGATGTAATTCGATGTCATGGAGCACTGGATCCCACTGGAGAGGTCAGTCTCTAATTTCTTGTTGAAGGAACAGTTGCGACTGTTCTTACTTCATCGCCCTGTTTATCTTCTTTTTCTCTTTTTAAATCATTAATATGATTTTTTGTGTATTAAAAGGGGAAATTCTTTGGTCCTCCCCTCATGTGGGGAGTGCCCATTGTACTCTTTCCCTTCAATCATATTCAACTCGCCACTTAAAAAAAAAAAGGGGAAATGTATAAAGAACCCAAAGACACGAGCATGTACATTAAAAGTACAAAACATTTACGTTGAGACCTCTAGGGCCATGATGGGTTTATAGGAAGGTAGGTCCTGACAACAAGGCATTGCTTAGAGAACTACTTATTGTGAAGGAGTTATAAGTGCTTGTTTTTCCTTTTTGCGTGAAGTCCAACTGATGACAACTGAAAATCACCTTCCACCTCCAGCTCATAATTTCTTCTTTTAACTTCTCATCATTCTTTTTCCTTTATAATCAGGATTCTTCCATCAAGGAACAGGCATAAGGGGGAAATCATTTGATCGTGAAAGGATACATATTCAATTTGTGGTGTTTTTGACAAACATAGACTATGTTCTTCATTTTTTTCATACTTGGAGTAGTAGGGGGGGGACTCATCAATCGGAACAAGTTGGATAGAAGCCTCAATGAGCCTTCTGCGGCTTGTCGTTATTGTGAAACGATGTTCAAGACTTATGTTAGAACTGTTCCCATCTTCTGAAAACTCACATTCCTAAATGTGCAAGAAGTATCTTGTGAACACTTTGTCATAGGATTTTTCTTCTTGTCTTCATAATGATTTGTCTTTTCTTGCTGTTTGAATTCGTTTGGTTGAGGAGGTCACATTTTGATCCTGCCTAATCACTCTCTTGTACCTCTTCTTTCTTTTATCTAATAAGTTACACAATTTAGAAATGCATAAATAAAAAGGAATTCATCACTTGAGTATCTGCATAATGTACACAAATCTATAACGAAATCAACTGATTTAGTACCATTTTGATACTAGTTACTATCCTGACATTTTATTGGCATGTCCAACTTGAGATCCGCATGAAGTATTGCTGTTTTCTTGTAGAGCATCCAAATAAGGCAGAAACAAATTGCTGCCAAAGAGTGTAACTGTACCAAGCTGATGTTGAAAATGCATTGGCGAAATTCACATATGTAAAGCAGGCAATGAAGAAACTTGAAATTTTGAAGAAAGAAGGGAAACCACTGCCAAAGACCTGGACTGAGGTACACTCTTAGTCAGAAAATAGATGCAGACAGACCTAGGAGTACCTGTGCTGCCTCAGGGCCTTGGCTCTTCAAAATTTTGTATTCTATATAGTATCTTCCCTTCTGTTCCAAATCTTTAAAGGGGAATCAAACGAAAAAATAAAATAGAGATGGACATGAAAGAGTTATACAGTATCTTTCTCAATAAACTCCTGATTCTGCCCTTTTAAATTGCAATAATTCCTTACACAGATTACTTAGAATAGAGGGCTTACTCTAAATTTTCTATTTCTGCTTTTGCTTTTTGCATTAATGAGAAAAGCAAATTCCTTGGGCCTGCTTAAATCTTCCATCCTTACTTGTGATGCACCATATATTATGGAGAAGGCTTTCATGTAATTCTCTACCACCATCAGAAACTTTAGATGCTTAGCTGAATGGAGCAAAGGTCCTTAGTCTTTGAGTATGACCTGCAAATTTCAAGACCTACTTGTGCACTCAATAAGGATTTTCCTATTGTTTCTGCTTTAAATTGAATGGTTATGTCATCTGTTTGCCATGGAATAAGAGGTTAAAGTAACAGATTATTGCATGTGACCGTATCAGTGTCCTTCACCATTACAGTCATACTTGTTCTGTCGGGTGGAGCTCATTAAGATTGTGATTTTAGAGAGCTACCTTACTGACGTTATCTATCCCCCTTGGTTGTAATTTGAAGTCTCATTTTCATTTTGTAGCTGCAAAAGCTGGTGGGCTCAACACCATTAGATCTTGCTGGATCAAATTTGGCAAAGAGCAGGCAACTGAGCTGGAATGCCATATGCCCATGTGGCTCAAAGAAGAATATGAATGGTATGCTTTTTCTTCTCAATTGATTCTTTTCATGTTTTCTACTTTTGTTCTCATGGAATCAGTCTTTACATGTTTTCTACTTTTGTTCTCATGGAATCAGTCTTTACATGTTTTCTACTTTTGTTCTCATGGAATCAGTGGCCTTTATTGCTATGCCTTGCCAAAGTCTAATTTGGCGAAGGTTGGGTATATTAGTGGACTGCTATTCCCATTTTGCCCAAAGGAAAGATTTTTTTGTCCCTACTTTTTTCTTGTATAGGTTGTAACTATTTGGGCTATGTGAAGCAATACATATTGTTGAAGAGCAGGTATGGAAGAGTCGTACATAACTCTCACAGCAAAAAGCCTCACAAAGCTAGAATTAATATAGTAGAGTCTAGGAAGAGTCTTATAGAAGGATGTCTCACAAAAGTGTTTCAGTTAAAAGGTGTTTTAATTATTTCAGTCTTCTATTTATATTCAGTTGTTTAATTGTGTTTTGTTTAAATAGAAATGTTTAATTGTGTTAGAACTTATCTTTTAGTATTTGACTTTGGGCGTAATTGGGACATAGTTAGTTTAATTGTAATTGGACTCTACTTGTTTCCTCTATTATAAATGGTGGCTTGTTGTATTCAAATTACAAAAAGTCAGTGAATTAGTTCTCTTTTCCATAAATCTAATAGGGTATCAGAGCAGGTTCTGTTAGTTGACTTGGTCAACCCACAAAGATAATATAATATTTTTCTAATTTATCATCTCTAGTAGTTTAGGTTCGTATTCTACCTTTTTTTCCCTTTTCTAGCCCAATATTCGTTGTTTCTTTGGTGTTCGCACCTTCATATTGAATTTTTCATATTGCAAATTGTACATTGATGGAAAGATCTTTGAGTCTACTTTCCTACTCAAACATAAGTTTGGCAATCAGAGTTTTCTACAAAGAGAATTTGATATTTGAAGCAACAAATGTCAAATAGCAACAGATATTCAAACAACAGCAAAAAACCTTCAATTTTTTAGCCGTTTTATACCATCAAGAATGAGACTTTATATGGAAAGTTATATGTCAAACGAAAGATGTGTAAGTCTATTTTCTAACTCATAAAACCAATTCTCAATTTGAGTTTTCTAGACGAACATATCAATATCGAAAGAGTCAATGGTCATGCTGGCCGAAGAAGAAAGAGTTCTCAGTTTTGCCAGATTGCAGTGTCCAAAATGTATCAGATTCTTTCTCTTAAAAGAAGTATATTTCATTAAGAAATATTATACTTTAATTAAAGATATTGAAATCTAGTTTCAGAAGGAGCAATTTTCATATCAATCTGATCTATATGTAAGGAGATATTTTCATTGGAGTTGACAAGAGTCATGCAAAAAAAATCAAGTGGTCTTAACAAATTCAAGAACAAATTTTTTTATATCAAATTGGGCATCAAATTAAAGCTCTTTGAATCTAGTTTCTTAAGAACTAATCCATTTGTGATTCTGATCTATATTTTGGGAGATATCGATAGCAAAAGTATCAAATGTCAGTTCTCCCAAAAATCTCTCATTATCCTATTATCTCTTATTACCTCTCCATGCATTGAAATGAATTGAGTTTTCTTTCCTCCTAGAGTCTGTGTTTTTTAAAAAAATTTCTCTTCTAAATCAGAGAGTTTTGGTCAGACTTAATCACTCGAAGATGTGCTCATTCAAGGTATGCAATATCCTATTTGGATGTTGTTTTCAATTTTTATGTTTTTGTTACTTGGTTGTGTATCATCCGCATTGCCATCTCCAAAAAATTGTGGTCACCACCCAGAAGTTCTACTTGGTTAAATTTTGTTAAGTTATTTCAGTTCTACTATTGTAGTTTCCCCTAGTTTTTCAAAAAAAAATGTGACATTCTAGATTCATTATGAGTGTTGTATAGTTGCCTCTTTTCGGTTAAATTTGTTTTCCTCTAGTTTTTTTTTAGTATCATCTTGTGTTTTCATCACTTCAGAGCAATGCATAGACCCACTACCTAAAAAGTATATGAGTATGCCCAACATCCAACTTGAGTCGAGTCTTTTATTCTTCACCTATGAGGTGATTTGTGTTTGAGCAACTATTAAAAAGTGTATAATCTCTTTGTTGTGCCCTAAAGTTTGGTAGTTTTTTTTGTATTTGAAATTGAGTGGAGTGTTTCAAACTAGGACTTTTTTTACTAGTGTATAGAACTTTATCATATAGCTAAGAATAATTTTCTTCTCCCATATTGTGTTTTGTCTAGCTAGGTGTCTATGTCTTTTTTGTCCCTAGCTTGAGGGGGAGAAATAGACGAAGTATAAGAAAGAGATATTTTATTCCACATGTTGTGATAATTTTTATGTGACCAAAATATTCACTAAAGGGGGAAAAATATGAAGAATTTTTTTAGCCAAAGAAGATTGAAAACCAAATTTTTTTTTTTTCAAGCTGAAGTTATAAACTCCAACTTGAGGGGGAGTGTTAAAAATCAGATATAGAAGTCTTACATGACTGTCACAACAAGAAGCTTCACAGAACCAAAATTAATATAGTGGAGTCTAAGAGAGGAGTCTCATGGAAGGATGTCTCACAAAAGTGTTTGAGTTAAAAGGTGTTTTAGTTATTTTAGTCTTTTGTTTATGTACAATTATTTAATTGTGTTATGACTTAATCTTTTAGTATTTGACTTTAGGTGTTACTGGGACATGAGTAGTTTAATTGTAATTAGATTATATTTGTTTATTTTATTATAAATAGAGGTTCATTGTACTACAAGTCAGTGAATTATTTGTTTTTCAGAAATTCAACACATATTTTTGAAGCTATACAAATACTGGGATTGCTTGAGTAACCCAAAGCAATGCATGATCTTGAATGTGCAAATAATCTTTTTGGATATGATTGAGATCAGTGAAACTAACGTTTAGGCAGCTCTGTCGAGGAGATCAGAGAAACATGTTTTTGGGTGGGAAGAGACTTAACTTGAAGAGTCTCTGAAAGTTTTCATATTTGTTTTTCCACCGGTTGTTTATGCTCTTGTAAATATGAACGTGTATATTGTTTCTTTCATTTTCTAGGTACTATTTTGTTGATTCAAGGTTCTTTCTTTCCTTCGTTGTGTGCTTTTTGGAGTGGTTTCAATTGACCATCCATTTTTGGGTTGTTACTTGACATATGGCGGCCAGTAACCAGGAGCGCTTAATCAAAAAGCACTACCATAACTTCATTTAAAATTGACTCTGTCAAGGCAGAGCTACTCTGTTGTAAGCTTCTTACTTCTAATATTCCTTGTATTTACAGGTACTGTTTTTTATCTCTAGTCCTGTGTCATATCGAAAAGGTTAAGAGGAAGAGAGCAGTTTTCTGGGTAGAATAAGATCAGAGTTGGCAATGCTTCTTCAAATTTGGTTAATCTCTTTTTAAACTCCTTCCACCATGGAAACAGACAAACTAGAGCTCGTCCTATTTGCAGTTATAGAAAGCTCAAACTAGACACCCTAAAGAGGTCTGTTTCAGGTATTTTGATGCGGTGCATGCCATGTCCATTTTGGAGGAAACGGTGACAATTCCTGCCTCGTGCAAGCTGTCTGAGTTGCATAGATGAAACAGGCAGATTCAACGGGTTCAATCTTTCAGGAAAAACCCTCCATGTTAATAAGATCGTGGGTTTCCTTCTTTCAACCTCTCTATGTTGAGCTCTTCAGTTCCAACCTTGTGTTTTTCAGTCAATGGACAAGTTGATCCTTATCCTTATTTCTATTACTTTTCTGCTTGGTCCATGTTGCATAGGCATTGTCCTAATTCACCGTCACTCTCCTCACAGCTATACTATTTGGTCGTTTCAGTCGACAATCTACATTAACAAATGTAATATTTTGATTAAAAGAGGCTTATTTGCCTGATCCCAGGGCTTGGATTCTACCTGTAGTTATTTTCTGTAGTCGATTAGATTTAATTTGCAACCAGCATACAGTGTTGAGATAATAGGGGCTCACCTTATACTTTTTCCCTAAAGAATCTTTAATTTTTAAACACGGTACGGCGAGTCCATGAAAAGTCGCCCAAAACGCACTAAGAGCACAGCCACTTGAATCCAGGTCGATTTGTGTTGTTCTCCATGAAAAGATTGGCAGAAAAGATAAAGGCGTTTTTTTAGATTTAACAGCCAGGAAAGTGCACTCCCTTCTCCCCCATCAGCCAATAAATTGGAAGGCCTCGTTGTAGAGAATCAAAACCCCTACAGTTCACTGCGATGGCAGCGGGATTACAAAAGTTGTCGACCCCTAATCTCCCCACGTCTTCTTCTTGCGCTCCTGCGAGGAAGAAATCCCAATTGTCGTCTTCTCTGAGATTCCCCCTTCAAGAAAAAGATTGTCTTGCCTTGAAAACCCTTGCAAACTGCCTTCCTCCTTCCCCAGTCGAACTAGCTCAAAGGGAAGCGATAGGCCTGGTAGAAACCGTCTTCCTCCCAAAGAAAGAGCCCATCCACAAACTCATCCAAGGAAACCATGAAGAAATCAAAGAAGAAGAGGCTGCCAGCGGAAGAGGTAATGACAACGAGGGAGAAGAAAGAATCTCAAGCTCTGCGTCTTTTAAACGGGTTTATGGATCTGTGATCGATGTTTTATGTTTGGTTGTGGACATCATTGTGTTTCTCATCCAGTTGAGCGTTACTGTGTGTGTGTGGAGTTTGATAATGGTGTTGAAATGCCCTTTTTGGTGGTTAGGAGCGTTCTTCAGATGGATTGGCCGTGTATGGTTGTCCATCAAGACTATTTTCCTTGACTGAGACTCAAGCTTCCAGATTAAATTACGAGTTTGAAGAGTTTCAGTAACGGGCTATCAAATTCGGTTACCTGCTCTTAATCAGGATTCAAATAATTCTGTATCTAATTATCCAATTACAGGTTACTCGTTTTGCATAAATATATTAGTGTTACAACTTGGACTTGATTTTTCTCATTTGTGTATGTTTTTTTTATATATGGACCTAAATTTAGATGGTTTTAGGTTCATATATTTTTAATATTTAAATTATATTATTATTAATTAATAAGTTCAAAATGACAAGTTCTATTTTCATCAAAACAAAAAACTTCAAATAATCATGTCTATTGTATACAAATTATAGTAATATCAATAAATGCAAAGTTTATAATGAGTCAATAAAGGATCAAATATATGCTTAATTTTAGTAAATACTAATGTGACAAAAATATGTTGAATAATGGAATAAGATATAACAATAACTAGGGGTGGCATTGAACCGAGCCAGTTCGCGAGTGGCTCGAGGTCGGCTCTGTTTGATTCTATTTATCTAGATCTCGAATCGAGTTCCAAATCCAGATAAAGCCGGTTTGTGTTAACAAGCCAAACTCGACTAAACCATGGTTCGGTTCAAAAGCTCGCGAGTTGGCTTGGGAGTCGGGGGGGGGGGGGGGGGGGGGGGGGGGGTATTGCGAAACCCCTCCCCGTTGTCTCAACGGAAAACCAGAGCAAAGTAAGGGAGAAATAATTTTCCCCCTACATGCGAAAACATCATGCGAGATCATAAGCAAGAAAAAAAAACTCTTTCTTGAATTCCGGTTGTCCCTTCCTCATGGCTCTTAAAGAAATTGAAAAGATATTTTAGTAGAAATACGATTCTAGGGACTATTAGTGGTTTTTTCAAGAAATGTTAAAAATATATTTTTAGTAGAAATATGTTTCTAGGGATTATTAGTGCCTCATGTTTTTTGGAAACATTTTTCTAATTGGAAATTCTTATTAAAAAAATTATATATTTTTTTAAGTAAGATTTTCCTGTAGATGGGCTAGAAAATCGTATAGAATTTTTTTGAATAAGTATTTGATAGTTAATGTTGTAATATTTTTAGCATGATGCAATTTTTGTAGCAATTTTGTGTTTGACATTTTATTTGATTAAAAAATTATCGATAAGTATAGTAATATGTTAGATTAATTATTACTTTTTATTTATTTCCCTGTAATAGACAATAAGAGATCCATTTAACTTTCCTATGAAAATTTGAAAATATTTCTTGTAATTTTCTAGTAAGTCACTAATAGTAATAGGATTTTATTTAAAGATTTTTTTTAGAAATATGTGTCATAGTAAAAACATTTCTATTTTTTTCTGTAATATAAATTTTCAACCAGGGGCACTAAGGAGGCCATAGTAAATTTATGGCCAGATTCAGAAATTACAAAATAAGTTTGACAACATTTGGGGTAAAAAAAATTAATATTGGTGTGTTCTAATCTATTATCGAAATTAATAAGCTCGAACTCGGTTAAAATTATTAGGCTTGAGGTCAATCACAATTTTAGGCTCGAGTTTGATTTCAAAATATTTAAATCAAGTTCTGCTCGAACATAGAAAGGTTCGGGCTCATCTCAATTTGATGTCACCTTTATGCCCAATTTTATATAAAATATATGTATAATTTTATATACAATTTATTTGACATGTATTTTTTGAAAAATTTTAAATATATGTTGAAGTTCGTCTTGATGCCACCCCAAACAATAACATGTTAAAAAGAGTTCTCCACCCTATTATTACATTTTTAAAAAATATTTAGTATTTAGTAAGAAATTGTTATAGTAGATTCAATTTTTCCACCTTGGGACAAAAAGTCACATCAGCTAAAATATTTCCCATGTGGCAACGACTCATTTGGGACACAAGTTGCAATATGTTTCATATTTGTTTATAAAGTAAACGAAAAAGAAGGAAAGAAGGTTAGACTTAAGTTCACACTCATCTTTGAAATTTCGGCACTCTTTGGTCACACTTATCTTCGAACTTTAGGCACTCTTTGGTCACACTTATCTTTCTCTTTTGAGTCTCTTAGAGAGAGAGAGAGAAGGTTAGACTTAAGTTCGCACTTATCTTTGAACTTTAGGCACTCTTTGGTCACACTCATCTGTCTCTTTGAGAGAGGGAGAGAGAGACTTAAGTTCACACTTATCTTTGAACTTTAGGCTCTTTGGTGAGCATGAGAGAGAGAAAGAGCGAGAGAGACTTAAGTCCACACTTATCTTTGAACTTTAAGCTCTCTGGTGAGTGAGAGAGAGAGAGAGACAACAAGCATTCGCGAACTTAAAAATCTATGTACATGTGAACACATGCTTTAATGTCTGTATCTTTTGTCACGATCCCATCGAAATCAGCAACAAGACAACCCTCCCCCCCTCTTCCCTTCTTAACTGGGGGCCTCATGTACTGCTCCATCATCACTTGGCCATGCATGGCTTCACGTGCCCCCTTCACATGGGTCCCCCTTCTTCTCTCTCTACGTGTTCTCAAGTCAAGTCTTGACATTCTGCCAGCTTAAAATCGGCGGGGGCACCCCTCCTCCGCCACCCAATTGTAGATTTGCTGTTTTTTTTTTTTTTTCTTTTTTGGATCTTTTCCCGTTTCTTTCAATCAATCTCCCCTGGTTGGAGCTGTTCAAATGTTGAAAGCATGCAGCATCGTTTTCGTTTAAGCCTTTCCTTCTCAACAATGAAACTGACGACCCATGATCACCCAGAAAACCACCTAAAGTTGCCGGCTTTCGGCGTGCGCGCATCCTTGACAAGGGGAAGCAACGGCAGACCAGGTGATTCGGTGGGTTCGTCCCACGAGGGTAGTAATGAAGACAGGCCCGGACAAACCAAGGAATGACTTAGAGAGAGAGAGAGAGAGAGAGACAATGTGAGTCGGTAGTCGCACCCACGAGGGGAAGCTTTCTCGTCGAGACAAGGAAATCAAACTGATGGGTTCCGAACAAGACGAGACGAAAGACACTGCATGTGACTGTCCCGCATCCGGCGAGCAGCAAACCATGGGCTCCGTTGGCGAAACTGGCCGAAATATTTTTGCTGCCTCTTCTTCCACAGCTTGCCTCAGCTCCTTTCACTTTCTTCGAACTGGCTACATGGGCCATCACAACAAGCTTTATCATGTCGTTGAGACTGGTTCTAGCGAGCATTGCATTTCGGGCTCTTTTCATCTTAAACTGTTTGCGAGAATGTCTCTTACGTCGATAAATATCAAAACGAAGGATTCACAGTGAAAACCAGCAGAGCTTACACTCACCCCATCTCTAATAATTCGGGAACAGGAAAGAAAAAGCACTACTCTCCATCTCACATCGGTATTTATATGAATCATGATTCGTGCTTTTCAGAAAAAGGAGACAAACAAAAGCAAATCTGCCGCTAAATGAGTTGGATGTTCTTCTTACCAGAACAAAAACAAAAGCCAAGGATTCTAATGCTGCAAGTAATCTACAATCAAACACTAATCCACTCTGTAAATGTCGGTTCCGCTAACAAGAAGCATCTTCATCTTTGGGACGAGGAAAACTGGAAAAGCTCAACATTCGGACCCATCTACAGCTAAACAGGACCAAGGATTAACTGTTAAGCAATAGCTCCCGGTTTTTCCGTTTCGTTTCGGAAAAAGATCGGACGTGGTTTGTTTTTTTGTGACAGGCACACAGCTGGCTCTGCCAACGCGCTAGCCAAGCCGATCCGTACCGTACAATTGCGATTGCTTCGCCTCCCTGTCATACACACGTCAGTTCCTATCGTCCTTTTGCAGTGGGCCGACCCGACGCTTCCCGGGCCTTTTTCTTTTTCACACTTCTCAACCCACAGAATTTATAAGGGTAAAATCTATCTTAAAAAATGAACCACTGGGCAGAGTGGGCCCAAATTGGATTTGTCGCAGCGGATCACATGCGCGGTCTGCAAGCTTCTTTGGAGTAGAAAGACGTAACTACCCACGTCTCGTTATAAAAGGTGGACACCTTTTTTCTGGGCCCATTGCCCAGAGTGTGCAAGAAGAAACCAGAGGGGGCCCACTATCCTCTCTTAGTTCAAAAAGGAAAGCCCGTCATTTCTGTTTGAGGCTTAATCAAAATATTTAATGAGATAAATAGTATAAGTTGTGATGATTAGAAGAAAAGAAGATTAGCGTTTCCGACTGTCGTTTTCTGGACTGGTGTTGAGGCCCAAAAGTCACGCAGTAATTTGAAGTGGACGATCATGGGTCAACCGTGGACGGAAGAGATGGTTGGGACGGCAGAATGTTTTGCTGCGTTGATGGTCAGGAAAAAGCTAGGGTTTCCGAGCTTCAACAACCCAATCATTGGCAACGGAATTAAATAACTTCTCGGCTTTCCAAACAAGATTTCAAGTTACTCGTGCGAAAAAGGTTTTTGTTCGGTTCAGCTCGGTTAAACCGTGAAATCATCCTGGCCCTCGCTAGTAAGCAAGCATTGAAATCGGATATGACACGTTGCAAGATTCCAGCAACCGGTTCAATAGGGGTTGATGGTCAAATGTAGAACAGTCCGTAGCTCGCACTGATCTGCGAGTTCAGGTCTGAAAACAGGTTCGTTTTTTGTTAGAAAGATTACCCTTTTTTTGTTTACGAAATCCTGCTCTGAAATGGGTTCTGATCCCGTTTCCTGTCGGGTTATGAAATGGATGTGGGATCACTGTTGTTGAAAGGAACAATGTAGAGGAGAAATGAAGACCTTGAAGGGAGAATCAGTACATCCAGTCCAGATTTTGTGCTTTCTGCTCTGAACTGAATGTTTTTTTTAGCTTCTTGGCAGAGTAACAGAGAGAGAGAGAGAGAGAGTGAAATATGACGAATGGAGCTTATCATAAATTCACAGAATCAGTCTAGGAAGAAGAGATACATGAAAATGAAAATTAACTACAATAATCCCACCTTGTTTTTCTACGATTAGCCGCCTAACAGATGGGTTAATCCTCGTTCCTCGTCGTCCCAGTCGACGACGAGTTTTCCTTTCCGCTTCCTACTTGGTATATTATTGTCCGTTACCTCTTAACTCTCAAAAATTTACATCTTTTACAATACAATATACTCGAGTAACATAAATACATTCAATTTTCACGAACGAAACGCCGCCGGGATCCTTCAACACGCGTAGAACTCGACGAGCTCGTCGAGGGATTCCGCCTGAGGATCAGCATTCTGGAGCATCCAGAGCAAGTGTTCAAACAGCACCACCTCGCAGCCGACCGTCATCGCCTCGCTGTCGCCGGAGGATCTGTCCATAAGGACCTGGAAGAGAGGGTGGTCGACAAGCTCGGAGCTGATAAGGTACCTCCGGCGAGACTTTCCGACGTAGACGGCCTGGAGTTTGCCGGGGACCTTGTCAAGTGAGTCCGAGTCCGGGTGCCACGAGTCCTCGCAAGGATTAGCGGCGATTGTGCTGGAATTCGACCGGCCGAGCTTGCTGGAGGAGTGCCATTTCTTTATGAGCTTGCCGAGCTTCCCGCCTTTGCCCATGGTCTGGAAGAGGAGCGACGCGGAGATGTTTGTAAGAATATTGAAAATAAAAATCCGGAGGAAGAAGCAGGAAACCGAGGCGCACAGGGAGTCCGAGAGAGACGAGGAAGCAAGGAGCGAAGCTTCGTTTATAAATCAGCTGCCGAGGGTGAAAAGATGGTTACACGATCAGACATCCCATGGGCCCACAGAAATTAACGGCGGTAAGTTCCAGAAAAACCTATAACAAAACGACAAAATAGACGCCGCTTGACTTCTCTTTCTGCTGCAAGCTAGCAAAAACAGAACCCCTGAAAGCCTTCTCATTAACGAAACTACCCCTCTAGTCTTTCAACCGGTACCATTTGGAGCGGTGGTGGGTGGCAGCGTGGGCCCCATTTATATTAAGTAGGAGAGGAGGAGGATTTAAGGGTAGGATTTAGTTACTTTGTTTCCTAAAATCAAGGGTTTACCTACCTCTACAAAACATGTTTAAATGGATTGAAGAACAACGAAGGCTGTAAATTAGAATTAAGAAAAAGAAGTCAGTGGAGATTCCCCACCACGTCTTAATCTTTTATTGCAAAAATGAAAGTTGAAACTCCGGTGTTCGTTTTGTCATCTTCTGCAATTTGATTCTTTCACCAGACACCATGAGCACCAATCACAGCAACCACATCAGTTATCACCAACTTAGAGGAATCTGCGCCTCCCTCTGTTTCTCTTCCTCCATCTCACTCGCTTCCGCTGCGCCAATCTGATCTTGATACCTATCAATTAAGGAAATCTGAATGTAAGATTTTCAGGGTCAGGAGCATGTGCTCATGATCTCTGCTACAGTCTCCTGTCAGGTGATTGATGTGATGATTAGCGCCCCATTTCCTTCTTTTTAAAGGTTTAAGCGATTACAATCTTCTTCCCAATCAACTGACATGAGACTGGAGTCGCTGGACTTAATTTGCTTCGGCACATGCGCCTGCCCCGAAACTCTTGTGCCCCCGGATCTTCTTCGATACTTTTTTAATATTTGACCTTTACAAATCATGAGATGGTTGTGTCCTCAATCTCATGTTCATCAGATCAGTTAAGGCTGTAATTTTACAGACTACGGAACAGATTTGCTCCTCTCCTCTTTAATGGTTATCTGAGAGCATACTTATGATGGGTTTTTCATCATCTTCCTGGTGGAAGCTTCTGTCCACGTGAGGTGCGAAAAGCTTGAACGAGAGATGGATCGATGCCAGAGGACGTCTTGACTCATTTGCAGTCGACAATGCATAATATTCCTTTCTTCTTTAGGTGATCCAACCACATATATAGATTGTTTTGATTGTCTGCTTGTCAAATCTGCTCGGATATACGCCAAATGTACAGATGCTTGAGCCTCCAATACGTGTTAAACCCATCAGTGATGGTGTTTTGTTGTTTACGAGAACATCCGAAGTGTAATGTCCCCAGTGAAAAAGGTTAAGTTCACGTGATTCACTCCAGCTTCCCCTTGTTTTAGCAGACAAGAATGACTAAATGATGAATGACTTTCTGAAGCGCAGTGTTCTGCACGTCAAATGTTCGTCAAAATGATCTCGAGAGCAGTGGTTGTAGTAATTAACGACCCTCAATCTGATGACAAGAAGTTTCATCTCTAGGATCCTCCAAGAACTACCTTTGGGTTCTCAAAGTGAAGAAGACCGGCATTGACGATCATGTTTTGCAGTTGAAGTCTTCCACCGACGAACCTTCTATAGTCGTTTGATCTCTGAAGTGGTTGCTCAACCTAGGCTGTCTTGATGCATCATCTTCTTCAGCTAATCTTGCGTCTGTTTTCTGGTATACCATCCTTCTGCTCTTAGGCTAGCCTTTTCCATTCCACTAACAACTGCACCCTGGTGCTTTAAAAAAACAAAACAAAAGGAATGCAGATAACGCAAGGACGATTTGGGAGTCTGACAGGACTGGACCAGACATGGCTTTCTCTCGGGCACGTCTCGACGGCTTTCGTGGTTAACACCATTAAGGACCCATTGACAGCTTTGGCTTTTTTTAGACAAAAAAGGAAAGTCTTCTGAAACGACCGAGTGAAATGATGAAACGTCCCCACATCACTGGGTGGAGTAAGACCGAAGGAATTTGGTATAAGCAAGCAGATACAGGTGCAAATGACTCACTTTTATCTTCTTAATTTGATATCGATCCAACACAAATCAGAACTTGTACCAGGTGAAATGATGAAACGTCCCCACATCCCTGGGTGGAGTGAGACCGAAGGAATTTGGTATAAGCAAGCAGATACTGGTGCAAATGACTCACTTTATCTTCTTAATTTGATATCGATCCAACACAAATCAGAACTTGTACCAGGTGGGAGGAGCCCCCTGGGCAATGAGCACAGGGGAAGCTGGAAGATGATAGCCTGCTTTTGCAAAAGGAGCTAGCAAAAGTAGAGAAAAACCCTTCCAATCATAAGAAGAAAAAAAATGAATAGAACTAACATTTTTGGGTTTCTCTATCTTTCATAGTCATTAGCTAAGGAAAATCCATTAAAATTTCTTTTTATCACTATGTGCCTTGAAGTAGAACGATTTGATGGCTCCATTCACATAAGACCCAAAGTTATTTTATAACATGAATTAGCTTTTTCCTATCAACACAAATTGATGGATCAGGTGAAGAATATCCCCATACTTTATCAAATCCAAAATCAAAATTGACCTCTAAATGATCAGAAAGACACGGCACCCCTCCTCCCCTAATTCCCATTTGTGAGAAAGAAGGGGAGGAAAAAAAAACTCTCATGGGAACAAAGGGAAAAGGCAGAGCCACCTCTTCGCCTACAAAATGGCCACAGTTGTTAAAAGGGAAGAGTGACGGCTTGCTTTCTCTTGGAATCAAAAACTTGCTATTAGTGTATGAAGGCAGGGGTAGGAAAAAATAGAATTTAGAGCAAAAGTTTACTTTTGGTGATTTCTGTCTTATTATTAATTTGGTTTTTTTAATTCTATTTCTGAGCTAAATCACCCAAAGCATCAGAGATTGAATCAAATTCATGTTATAAAAGCCTCCCAGAGTCCTAAGAGATTTTTTCATTTATATGCACTACCAACGAGAGACGAAATGAGACAATTAAAAGGAGATTTCTCTTACGTGCAACCGGCAGGCTCCAACAACAGACACGTAGACAGTCGGGAGAGGACTTCCCAGAAAGATCTGGCCGGGACTCTTCTCCATTGTTCGGCTTCTACTCTCGAACGTTCCTGTTCAGCTCTTAATAAGCGAGCGAGCGAGCTTGCGGCTTTGTCTTCCTAATTGATGACAGCTGTTGCTTCTCATCGATCGGAGCTCTTTACGAAATCAGAACAGGTTTGTTTTGTTTCTCGAGATCGATTAAGTGCAGTGAACCACTTGTTTCTCTTGCTGGAGAGCGTAGAGAGAATGTTCTTCTCCACCTCCCACTCTCAAGACAATCCTGAATCCAGAGGCTTGTTCTCTGTTCCGGTTGACATACTCGACGCGCCCAAGGAGTACATCTTTTACTTCGATGTCCCGGGAATATCTAAGTCCAACATTCAGGTAGGAAGCGCAAGTCCAGCTCCATCAAAGCAATGACGCACCTTCTGGTGTTTACATCTCTTTTAACTACGATTTGATTTGGCAGGTAACCGTGGAAGATGAGAACATCCTGGTGGTCCGAGGTAAAGGCAAGAGAAAGCGCAAGGAGGGAGAAGACGAAGGTTGCAAGTACCTGCGGATGGAGAGAAAATCCTCGCCCAAATTCTTGAGGAAATTCCGGCTTCCGGACAACTCTAATACTAGTGCCATTTCCGCGAAATGTGAGAACGGTGTCCTGACGATCACTGTCGAGAAGCTGCCTCCACCGCCAAAGGCGAAGACTCGGGAAGTCACTGTATCTTGATATGGTCATTCTGTTCTATTCGTTGAGGTACATATTTTTACTCAGATCATATGTACATGGAGCTTTATGTAACAGATTATAAGGTAAAATTGAAAAATCACGAAAACGTACAAAGATAACAAGTGATTTTGCAATGTCGCTGGAAGGACTTCATTTCATCGATTTTCCAGTTCACTAAGCCAGTTAACAACAATCGTTGCAAGAACTTTCGTGTCATTCAGCGTTAGAGTCTTCAAAACCTGGGCAACAGCATCCGCAGGAGTGTACACATCACCAACTTGCCATTGGATATCCTAACCAAAACATTCATTGTCACCTTAACAATCGACTCATGGTGAATAGGCAATAAATTACAATTTGACTTTAAAAATCTTGATTCCTATAAAGCACATACCTGAATACAAGGTGTGAGATGGTTTCCAGGCAAGGAAACCTTTTTCAGCGTCCCTCCTATGGACTCAACACGAGGCTTCAAAATCTCTTCCATCATATCAGTTTGATCAATGTTATCGAAGTTGAATTTTACCTGCACAGAAGCATTTCATTCCCAGTCCAGAGAAAGCACTGGGAAGAAGTTTGAAATTCTTTCCAAGAGGCCAAAAGAAATACCAGTAAAGTATATGGGACATTGTAAGAGCACTTGAAGCAATCACGATTTTCTGAAGGTGTAGGCTTGAACTCTGATACACCCTTCGTGACCTGAAGATTATAACAACAGGGAATTAGTAATCGTGAAAGTGCTACAGAAAAAGAAGTTGGGCAGAGCAAGTGGTAGACCTGGCTCATTACTGAAGGCAACTGATCCAGGAACTTCGTCAAAGAAACCAAGGCTTCTTGATCGTATTGTTGTATAAGAGCTCCAGCAGTGTCAAATATAGCTTTCCAAGCATCACCTGGAAACCGCAAGTTACTTAAGGGGTTCTATGCAACATTTTTATAAGATGTAAACAACAGATACTGGGGAACAATAACTGTATAAAGTGTATTTTGAGTGAGTTGCTTTTTTCATTCGTTGAAGAGATGAAGCATTTGAGATGCTTCAGCAACTTATGAATCACATATAAACAGTATGCAATAATTTTTATCACAGAAAATGTCCATAAAACATAATTAAATCTGAAAATAAAAGTTTTAAAAAAAAGTTACCAAATAACAACAGTTAATTTTTAGTCACACAACATCAACAGGGAGGTGAACTTTTTGAGTATCTGAAGGACACACTCTCCACATTTACCAGGGAATTGAATAAGCTGGGAAGCGTAGTGTTAAAATAGGCTCTGTACAACGAACAAAAGAAAGAACAGACAAACTGGTTCTTATAAATAGTTACGTCTAAGCCTTAGATTCCAGAGATGATAAGTCTCTCTATCATAAGGGGATAGAGTAATGTCTTTCACAAAGTTATCAGAATAGAAGAAATGCAACTCTTAAAGCGTATTGAGAATACTAGTTACAGGATTTTTTCCCCCAGTTTGTTTTATCTGCTTCACACTCATCATGAAAATAAGCAACCAGGAAGGTATACCAATAGCTTTACTTCTCACCAAGAAACAAGTAGGCACTACATGATAGGATGTGATCAATCACCTGAAGTACTTCTGGCAATCTCATAGAAGGGTGATGCTTCCACAATTGGCATCATTTGACTAACCACAGGACCAAACTGCAAAACACAAAAGAAAAACTTAGAACCTAAAAATGAAGATAACTTGGTGACTTTCATTTTTCTTGTTTCCATATTGACAGGGTATCAGTACCAGTACTTTGGCATTGATATAAAAGAAGAAAGGATTCCAACTATAGATGCAACTCTCTCTACTTTTAGGAAAACAACAAGGATTACCAAGCTGGAACTTCAGATTAGAAACATCCATTTATAGATATCTATTTAAAGGATGCTTTCAAAAGCAATAAACTAATTTGCAGATACTAAGACCAACTAAATCTCCTTTACATATGTTTTTCTTCACTCTCAATCCATTCACCGCTGACTGACGGCATACTTTACATAATTAAACCCAAATCAAAAGACCCATGTCATTTAACAGAATTCCCAGAACCACTGTGTGCTGATCAAGGTAGGTGTTGGGACAAATTCCAACAAAGGCCTCGATGGAGAATGCTTTTTATCAATTGTCTTTACTTCGGAAATGTTTCTATCATGGTTGCCGAGTACAGAGTTAGGACTTCGAGTTTTATATGTTAGCATTAGAATCAACTGGATTGCTGGTGCAATCAGATTAAAAAGTTTTAGTTTGGAAGTCCGAGTCATTGAGTACAGAACCTGCAAGCTTCGTGATGAGGAACAACAGAATGTGGTTCTACTCTTGGTTTATTGTCCCTTCACCTTTCAGATTAGGAGCAGCTTTCTTCGTAAGTTTAGTCTTCAATTTTGTTTTCGCCCTACCTCTATTCTTCTTGAACAATAATCCCATTGGGAAAGTGATGTAGAAAGTTTTACACCTTACCATTGTAATAATCACTTTGAGTGTTTAAAACAAAGGAATAAGAGAAACTTGAGCAGTCCAGTTACTTAATTGGTGGAGTCACTGAAAAAGCTTTCTGACTAACAAGTTCACAGAATCCATGGATGTGTGCAGCCCTGTTATCAGAGACAACTGAAGATCAATGATTAGATTTGTGGAACCCTAGATTTGAGAATCACATTGACGGGCCTCATTTAAGCTCAACTTGATAGCAGCTCCAAGGTCATGTTAATTCTTCTGATGGTGTTGGGGTTATCTAAGATTTTAATGGTAATCCATTGAGATTGCCTACGCCTTTCAATCACCGAGACTCTCTGGAAGTAGGGTGGAAGTCACTTTTTCCAAGGCCCTAGAGTCTTAAGTTAATCACTTTACTAAGCTCCTCATGACTGAGGCAGATTATTATAATCACTTACCCCTTGCTTCCTTGAGCACTTTAGATAAGACTAGGGACATCTATAGATCCTTGACTGCTTCTTTGGTACATATACCAACAAATGCAAATTACTTAGCTTATTCCTTGGATGGAATGGATCTTACCATGAACATCATACTGAAAATATCTTTTTATCCCATTAAAGACAATGGATGATATAATTTACAATCACAGATTATTGCAGAGATCATTAAGCCTCCTAAACTTTGATTTTTGTCATATTTTACCAGATTTTTTTAGGGTAATTTCCACATTTGAAATTTAGCCTTACACTAACTTACAGCATGTAGTCGCATGCATTTGAACATATGGCTTCCATGAAGGCCATCTTTGGAAATTATCCCTTATTTGAAAAAGAAGAAAGATAACCATACAAAGATATCCAAATAACATAAGACCCAAAGAGTATGTAGCTCTAAGAATCCTAGAATTCCTGTATTATTTGCATATGTGAATTTATTACTTCTATATAATGTCAGCTTTCTGGCACTTCTCAATTTTTGAAAAAAATAGTCTGCATCATGTTAGGATTGAACCCGGTTCCGTCCTAAAATTACTAGCCACTTAGGAGGGCTATTGCTCCACATTATAACCTAATAACACTTCTAAGTCTTATCGATGTGGGACCTATTCCCCTCAACTCCTGGCTTACACTTAAAAGGCTTGAGACGTGAGCACTAGCTCAACGGAGCACAAACTAAGGCTAGGTCCTAGCAGACATCCTACTCTAATACTATTGTTAGGATTAAGCCAAGTTCCATCCCTAGATGACTAGCCACTTAAAGAGTCTTATTGCTCAACATTATAACCCAATAACACTTTTAACTCTTATGAATGTGGGACTATTCTCACTCAACTTGTCATATTATAGAAATAAAAACAATTTATACCTAAATAACAATCCTGAAATCGTCTACTAAAGGTAGACTAAGATACTAGCGAAACAGAACCCTGTCAACATTCAATAAAAGAGGAGTACCTGCTCAAAGTACGGAACTGCCTCTGATGCTGGTCTATTGTTGAAGGAGATTATGACATTAGCCTTCCACAAGAAGATAGGTCAAATCTTTTGTTACAATCCATCATCCTGTCACTTAATCAAAACTAAAGGGAACTTCATAGTCTGCACTGTGTTTTCACAAAATAATACTTTGTGATACATTCCCTACTTAAAAAGTGAAACTTATTGTAGTCATCAAAATCAAAGCATGTGGGAAACCCAAACTATGACTAGAAGCAACCTTTGGTATCTTTTCCGTAAAATAGCTTCCAGTCAGCAACTGCAGTAGTGCCCCATTGCTGCTAGTAGTAAATTGTATTAAGAATAGCATGAGAGTATATATACAAAAGGAAGAAATAGCTGTCAAGAATAGAAAACTTATACAGGAGATCAGCTTAAAATCTATTGACCCCCCAACATCCCAAGAGACCATAAATACAAGCTTGAACAAAACCACACATCAAATAATTTAGGACAAAATGCTCAAAATATAATTTTAATGGAAAGATTAGGCATTCAGCAAAAAGATTCTGATGTGCTAAAATGGGTATAATATGATAGTGATGTGGCCTTAGTTATCACACTAAACCCTTAGGCGGTACTAAATATGTCAGACTCAATACTGAAACAACTAAAATACACTCCTAATGCCCCTTCTCAAAATATTAATCATGACTAAGCAGTGTTATAACCAACATGAACAAGATGCTAATCACCAGTTCACTAATTGATAGGCATCAAACATATAATTATAAATACGCAACAAAACAAGAATACTGATGCAGCATCTAAAAGAATTCTTCTTTTGGTTTACCTCCAAGGGTTGCTACTACCTCCATTCAACCTGACAAGTCTTACCAAAAATGTGAACTAATGGTACCTAAGTGAACCAAGAGAATCTACAAGATGCCAATGGTACCTGTTATCCAACAAAATTCTGATTTTACAAGATTAAACAAATTGGAATCAGAATATCCTACCTGTGACCAACAGAGTAAAAAGGCAGATGAATGAGATCATCTGGTCTAATGTTGGCATGGGGTAATCCACACGTGTAAAGCATATCCATACAGGCATGAAATCTTTCAAATACTTCTTTTGTAGCTTGAGCATGATCAAAAGTCACACCATAAGGAACAGATACTATGAGGAAGCCTTCCTTGGCCAATAAGGAGATTAGATGGCTGCACAAATGGACAACATTGTTGCTCATGACTGAAGCCGTTGAAAATGAAAATCAAAAGATATCCTATAGTTTATCACTTTGTAAGAAATACTTGGAGCAATGATGTTTCTTTGAATAGGTCTTAAGAGAAAATTTATCAGCACAAATATATAAAATACTGCACAAACACAAGGCATACATGATTATGACAAAATTGTTTCTTAAGATGTATGACAAAAAAAATTTGTGAGTTGTTTCTTAAAATATATGACAAGTTTTTTTGTTGCAAGATGTATGACAAAATTGTTTCCTAAGATGTACAACCTCTTTCATCTTGTTGTCCATCAAGCTATTAGTGCTGCCACACTGATGAAAATATAAATGGGCTAATAACAAGGCAGCTACAGAAGGCCTTTAAGAGGTTCACCTGTATGTAGCTTCTGGAGCTGCACCAACAAAGGCACCTCCCAAGAACTTGATGATGGCACGAGGCTTCTTACCATTGGTTGGGGGAATGACCAAACAGGTATCTAACCTTTCATAGATCTTACTTTTGGATCTTCCTCGTCTGACATACCCATCGGAAACCATCTTGTAAGATGGACCAGATGCAAAGGCTCTCTCTTTCACAAAAGGTAATAAAATGTTCTGGGAGAGGGCACAGGTTACAGTACTAAATGAATATTTCAATTTTGTAGCAGTATATCCAGGGTCCCTTCTTGTGATTTTGTTGGCAACAAAGCCTAAAAACTTGAGTGCAGAATATTTATGTTCATGTAATCTGGACTCATGCACATAAGATCTTCTGAGATCAATGTTGGGTGAAGAAGATATCAAGATTGCCATGTTATACACCCAATGATTTGCTTTTAGCTGCAGTTCTCCACAATGTCCCTGCCGAAAGAAATTGATGTACCATAAGAAGAAAATCCAAGCCCAGCACTTTCAAAAAAAAAAAAAAAAAAAAAGATCCAGCATCTTGTTAAAATAGACATTGTAAAGAAAGAAAGTTGAGCAAATTGTCCCACCAATCAAACAGCAAATATTTTCAGAAAAAGATCTAAGCACATAATTTCGATAATGAATTTTCAACCTAGAAATATTCATCATCTCAGCAGATAGTAACCCCATTTTGGAAGATATAGTCAATTACCAACTAATTCAAATGGTGGTCTCTGTTAACCTAGGTTAAAATTTGGAAATAACGAGGCGTGATTCCACATCAACAAGCCCTGCTAGACACTGGATGTCATCATGAGCCAAGTAATGAAGCCACTGCTCAAATGGCAGCATAATGAAGAACTTCACCTTGCACGCTGAGATGGCAACATAATTTTATGACGGCAGAATAGAGGACTAAAATTTTCAAAGTTAGGTGGTCTCTATAAGTAGAACAAGACTGCACCTTCAACAAATTTGTTGCCTCAGTTGGTCTTTTCAGAATAAAACTGGCAAATGTATTTGGAATATAAGAGGATTAGAGGCACTAAAACAGGGTACAGGGATGAAAGCCAAAGCAGCCGGACAAGAACATATAGGATATAAAACTGATAGAGATGATAAATCACATATCTCTAACAAAAAACTGCATGAAAAGCTGACCAATCGCATCCACCTGGCAGCCATGCCCCACTACGCTGCTTTGCTGTCTTAAGAACTTTCATTTACAAGCCATAAAAAAAGAAGGCGACAAGAGGAAGTGAAACACTTCAAGACGAACTTCTGAGCATCATGTAACTGAAAATGAAAAAATTGTAACGGTTGATTGCAACTTCATGTCGTCAATTTAATAATGGTTGACCAGAGCCGCTTACCGAACCACGGTTGGCGAGAATTTCACTTCGGAGCAGTTCCGAATAGATCACAGGTTATCGCCGGGAGCCAACAATTCAATGGGTACTAACGCCTCAGTTCAGATTAATGCACAAGAAACCCCGCAAAATCTAATCTTCTGCTGGATTTCCATCATGAACTGATCAATCAGAAAGAAGGTATTCCTAAAAAAGAATGGCGCAGCAAAAAAAGGTATCCAAACGGAAAGCGGAAGTAAGCAGCCAAATCACAAACATTTGCTTGAGAACTTAAGACTTCGACTACCGTTGAATGAATCAATTCCGCGTGTTAGAACAAAATCGCACTCAAACAGCCAAAGAAAACTAAGAAAGACGAACTGAACCGATAGCAATGTAAAACAGAAGTGCACAAAACGAAACCTTCTAGAGATTGATTCAGTCGGCGTACTCTACAAAATTCAGCCAGTGTTCTCTCCGCCCTGTCCCTAATTGAAGCCAGCAAAAAATTACCTTCTTGAGATTGGATTATTTCTCCATGTTTTCCGTCTTTGCAAAGGAATGTCATTATCATTGCACTACAAAACATTAAGGCGAGAGTCGGGCCACGTTTCCGTCTTTGCAACCTATGTTTAGTTAAGCCTGTCGGATTTTCAGTAGCGGCAATTGAAAGGTCAGGTCGACATGAAATTCGTTAGCAGCTCCTATTACCTTTCATGGATATTGGAACTAAGCTACGGCCCCCACGTATTATCTGTTAATCAATCTCAGTTACGACTCGCAAGTCCCGACCGTAAACGCTCCGGACAAGGATTGGCCAGACGTGAGAATTAAAACTTCCAAATCCTGGCAACGCCTGTGAGGACGAAGATCATTTCAAGGTATAAAGAATATCCAATCAAGCATACAGCTCCGGAAACACAAGGAAGCTTTTTATTGTTCATTATCTTACACGATGTAAGGCGTAACTCTCAAAATCTATACATTGCGTTTAGATGCTTCGATTGGCTTAAGCTGATCTCCAACAGCGAGGATTTATCTAAATCTCCAAAATCACCAAACTCTTTTCCTTCTTTTCTTTGTCGTATGGACCAAATTTTGCTTCTCTGGATAAACCTAAAACTGTTGCCGACCACTAACCTGAACCCTAATCCCGGTCCCAGAATCAGCCCATTGGGACATCTCAATGCATCCAACACCAACCCAAGCGTATTGATCTGGACAATGTAATTGCAATAGCTGACCCTTGATCAAGGGTTCAGTACTTGTTCCTCTATTTAATCGATCACCTTTCCTCTTTGCAGATTACTTGAGAAGTTTCTACTTTTGGGTGGTGACGGGGACAGTATAGAGCAGCCAAAGTTGTACAGAAGGCGAGACCCACGGCTCCGCCAAATGGTTGCCAAGGATGATTTCCAGTGGCCCAAAACGGCGCACTGGACCTATATACTAAGAATCCACCGGTTTGTAAGATAAAAGTGGCTATCAGTCCACCCACTCGCATTCCGATGGGCACCAAGAGTTCGCCATGTTTTCTTTCTTTAATTCCAGCCAGAGCGAGAGACAAGAGTAATAACCCCGGTATAGCAGAGAGGGACCTACAATCATGTTAAGATTACTGATTAGAATCAATGCCAGATTATTCTTATGTACCGACATATACCAAACAGAGATAGTAAAACCTATTGAATATCTATTCATTTTTCAGTAGCTAAAGCAAAGAGATTGAAATCCCAGAAAAGTATCTTCAACCATCATAAGCACCTAGTAAGGATCATCAATTATTACACAAATCAAGAAATAGCTGGAGGACCAAAAAGATATTTAGAGAGGATGAGAAGAGGTTGACGAACTTGAGAACTTCCACATTCCTTAACGTAGAAAGGGAAGAAAGGGGTACGTGGACCACTCAAAAGATATCCATTGTGACATGTAGATGTATGAGAAAGTAGAGGAGAACTGCTCTTCAAACGCATGTAGCTGGTTACACCAACAGGTAGAAAGTAGAAGAGTGAACCAGCACCATCGTCCTCCTAGTCTAAAATGAGCAATAGAAAAAAACACGCTTTCTGATTGATAGGATAATGGAGGAAAAATTGAGTATACCACAGGAATGCAAATGCCTTCCTTCATCCCTTTCCAATTGGAAGGTTAAGTAACAAAACAGGCAGGAGAATGACACAGAGAACAAAACTTTGATTGATTGGAATCAAAACATGCCCTAGAAATCTATATGACAACCCAGCATATATTTCTTAGTGCGGCGTGCTCCAAAAACACAAAAAAGTAATCAAAGAATGATTCTCATGAAGTAGCGAAATTAGACATAACGTCAGACAAAAATAAAGGAAGATACTAGTAGTAAGAAGAACAATGACCACACAAGATACATACCTCTGAAGTAGAGAAAAGGCAAGACCAGATATTATAATTGCTCGGTGATAACCAAGATCCACGGTTATCTCTTCCAACAACCATGACCTGAACAATAACTCTTCTACCATGGCAAGACCAATTGCTGGAACAATTCCTCGAGCAACCAGTAGTGATATTCTTCCAATAACTTTGAGCCACAAAATGATCCTTTCTGAAGATGAAGGAAGGACTGCAGGCAGAACGAAATGTGCAAAACCAAGCGATGCGTTTACCGTATGTATAGAAAGGATAAGCATTACTCCTCCAATTAAACCCTTGAGAAAATCATACAGCTGCATGTTATAAAGAACAAATATTAATTCAAACCCATTCATATTCAATTTATAACTCTGTGAACAAATCCAAAGCAATATGGACACTACCAGAACAGGAAGAATAAAACAACTCTTGTAACATCAATTAGTGGATGGTGGTGGTCCAAGAAATATTATTAAAACAGATTAACTGATGAAACCGTTACTACAGAATAGTATCTTATATAAGTGTTGCGTGTACCTGTGTACATGTGTATGTGTGTGTGTGTGTGTGTGTGTGTGTGTGTGTGTGTGTGTGTGTGTGCGTGTGCGTGTGCGTGTGCGTGTGCGTGTTTGCGAGCATAAAACCAGCCACAATGAACATTACATGTGTGTGTTGCTTAGTAACTCAAATTTTCTCAAAACACATTATACTAACAGCTTATGTTATGATATAGATAAACCAAAACAAAAGATGAGTCCCCTGTTTCATGCTCAGTCTTCTCTTAATAACCCAATCAGCGAAAACCATGGTGTTCCGACCCAGACTCGGGAACCTAGCAACCCAGTTTGGATTGCTCAAGTCAGATCAGGACTTGGATGAACTCGGGGCAGACATTACACCCAACTACACCCAACAATAGCTGCTTCAGTTGGTGGATCACAGAGATGCTATGTTCCCTTGGACATTAAAGCACCCATCTCATCATCCATAACTTGCTTCCACTCAAGAGAACACAAAGCATCCTGCACTCAACAAGGAAAAGAAGAAGTAGGCAAGGACATGGCAAAAGATTTAAAAGATGGGGACAAAAAATCAAAGGACACATGCTTTGTGAAAAAAATGAGAAGTACAAGATTGTTCCAAATCTGACGGAATGGACCTGAAGGTAAAGAGGAAGATGGTTGATCTAGAGAAGAAGGCTTAGGATCTGGAGCTGTTGGAGGTACAGTACATGGTAACTCACCCCGAGAGCATCTGCTTAGACTTGAAGAGGTGAAGAAGAACCTGATGTGACTGGTACATCCAAAACTGTCATAAGAACAAAACTATCTATAGAGAGGCCAGATAATACAAGAAACTCAACAAACGATGCAAAATACGGAATCTGCTAAAAAAGAAGAGACACAACTGAAACATATATTTTTCATCGAATAGGGTCATAACATTTGTACCCCTTTTGTTGACAAGAATATCCCAAAAAGAAACATTTGACAGGTCGAGGTGACAACTTATCTGATAGATTGCCCAACACGTGTAACAAAACAAGTGCACCCAAATATACAAGGAAAAACTTACAATTAGGTTTTAAAATCTATAGAGGAACTTGACCATGCAAAACATATAAAGGCATGCGATTAATTAAGAGGTTAAAACAGCATCGCATTCATACATAATAATAAAGTCTGAGTAACTTCAAGGAGATTTTTGTTTTTACATTCTGCTAACCCATTTTGTGGAGGAAAATATGTGTAAGATGTCTGACGGTAATACCATAGGAAGAATAAAATAAAGAAAACTTTTGATTGATATACCCCAATCAGAACTGTTTCTTTAATTCAAGCATCGAACTGTTTCTTTAATTCAATCAGAAAATGCATGACTACATCAAATTCTTCAAATTTCTTCTGTAGGAGATACAACCGAGTTACCCAATTAAAATCATCTATGAATGAAACAAAATACTTAAATCTAAATAGACCGCGAAGCTGACATGGACCCTATTCATCAGAATGAACTTTAGAAGTTGGATCCAAGGCCTATCCCAAAATGACTAGCCAAATTAGGAAACCTTTTTCCCAACTAATAAACTCAAAATCTTTGTACTCACTAATCCATGTGGGACTATTCCTTAACACTCCCCCACACGTGTAGGCCCTCTTTTGTGATTCTACAAGTGGATAATTTAGGTTTAGGCCCTTTTTGTGGCTATATAAGTGGATAATTTTAGGTGTAGGCCCTCTTTAGTGGCTCTACAAGTGAATAGTTTAGGTATAGGCCCTCTTTTGTCGCTCAACAAGGTCCACATATGAGTACTTGCTTTGATACCATCTGAAGTTGGGTCCAAGGCCCCTCCCAAAATAACTCGCCAACTTAGGAAACCTCTTTCCCAACTAATAAACTCGAGATCTTTGTACTCACTAATCCATGTGAGACTATTCCTTACCAGAACTAATTCAAACAATTTGGAGCTATGACTAGAAATAACTTGGAAACTTGCTCGACAATATTTTCCCAATTGATAGGACTCACAATCAAAAGAAATACGGCAATGAAGGAAAGGATTGATACGCCCTAACTGGTGATGAACACCCCAAGCATAGTGCCATAAGTATGAGGAGTCTACAGTAGTAAGTGCCACAGATTTTGGGAATAGAAACATCATGTAGGCATTTAATTGAGAGTAGAAGCCATCAACCAATAGGTTATGGCAGGAAGAAAAGAGAAAAAATATAGTTTTTACCCTACCAGTCCAAACTTTCTGGAAGAACCTTCAATAGAGTTGCTGAACAAAGAGGAAGAATCCACAAAACTGAGAAAATCTGCCCAAGATTGCCCGCACTGCTCTAATACCAAGTAAAGGAAGAGGTTTGAAGGAGAAAGAAAGAAGGGAAAAGTTGAAAGAAGAAGAGAGAAGAAGCTTGGCTGTGTTGGCATTCGTGCCAGAAAAGCACAAGCTCGCTCTCTCTCTTTCATTAGGGGTTTAAGTGATAATTATTGCAGAGACAAAAATGCCCTTAGTTACAAAAAGTCATATAACTCCTACAATACAAGTTTTGAATGAAACTTGAAACATAAGTATGTAAAGTAACTATCTAACTAACAGACATAAACTAGGATAAAACAAAATATAAAAATGACCAAAATACCCCTGAATGGGTATTTTAACAGGGACAAATTAATACCAAATATAATTTTGCAACATAACAGCCCATACCTTCGATGACAATGTGATATCTAGACCATACTGCTCTAGAGGATTTTCATACCCTCGAATTCTTTTGCCCCATTGTACGACTAGTATCATAACAGAAGTATAAAGACCTAGGATGCAAGCAAATTCTGCAATTCCACTAGGATTATGTGCTGTCCAGTTCTGCACAAGTGTCGGAAGAAACGGAACCACAACTGGTGACCACAAAACCAGCACCATGCAGGCAAATCCAAGAATCCTATGAATGAAGAGAAAAACACCGGACTCAGTAAGGCTATAGCTCAAAAGACAGTTACCTTCATTTCTTATGCCATTATTTAAATGTCTGTAGGTGGTATAGTAAATATATTTTGCAATTACCGACTCTCTCATTGAGAATGATAATTTCAAAACTCAGGATATTCTGATGCTTTTGACGGCTCTTAGTTTAGAATTTGTAAAGACAGAATCTGAAGCCTTTGCTTCTTTTTTAAACATAAACTTCATTACTGGAACAAAAATGTACATAAGTCACAGTTACCTTTGATACAAGGGGCGCTCAGCAATATGCAAGAATGAGATTAGTCTGTCAGTCAAGCTCATGGCTCCACGAATCCCACCCCATAGTAAAGCAATTTTACCAATCAACCTCAATGCTCCACCTTTCTGTCCCAAGTCTGCCAGCATGGCAACCAGCCTGCATAAACAAGCAAAATATAGGCTAAGTGCTATGGTACAGAAACAATATGACAAGTTGAGATTGAGAAATCAATTTTATTCAGTGACAAGGATGCTAACCTTTCTTGATCCACTTCCCCACCACTCTTTGTAGGTACCACAGGAGCAGCAACCGACATTGCTTTCTCAGCAAGACTGGTTACTATGCAGTTCTGGTTTCGTTCCTCTGGTGCCTCAAGACTGTCATGCACTTGCTGAGAATATTTCTTGTCATGAGTATGACTGAATGAACCTTCAGTGTCCTTGATGGGTATTGAGAGCTCCTTTGGCTGTGAATCCATGGTAGACAAGCGAACCAATTGCTTGAGTCAATCTCAGTTCCTTTTAACTAAATTTGTATTCATGAAAAAGAGCAATAGATGCAATTACACTAGTCACACAGCAGTAAAAGAATTTAGATAACCTTGATAATTTACCTTCCTCTGTGCCATTAGGGCAGAAGCACCCAGAGCCGCAGTAACAGCCCCAACCATGACACACTCATTTTTATTATGTTCACTTTCAGGCTTCCTTGTCCCTCTAGCGAGCAATACATCCAAATCAGCAGACTGATCCTTCTGCTCAACTGGAGGACTACGTTTGGTCTGAGCTCTCAACTCATGAGATTGATCCACCAACTTCCCACCTTGACCTTTAGCCTCAGTCTGAAAACCATCATGAAAATGTTCTCTTAGCACTGCCAAGATTGATCCAACAATAACACCTAAGGGGAGAATTCTTCTCAAGTGGCCAGTCTTCTGCACAGCTTCTAAAATTGCTTCTACAATATGCTGCCCCTGAAACTTCTCTCCAGCAGAGTCCTCAAGTTCTGATAATCCATTCAATTTCTCATTCAGGGTACATGACAGAGCTACTGCTTCTGCAACTTCTTCTAGATCATGAGAAAGATCTGGCTCCATAACCTTTGTATCAGCTATCCCAAGTCTCCGACCCACTTCAACCTTCAGAGTGTCTAATACAGTATTGCTCACCAAGCTATTCAAATCTGTTCTTCCACCAGTTTGAAGTACAGGCCCAGTGTCCTTTACATTAAAATCATCCAATGTCTTACATTCTTCAGCAGATTTGCATTCATTTTCATCATCCAATATTACATAAGATGTTTCTATAATTTTCTCTAACGGTGTTTGTGTGCTTTGTCCTGTTTCATTGCTACCTTTGCAGTAATCAGTAGACTCTCTAGTCTGTCCCAGCTGATCTAACACTTTCCATTCACCCTCTTCAGGGAAATACTCAAGAAATAAATTATTAGTGGAATCTAAATCTAATGATTTTGACACCTTTGGAGGAAACATTTTAGAGACGTATCCTTTGTATGGTAAGTTTGGATAAGGATTTATGGTAACATACAAAGGAAAATTATGTCCAGATATAACCTTGCTCAAAGTTTCCCCCATTAAAGTTGAACCAACATCTGGACTCCTAAATTTCTCCCCTGATTGATGAAATCCAACCTTATTACCTTCAGACCCAGCAAAGGTGTTCATGAATGCTGAATTTAGGGTTGGGCTGGGTTTCTTTTCTTCTGATAGAATTTCAGTATCTTGATGAGACTCTGCAACATGGTGATCTTCTGCAGGCTTTTCATCTACTTGAGTTGTATGAGATTGGACATTTACTTCATTTACACCTCCTTTTCCTAATTTAGATTCATCTTTGCCAGTAGTACTCTCAGAGGCAAAAGTAGATGGCTCATCCTTGTCGTCTTTTCCACTGACATCATGATTGGTTTCCTTTTCCAGATGATCAATCATGTCCTCAATGACTCCAAAGACACTGTTGACAGCCATTTGAGTGGAGTCATCAAATCCTGTCAGCGCATCTAATGCCTGAGAAACACTTATATGTGAAGGTTCTGAGGGCACCGAAGGCAGCGAAGACGACTCCTCAGCTTTGACAGAGCTGCTTTGGTTTGTAACCTCAACATTTTTCTCCTCGTTCTTCTGACTCTCATTCTCGTCTTTTTGCATCTTTGTAACATCCCCAGAAGATAAAACAGATGAAGATGGTGTTTCAGATTCATTGTCTGGAGAAGGCATATTTTGGTCTTTCTCTTCATTTTTCTGGATAGAAATCTCCTCCTTTGTAATTGTCTGATCTTCTGCACTTTGCCTCTCTGCTTCGTCATTTTTCTGATTCGTTTTCTGCTGCTCACCAAGATCTTCCTTAACATCTACAACTTTTGCCGTCTTGTTTAAATGGTTAACCGTCTCAATATCTGTTGCAGTTTCAATCGACCCAGAAGGTTGGGTAATCTTTTCTTGAGAAACCTCACTTTTCCCATGGCCCTGCTCTCCGTCGTCAGAATCATTTTTATCAAAATCATGCATTGTGCCCTCATTAATGTTATCCATCTGATACTTACCATCCTCTGAAGATTTTTGAGATTTCCCTGAAGCCTGTTCTGAACCTGTTGTCGCAGCCTGCAGATTTTTCCCTCTAAATTTTTCTTGAAATTTTGACTTTACTTCTGATGTGACATTTGGAACCCAATGGATACGCTTCAGCCCTTCAAGGTTTACTCCCTGAGTTTGTACAATTTCAGAAACAGTAGACGTTAGCTTTCCTCTGACATCATCAGGCACAGCTTCCTGCAAGGCTTTCATAAACGTTTCTCCCTGACTAACAGCTGTTAAAACCTGGAAGAGAACATCAAGTCATGCATTTTGCATAGACTAGATATGTAAAAGAATCAATATGATAGATGATAAAGCAAAAAACGAAGTATGGGCATGCAAACAATTAAGCTTTACCTTTTTCTTTTGCTCATCTGAAAGGGTATTAGGTATAGTTACATCAAGCATGTTCATAACAACTTCTGCTGTCTGTAGTACCTGGCCACTTTCAACATCCGATGAATCTTCCTCTTCTTCTTTGACTAAATTACCGCCATCTAACCGCTGCAATGGCTCATGCTGTTCCACGACTTCTGGTTCTAAATTTTCCCTGATCTGTTTGTTCTGTAAGTCCATCCTTGTTCCAAAATAACTGGTAGAGTTATCTTGAACCTTAATATCACTTGCTTCAACCAGATCTTTTATCTGATCCATGGAGTATCCATTTAAAACATCTGATCGTGTTTGGTTCAAGAGAGCACCCCTGCTCTCATACTTGTCACTTGAATAAGATGCATTCGAATAATAAGTGCTCCGGATATCACTCCTCGTAGAGATTTTCTCATCTGAAGACCTAGCATCAACCATTGCAAGCCCATTTGATGGGCTGATGGTTATATCCACATCTTTAAGAAGAGGATGGCGACCCTTTAAAAGAGCAAGCTCCACAGCTGCGAGCCACTGCGGGGACCACATGGATAGACATCAGAGAATCACTGGCAACAAACAAAAAATTTGGCATCACATCATAATGCAAATGAGAAATTCAAGATAATCAGAAGAAGAACACTTTGCATTTCATTCAAGCACCTTTTGCTGATTGACTAATAGCTATGAGCTCCTTTAGTTACTTTAAACAATATACCATATTAAAAAGATTTTCTTCAAATTCAAGCACTAGTCTCAATGTCTTAGATAGAGCAAAATGTTGTATTGAAGAGCAGGTATGAAAAAAGTCTTACATGACTCTCACAGCAAGAAGCCTCACAAAGCAAAAATTATTATGGTGGAGTCTTACAAGAATCTCACAAGAGGAGGTCTCATAGAAGAGTCTCAGTTAAAGGTGTTGTTCTAGGACTTATTGTTTAGTGTTTAACTTTGGGTGTAACTGGGACAAGGGTAGTTTAATTGTAATTGGATTGTACCTCTACTATAAATAGAGGCTTATGTACTCAAATCACATCAAGTCAGTCAACTTTTTCTCTTTTATAGAAATTCAACATGGTATCAAAGCAGGTTTTGTGAGTTGACTTGGTCAACCGATAGAGAGAATGTTATCCTTTTCTAATATATCATCTCCAATAGTATAGTTTCGTATTCTATTTTTTTTCTTTCTTTCATGTCCCAAAACTCATTGTTTTCTTGGGGTTTGCACCATCATACTGAACTTTTCATATTTCAAATTATATATTGACGGAAAGATCTTCAAGTCTACGCAAAAATAAGTTTGTCAATAGGAGTTTTCTACAAAGAGAAATCGATATTTGAAACAAAAAAGGTCAAACTGCAAGAGAGGTTCGAGCAGCAGCAGAAAACTTCACTTTTCGAGTCGTTTAAGCCATCAAGAACAAGACTTTATATAAAAAATTATATATCAAAGCAAATATCTTTAAGTCTATTTTCTTACCTATCCAACAAATTCTCAATCTCAATTTTCTAGAGGGAGATATCGATTTCAGAAAATTCAATGGTCATGATGGCCAAAGAAGAAAGAGTACTCAATTGGGCAAGATTAAAGAGTCTTAAATCTATCAAAATCTTTCTCTCAAAAGAAGTATACTTTATGAAGAAAAGCTATTCTTGGATAAAAGGTATCCAAGTCTAGTTTCAGAAAGAGAAAATTTTATGTCAATTTGATCTATATTTAAGGAGATTTTGCATTGGAGTCAGCAAGGGTCAGGCTACAGAACGTAGCAAATCAAGAGGTCCTAAAATATTCAAGAACGAAACTTTTTATGTCAAATTAGGTATCAATTTAAAGCTCATTGAGTCTAGTTTCTTTAGCAACAAACTGTTTGTAATCCTGAACTATATTTTTAGAGATATCGATATCATAAATACCAAATGTTAGTTCTACCAAAAATCTCTTCTTTTTTCCTATTTTCTCCCCTATTATCTCTCCATGCATTGAGTGAATTGAGTTTCCTTTTCTCCTAATATATGAGTTTTTTAGCCAAGTTTCTCTTCAAATCAGAGAATTTCGGTCAGACTTAATCACTCCATGATGTACTCATTCAAGGTGTGCAATATCTTGTTTCAATATTGTTTTTAAGTTTTGCGTATTTATTACTTCGTTGTGCATCTTCCAAATAGTTAACTTCGAAAAATATGGTCACCCTAAAAAAGTTATAATTGGTCAAGTTTATTAGGTTTCAGTGTTATAGTCTCCCCTAGTTCTAAAAAAAAAAAAGGTCAATTTGGAAGTATGAGTGTTGCACTGTCGCCTCCTTCTAATTAAAGTTGTTTTTTCTCTAATGTTTTTTTTTAGTTTAGCATCTTATGTTTTTATCACTTCAGAGCAATACCTAGACCCACTACCTAAAAAGTATAAAAGTATGCCCAAACATCCAGCTTGAGTCAAGTCTTTTGTCCTTCACCCAATAGGTGATTTGTGTTTGAGTTACCCTTAAAAAGTGAATAGTCTCTTTGTTAAGCCCTAAAGATCAGTTTTTCCGCCTTGGAAATTGAGCGGAGTGTGTTTTAGACTATGACCATTTTAACTAGTGTATGGAGCTTTATCGTATGGCTAGAAGTGATTTTCTTCTCTCACATTGTGCTTTGTCCAAGTTGGGTCTATATGTCTTTTTTATCCCCAACTTGAAGAACAGAAGTAGATGAAAAAGTACAAGAAAGAGGTACTTTATTCCACATGTTGCGGTAATTTTTGTGTGACACAAAATATTCACAAAAGGGGGAGAACAAAATATAAAAAATTTTGCATCTAGGAAGATTTTTTTTCAACAAAAGAAGATTAAAGACCAAGAATTTTTTTCCTTGCAAGTTGGAAGTTATAAACTCCACCTTGAGGGGGAGTATTAAAGAGCAGGTATGAAAATGTCTTACATGACACTCACAGCAAGAAGTCTCATAAAACTAGAAATTATTATGGTGAAGTTTTACAGGAGTCTCATAGGAGGAGGTCTCACAGAAGAGTCTCACTTAAAGGTGTTTCAGTTATGTTAGTCTTCTATTTATGTTCAATTATTCAATTGTTCTAGGACTTATCGTTTAGTGTTTAACTTTAAGTGTTACTGATACAAGGACAGTTTAATTGTAATTGGATTGTACTTATTTCCTCTATTATAAATAGAGGCTTATGTACTTAAAATACATTAAGTCAGAGAAGTTTTTCTCTTTTCCAGAAATTCAACATGTTGCAAAGGGCAGAAAAATATGACACATTCTTATAAGAAAATCGGGATAGAAAAGATTAAAACAGAAGAAAAAACACAGAAAGATCACATGATAGAATGCTGAAAGGAAGTAATGAAATCATGAATTTCCAATGCATGGAAGCCCACTTGAACAACTTTAATTGCAGAAACATTCATTTTGTAAACCAGATCACGCCCTCAAGGTGATGGGCCCACACACCGCAAAAATAAAATAAATAAATAAATAGCTGGATAATGAGATCACTCCTGTCACAATTTCACAGTTTGAAACTATTGTTTTTTAGTTCCTTTCAAAGTAAAAAAATCATTGATAGCATGTTTATTAGGACAACAGATAATGCAAACAAACTCAGCATAACATGAGTAATTGAATAATATTTTTAAAGAATAATGAAATAACCTGGTACCTCAATGACAAGATTCAAGCACCATTGGGCTGCAGATCTCTCCCTAGTGACAGTATTTGGAGGTAAACATGAGCACAAAAGCAGACTTGTAAAAGGATTTTCTGATATTGAACTTCGTGGAACTGAAAAAAGTGGTACTGTCCCATCATCACTCTGCTAAAATATAAGAAAATATGAGAAATGCAAGGCTTGTTGGTCAAAACATACACAAGTTTCATGCAAACACACGTTGATAGACATGTTTCTTGTGGATCATTTGTTTCAGAAAATGTATTAAGATGGTCCACTAGTAAAATCACTTGTTTCGTGCTGATATAGTGAGATATCCTAGCTCTATAAATCCTGTTAAAAATCAACAATAAGAGTTCGTACGACATACAACCAATTATAATACCATTAAAGGCAGTGTAGAGTTGCAAATTAGGTGTTAAGTTGTGGAGCCTAATCAACGCCTTACACTGAGTCAATACGCGGATCAACGCCTTACTCATGTATTGCGGTTGCCCTAATTTTTCCTTTATATTTGGGGGCGTTGCTATTAGGGTTTTATTATCATCACGTAGAAGGAATTTGATTTGCAGCCCGAGAAAGGTTAGAGAAAAACACTTGTAAGTGTGTACGATTTCTCTTTGTAAACTATTTCATCTTCAAAGTGGAATACTGCAGTAGCAGAAGACAAGATGTAGTCTCACCTTGAAGCAAACCTGTATAAATCTTATTATTATTACTCTCGTTAGTTTGGAATTAGGGCGTCTAATTCCTAACATTAGGGTTGGAAAGCAAGAGAAGAGAAGAGAGAAGAAAACAAGGAGGGGGAAACCTAGAGTTGCCACACAAGAGTTAGGCTTCAAGCTTGACCCTTTGCCCTATTTATGTTGACTCTAAGTGAGATTACAAAAAAAGGATATGTATGCACCACACCTCCCCCCCCCCCCCCCCCCCCCTCCTCCTCCTCCTCTCCCTCTCTCTCCTTCACAATGAATACATCATGATTAAGTAGCCTAAACATCAATTTGAAAAACAGAAACTGATACATATGCAACCTATGAGAGAGAGGATATAAAGACTAAACAATCATAAGTAAAATGACAAAACTATCACAGTACCACTGAGTCTAATAACTCCAAAGATAGATTAAACTAAAAGACAAGTTATTCAGTTGAAAGTGGAGTGGGTATTAAATACGCTGGGAAATCTCTTTTAAGGGTATTGAGATAAAAAGGGAAAAGCAATCACAGGCCCAGACTCACAATGATTGAGAAAAGGATCAATGTTTTTTGCAGATTCAGTAACCAACCTATTAGGGAACCTACACCCACGACAATTATTTTTAAAACATTTATAAGAAAATGCACAATATTACTTAAACAAGGTTCACAAGCAAGACGATTTCTCCACTTTTTTGGATGTTTTACACATGAGTTCAGTTAAAGAATCTTACAGAAGATAAACAACAACTGTAACCCAGATCTTCTTCTAAAGGTTCAAGTTGCACACCTGTATAAAGAAGACAGGAATCTTTAGATTGCCAACCAATTGCCTTGTACTGGACTGAGAGTAAAACTCTTCGATAGTTTTAAAACCATAAGAAATCATAGATATTGCTTCTTCAAAATCCCGTACACAAGTGGCTGATAGACCATCTTGGACATTGAAACCTTTTGATCTGCCTTGAAAGAGCTCCTGAACATCGAATTTGAGACAGACCAATCACATTTCAGAATTCTTATCATAAAGAGATGAAGATACAATGCAACTAAACCACATCAAAGCTTGAGATTGGCAGAAATAGGTAATACTGAAAGGTGCTGATACTTTCTCACTTTGCCAGTTGTATGTAGCAAAAAGGTAAAGTTATCACACCCAAAGAGTAACGATCAACCTCCCCCCAACGCACACACACACCCAAAAATATCCCAGACAAAAGAAATAATGGTGAATCGCCATCATTTGTTAAACAAAAGAAAAATCAAAAGTAGCAAAGAAGCAAAGTTATCACGCTCAAACAGTGACGATCAATCTCCCCCCAACGCACGCACACACCCAAAAACATCTCCAGACAAAAGAAATGATGGTGCATCACCACCTTTTGTTTAACAAAAGAAAATAAAAGTGACATATTCTATCAAAACAATTCCGACCTTGTTAGCACGCAGAATATCTATCAATCCACCAGTGAGTTTCTGGTCCAAAATAATGCGATGTGGATATGACCTTGTAGCTTCTTCCAAGTCAAAAGGATTATCTATGCATGCAGCAGCTGTCAGAGGTGTCCTCTCTGCGACTTCACCAAGGTATTTTGTCAGCATATTTGCACCATATCCCCAACCAATACCCATCATTGTGGACCATGGCCTAGACTTGCTAATGAATTGTATAGTAGTGGCAATATCATCGCTATCAGCTGCAGAAAACAGCCTATGCACAAACCCGTTAAAAGTAGTCAAGAAAATGAAAGAGAGTGTATAATTAAATATGTATTAGGCAAGAAGAAAACCCCTAAATGTATCTGTCCAACACTCGTAACTATTTTTCTTTTGTCAGAAATATCTGTTTACAAGACAAGTACCAAGCAGTTGTTGATCAGATGGTGGGACAGAGATAACCCAATCCATCACAAAGCAAAATGAGAGTATAAGCAAGTTAAAGAAGTCTAAGTACCAATATTCCTCATATTCAGGTATACAATTACTTGCATATTTAGACTTGTAATGTCACCATCTGATCTTTCTCAGTAATCACTAAAAAACTTAGCTCCTACCACGTCTGGAGTAGCTATGAGACTCCTTTTCCACTGCTCGCTCACTGTTATTCCAAAATCCTTAGTTAGGCTAGCATTTTCTCAAGTCTTTCCTGACAAGATTCATGCAGGCCGTTTACAGGTTCCCTCTATTTTGGTTAGGTCATCAACCCAGTACTAGAAGAAACACCTTCTCAGCATCATTAGAACATTTCACATGACTGTTTCACATTTCTTTGTCTCTTTGAATCAATCCTAAATGTGGTTAAATTTTATTTTTTTAATCACACATTCCTTACTTCTGTCACATATATCTCAAATTCTCCATTTTCACATATCTGCCAGAGTTGATTTCAGTAAATATAGTTTTCTTACTATCCAAAATGACCATATAGAACATCTTGTCCAATAGGTTGCTTGTAGAATTCAGTCTTAACCTTGTTGAAAGTGCTGGATGCAAAACATGTTAGATATTAATAGGCACATTAGTACCCCAGCATTTCTCCTGTGAAACACATTCACATACCCCAGCATTTCTCCTGTAAAACACATTCACATCAATCGCTCTTGCAAAAGCTAATAGAGTAGACAACAGAAGGAGTCTCTTTGAGAAATAAAGCCCTCTATCCATATCACACTCATATTTTCTAGAATACGTTAATCAAAATTCTACTGCTAACTTCTCCAAAAGAAAAAAACGACTGCTGATCCCAATAGGAACATCCATTGAGCTTCTTTTTTGTTTTTTATGGAGCAGTTCCATTGCGCAATTATGAACTATCTTTTTCAATCCAAAAACATTATAAACTATACTAAGCTCACATAAATTGCAGTTTTAAAAATCATTACTAGCATCAACTTCCCAGCCATTAAAAATCTACAATCTCCCATTTTGCATCAACTTCCCAGCCATTAAAAATTAACAGTCTCCCATTCTGCATCAACTGGAAGTTCTAAACCATATTGATGATTGCAATGACTGGCTCTATCCTGAAAATATCCATTAATGAAGCCATTTAGCTCGAGCCTTTATGGGACACCAATTTAATTGCACGGAAAAATTCTATAAAAAAAAAAAAAAATTGATTGCTAGGGGCATTAATGAGAAAAGTAATTGTTTAAAAGCTTAAATATTTGCCGTCAAGTTCTGCTACACTTTCCACAAATAAAGATAATTAGATAAGACATGTGGCGTTGCGATTGTACAGAAAAGCTAACAAGCTCAGCGGATACAGAGACAGCGAATAAGGTATTTTCCACTATTAGAAACTGGGTTTGCAGAAGAAAAGAATATGAGGTTCCTGTGGAGAAAGTGGGAAAAAATTCCTACAGGAACTATAGCTTTATCTTTGCAACAAGATAATATATTACCCAGCAGGAAAAGATTTTAAAGCCTGAGGAATATTTTTTACTCATCCAAAAAGACGTAGTTTACTATCAACGAGCAAATTGAACTATCAGATTAAAAGAACAAAAAACCTACCGAGCCGTAGTTAGAGGTGAACCAGCGGATCCTCGAGGATTCATTACTACGGGAAAGTACCCACATTTCAGTGCCTCGCAAACAAAAGATCTTACATTCTTGTCCATACTGCCTTCAGCATTACCCGGAACGAGCAAGAGAGTTGTATCCAACCCGTGCTCTTTCGTCAAATCCAAACTTGCTGGCCAATCCAAAGATAGCACACCTCCATCTTGGGTACCGATGCAAACTCGCTGATATAAAAGCTTCTCCTCGAAACCAAACCGATCTTTTTCCAAATTAGCAGCAGGAATTTTTCCCATATCGCAATTCATAAAGTGTCTTTCGTCTTTCATTAGCCTCTCGTTCACACCTTCTAAAAGCTCAGCTTCCTGGAAAGATATGGACGGGCACCTAAGTAACACAAATCGGTTGAACGGCGTCGGGCTCGCAACCAAAACCCACTCCCCAATTACGGAGTTCTCAGATTCTGCTTCTTTTCTGCGTCTGGAAAAATATAAAGCACCAGCACCGGCGAAGCCTAATGCCGGGGCCATTAGGTCGAGAGAATTCAGGGAAGGAAACAGAGAAATCAGGTTATGGAACAGACTATCAAACGAAAGGGACGCTACCGGTCCTACACGACTCGGAAGGATGAAATTTCGCCCGGTTTTGAGCCGCCGTTTCTTCCAGACCCTATACTCGCGAAGTTGAAGAGTTGCCAGTGGAAAATTCAGGTACCTAGAGCTCAGAAATGAAGACTGAAACCACGGAGGAGAAGAATTCGATCGAAAATTCATTTTCAAGATCGGTGACGACAGAAGAAATGAAGTTCCTTCTAAGAAAGTAGTTCATAATAAGTGTCTTCTCTTATTTTCACTCCTTCAATAATGGATGGAGGAACAAAACAAAAGAGAAGAGTAGTAGAAAACAGAAGAAAGTTCCGGATAGAGAGAATTGAGATCCAGTTGAGGGGTGGGGCGAAGAGAAATATCTCCAGAGAGGCTGAAGCGCAGAGATCGAGACAGTAAGAGCTCCGGAGGGAGCGCGCCACGTCCAGCGACAGGTGGCCAGATCAAACAAGATTCGTGCCGACGCAAAGACTTTTTCCCTTCCCGCGAAAAAACAAACACACGCCACGTCAGAAACGTAACCGAACCCTGTAGCCGTTGATCAATAACCACACTAGATCACCAAAGACCGTTGATTCTTAATCATGTTCCGTTCATTTCCAGTTTCCAGAAGACTTAGAGCGGGAAGTAAAATCAGACAAATTCTTACGGCCACGGGGAAGTGAATTGGAAGTGAAATGACAAATGGGCGGCTGAGAGGCGAGGAGAAGGATAAGCCAAAACGGCAATAGTTGACATGTCAACGAGCTGTAAGCCAAAAGCGGCAACGAAGAAGATGAGCCGTTCATTGCCCAAATGGATTGTCTTATGCAGCTCGAGCCCTTCCTTAGTGATTTTGGACTATTTCTTTCTGACAGAATTTTAGAGGGACCAGCCTCAGATCCCCCCCACCCCCACTCTCATCTTTTCATCTTGTGGATTTGCACGACAAAAAAATGTTTCAACATAGACAACGACGATAAATTTGCTTGCACTGTTTTGTGTAAGAATCATGGAGACGGTTTATGATTAATAATAAAATAAATAAACTTGTTTCATTGAAGTAATCGCCAATGCTAACAAGGGAGAGCCCTTAAGTCGGACAAATTCAGCAGAGGGAAAGCACAATCAATCTCCTAATGGCTAAGCTTGTTTCCTGCTTAACTCGCTTAATCGTCTCTGCAATCCTCATAGGAGTGTTATTCAAGGTCAATGGCCGCTCGCTCCGGCAAGCAACCTCCGCTTTCTTCATCTTTGGCGACTCCACTGTGGATCCCGGAAACAACAATTTTATCCACACCAACCCGGAAAACCGAGCGAACTATCTGCCTTACGGTCAAAATGGCTTCTTTGATGAACCAACCGGACGGTTTTCTGATGGTCGAGTGATCGTGGACTTTCTGGGTAATGTATAATCACTGCAAATCTGTAGAGTTTCTGGCTTAACTATCTCTTCATTTTAACATTTGCATTCTGTGAAAGCCAACACAATACAGTTCCCCGTTTCCAAATCTTGCCACGGCGAAATGCTATCTGGATTTGGAAAATGAGAAGGAAAAGACATTGTAGTCTTGTTAAAGGCCTTCTTCTCAATCTGGGGTACGCGGTTGGATAATCTTTTCATAGTGCATTGATGCAGCAACTTATGCCGGGCTTCCGGTCATTCCTCCGTTCCGGCAACCTTCTGCTGAATTCGTCCATGGGGCCAACTTCGCGTCCGGTGGAGCAGGAGTTCTTCCTGAAACTAACCAAGGCTTGGTACTTGAGCTTTTTGTTCTTGATTGCTCCTTTCCGTAACTAAAGGTTCCATAGATGACAGGAATCGTAAATATTTCAAATCAATGTTTTTAACCAACTAAACATTTAAATTTTTTTACGAAGATTAAATTAGAACATTTTTTGCTTACGAACCGGTGTAAATTTTCAAATAAAACAAAAATCAAATCTCATGACTCTTTGGCATTTCTGCAGACGATTGATCTTCAACAGCAGCTCAAGAACTTCGAGGAAGTACAGACCAAACTAACTGAAAAACTAGGAGAAGCACAGGCAAAAGAGCTGATATCACAAGCCGTTTACTATTTCAGCATCGGAAGTAACGAGTACATGGGTGGTTACATGGGAAACCCTAAAATACGAGAGCTATACCCTCCAGAAGTTTATGTAGGAATGGTCATCGGCAACCTCACCACAGCAATCCAGGTGAAGTACGCCAGCTACACTTACTCATACAACGAAATCTCCTTCTCCTTTGTAAAAATCCGATAACCAGAGATTGAAAAAATCATTACCAGACTGTGTATGCGAAAGGTGGGAGGAAATTCGGCTTCTTAAGCTTGTCGCCACTGGGTTGCCTGCCAGCGTTGAGAGCATTAAACCCCAATCCCGAAGCCGGTGGATGCTTCGAAGATGTTTCAGCGCTCGCATTAGCACATAACGATGTTCTCTCGTCCGTGCTCACCCGCCTCGATCATCTGCTTCCAGGCTTCAAATTCTGCAACTCCAACTTCTACAAGTGGCTTGGCGACAGAATCACTCACCCCACGAAATACGGTAAATTCTAGATTTCATCATTCCTAGGAGTCAGTAAACTGCAATTTCAGCAAATGAGGTGAAGGGAGTGAGGGCGTCAGGCTGCCATTTCAATCACTGTACATAACAGTTGTATCTTCTGACACTGCATGATTTGAGCATGAAGGTTTCAAAGACGGAATGAACGCTTGCTGTGGGACGGGGCCGTTCGGAGGCATCTTCACCTGTGGTGGGAACAAAACTCCGGCCGACTACGACTTGTGCGACAATCCTAACGATCATGTATGGTGGGACTCCTTTCATCCGACGGAGAAGATTCACGAGCAGTTCGCCCAAGCCCTTTGGAGTGGACCACCTTTGGCCGTGGGTCCTTACAATCTGGAGAAACTCTTCTTCGAAAACGAAAAACTCACGATAGCTGACGTCGTGGACAGTGAAGACTCCAGTTTCGCTCGCGGGTGACTGGATTTTTTCTCTGCTCTCCTTTCTCATTGATTTGCGTTAATTTCAGATGAGAATGCCGGTTTATTTAGTAAAACTGTGATAAATTTCAAACGTTGCTGTGCTATTCCCTGAATAAAACAAGATTTCTCCTCCTTCCAATACCTGCAAATTCAGTTTCCCTTCCAAGATCTAACTAAGATCATGATGAAACGCGACTTCCCAGATCGTCTTGCCCAACGACTCAAATCTTTCCGTCCATTTATTCGAATTTGGCTACAAAATACAAGTGGGTGGAAGCCACCGCGTGACTTCTATAAAGAGGATGAGCCTGGTAACATCTACGGCCACCTCCGATGAGCCGTTTTCAATGCTATTTGAGAGCCACGTCGCTTGCTTTTCCTCTCCCGTTTCTTTTTCTCCAGCTAAGATTGGCAGGTTTGGCTTTCCATTTCAGAACCGTGAAACACAAGTGATTTCACTCCTCGTTTTATCCTTTTCGATGGCGAAACCCCTCGCTTTCCCTATCTCATCTTCCCCCACATCTCCCTGCCAACTGCCGCCAACCATTTAAAGTGGTGACAGTATGCAACCGTTGCGTGTCTTTTTGTGAAGACCTTCTTTACCTTTTTATTTCCTCGGATTATCAAAGGAAAGGAGGTATTTAACTCTGACGACAATTGTTTGAGCACATAAAAATTTTGTATTTTCATACTTGATATAGTTCAATTTTTGTTGATCAAATCTCATTACAACCAATATTAGTTCATTTTGTTGATCATTATGCATGATTCTAGGTTTAGTAAGTCTTGATGTTTTATGACAGTCTATAATTGACTTAGTTTTCAATCTACACTTTGCTATAAAATTAACTTATGGGGCCAGGGAAAACCTAATTCCCGCCTGAATCGAGTCGGTTCAGATCTACTTTACCTGGCGAATCTTTTTGTTTGTGTTAATGTGTGCATTGAAAAGAAGGCAAAGAGGAGAAGAAGATCAGAGAGATGAGCAGGGAGACAAGCATATAACAAAGAGAGCAAGGAGAAGATAAGTGGGTGCAGAGTGAGCAAGCTAAGGGCGACCGAGACAAAGAAGAGAAGACGCATTTTACCTCTGATAAAGGATTCATTTCTTCCTTCGGTGTTTGCAACGTTGAATCCAGAGACGATTCACGAAGAATGTCATCTCGATGATGGCCAAAAACAAACAAAAAAAACGATAAAGTGGATGCGAAAAGAGAAATCCTGAGGGTTGGGTCTTGGATCAATGGCAAATTAATAAAAAAATGTATATTTTATTTCCTTTTATTATATTTTCATAATATATATTATTTATTTTTTATTTTTACCAATAAATTAATATTAAATTTAAAATTTCTTTATTTATGGTTATGTTATTTATGGTTCTCTTTTTTTAATTATTTGTTTATATCATCATTACTTTATTTAATTTTACTTACCGTTATTAATTACATTTTTATTTTATTTTTAACTTCTTTTTGTGTCAATAGTGACCGAGTTGATTCGATGAGGTTATCAAATTAATTCAGTAAACTCAACTGGGTCAACTAGTTTTTTTTTCCTCTGTTCTGCCGACCTATTCGAATGAACCCGGTTGAACACGAAAAAAAACGTGTGGTTTGACGATTTCTCAGTCGGGGCCTGCTTCGGGATTCCACACTCTCAATTATTGCTCGTCCTCAACCCATTGTGTCCACGTCGGCCTCATGAGCTGTAAGGACGACCGAGACAACACGTGGCGCTTCTGTCGGCGGAAAGAACAAGATACCGTGCTCGTTTCACGTGCTCCTTACTGAAACGTCCCCATATTCCACGTCATTCTTCCCGTTTACACTCGATCCCAGTAGACCTTCACTCGTGGCACGGTCGGAACTCCCATGAGCCGCACTCGATAAAAAAATTAACCCAAGAAAAGAAAAAAAACCTCGAGGAATTGTCAAAGCCGACCTAAGGTCAATTATTTCGAATTATAATTTAATTTATTAGGAAGTTTATAAAAATCTAGACGAATAACCAAACAGCGTACGGGGACCACATGACGAAGATCGTTCGCGATCTCCAAACAGCACATCATCGGTGGGGTCCATCACCCATGAATATTTTTCATAAATATTCAAGAAAATGATATTTAAATAGATTAATACATAAAAAAAGAGGCGACAAATACGAAGACGGAGATGACGAAGCGGTTGGCAGAGACGTGAACAGCTAGCAAAAACTGACGGAAGATTAATAGAGCCACCGCACCAAATGATTATGTTATTAATCATAAGGTCTTTCTTTTATATTTTAATTGGATTAAATTATTTTGTTAATATATTTTCCGAAGGAGCCACATCTTTGCTTACACGTGACCAGCGCTAAACATGCTAGCGCATAACTGATACCACCCAGGTGCTAAGTCTACACACATGTCGAAAAATCACTGGAAAGACAACTGTCAATACGTGTCCACCCTTTTCTGTTTTCCTATTGGTCTAGGCTTCCAGCTCCTTAATTTCTTTGGTTTTCTCATTAAATTTGTCTAATTTCTTTGGTTACAGAAATATAAAACTCCGACTTCTCATCGGTGCGGGCAAGCAATCCAGTGAACGAATTCAAGCGTCGAGTCGTGCAAGGAAAGGTGGAGTTTCTTCTTGCTTTAGGTTTGGGTCGACTATGCTGAGAAGTTACAGTCCAAGTGTCCTTTTTTATTTATTCAAGCAAACTTTTTGCAGAAATTTTCCTCCTCTTTTTAATGCCCTTTTTTATTTAACTAGAAAACTATTATCGACAATAGAAGAAAAGAAAAACGGATTTACTAACGGATCCTGGATCCGGGTCCGAAGGTAATCCGTTAATATTGTGTTGGGGGAACTGAGAATTGATGAAGTTCGTTTAGGAGAATAAACACGATGGAAGTCTAGACTCGGACGATTCTAGTAGTTGGACCCGTCGGGGACAGGTAGAGTTAGAGTCAGGGTCAGAGGCAGAGGCAGAGCCATTTAATGCAACATTTGGAGCTGCCAATAATATCTCATTTAAATTTATTTTGGTCTAATTTTTCTGTTGCTCTGCAATTCCATGCGTTTTTCACGTACGCTTTCGGCTACCGAAATAAAAGAAAGAAAAATGATAATCAGGGGGTGGAGAGGAGGAGTGAGGGAGTTTGGTTTATTTTGGTTGTTTGGCCGTGTCAATAAAAAGGCCAGCTATCAAAATCGATTTTTCCCCTTTCCTTTTTTTTTTCTGTGGATTTGAGTCTCCGAAGCTGTGGCTTTCCTTTGTTCGTGCACGATCTGAAAACTTCTGGAAGACGAACTCGGACCGAGGGAGGGAAGGAGGAAGCTCTTGATCTCATTTTTTTATCACAGGTCTCTGATTTTTTCTTCTTTTTCTTTTTCTGTTTTCCTTTTTTCTCCCTCGGCGTACTCGCCTTTCCTCGCTTTCCGAGCTCGTGTTTCGAAGGCCTTTTTGAGGATCACAGACCCTTAACAGTCCCCTCCCCAAAAAAAGCTTCCTTTTGTTTCTTTTCTCGTTTCTTCTCGTGAATGGAAGACGAGGAGTTGCACGAGGCGTGAGGAGTTGAAAAATGCTATATCTGAAGCAACCGAGCGCCGTGTTAGGGTTTTTGGAGCACTGAATTGTGGTGAGATCTGGTCCTCGGATGCTCATCTGATTGTTCCCGAGCTCAGGCTCGGGATCAAAACCATGGCGACCGAGAACGAGCCGCCGGCTCGGATCGAAGAGGTCCCGTACCGGAGCAGCGACTACTTGCAGAAATTCAGGCTCTACGAGACTCGATCAGTAAGATTTTCTGTTTCCTTAATTCTATCCTTTTATACGTTTTCATGTGTTTACTTCTGTAAAAGTAGGTCTTTCTTCTGTTTTTGTTCGGCGTATTTTGATCTGATGCTGAGCTGAACTTACCTTTGATCTGAATTCGTTCTTGAAGACGACGTCTTTTTACATTTTTCGGGTTCCCCGGATTCAGAAGCAATTGTTGGCTGCCCGAGCTTTAACATTGCGTAGTTTCGTGGTTTACGATCATGAATATTTTCTCAATCATGTTGCTTCTTTGAATTAATTCTCTCTGAATCAAACAGCTGTTCCCCGTGTTTCCCTTCGCTGGCGGACTTCCAATTTTTGCTTGTGTTGTTTGTTTGATCCAATCCTACATTGTTTTCTCCTCGGAGTCATTTGTATGTTCATATTCAACTCTCTTCCTAACATAATCTGTGATCCAAGAGGTTTTTCTTCTTAAATTAGCTGGAGATTTATTTTACTACTATATCTATTCAAATCTTCTTTCTTCGCTTCAGTTTCATGATAGTTTCTTATGCATCCTGGTGTTTACACCGAAAGTAAGAAGCTACTTTGCAATTTATGATGATTTTCTGTCATTGTTTACTGCATTGCTCTATAAGGACAATTTAACCCTTTGCGTGGCTTGTTAATTGTCTAAAGAGGGCTTAATTTGACCACTGCTGATAACTTTTTTTTTTTTTTTTTTGGTTATTTTCAATTTTAAAACTCTCTCTGTGGTTTTCCTGTGTTTGTCAATCCATTAGTTAGTAGTATTGTTTTCAGCATCTCAATGTCATGTTTTCCTCTGCTCTATATGTGTAAGAATTCTTTTAAAGAAGTTTTGGTTGTTGGTGTTCCAAGGTAGTGAACTGTTATTTTGGCTTCTAAATGCTTGTTAGGCTTGAATGAAATAATAGCTTGTGGTGTACCATCTGCTATTGATTAGATATTTAGTTGTTTTTCCTCTGATTTAATTTTAACTGTATTTGTGACAGATTAATTTGTATTGGTCATTTCTTGTTGATTTTTTTTCCTTTTTTTTTTTTTGGTAATTGACCTTTTGTCATTTATAAATTGATGTGAATTTTTCAATGGATTATTTTATCCTCCCTAGGTTTTAATAGTTATAAACATGTGGAGGTGGTAAAGAAAACCACATCTAATTCTTGTTTATTGTGCAACAGAAATTTTATATGATTGGCAGAAACAAGAATAGAACACTCTGGAGGGTATTAAAGATTGACAGACTGGAACTTACTGAGTTGAACATTCGTGAAGATTCTACCACTTATTCACAAAGTGAGTGTTATGATCTTTTGAAGCGTATACATGAGGGAAATCGGTCCACTGGTGGACTGAAATTTGTCACCACTTGTTATGGAATTATAGGTGTGTGAATTTGAATTGTTTTTTTTTGAATAATTATCTGAATACAACTCTCCTCTCCATTGGTATTTATTATACAATTATTACATCTTTATATTTCTGTTATTCTTCAGGGTTCATAAAGTTTTTGGGGCCTTATTATATGCTGCTTATCACAAAAAGAAGACAGATAGGAGCTATTTGTGGCCATATGGTTTATGCTGTCACCAAGAGCGAAATGATCCCACTTCCAAATTCTTCTGTGCAGTCAAATATGACTTATTCTAAGAACGAGAACAGGTCTTATGTCCATTCTGTATGTAAATGTATAATGTCCATATTGATACTTACAGAGGACTCTGTAGTAGTAGTAGTAGTATCAGAACTTTGTATTCATTGACTTGTATCTAGAAAAGTATGTCCCATGCTTTTTACTATCCTTTCATTTCAAATTCAATTTTTTTAAATAAATTGTGAAATTGGAGGACTTCTCTGACTACCCTTGTGCTCATTGTAAGTCTTCTTTGTTTCTTTTTTCTTTTCTTTTTTGTCATTAAATCTGTGGCATAAGCTGACTTATCTCAAGATTTCTTCAAGGAACCTTGCATTTCTTAGTAGGTTAATATTGTTTCTAGTCAGTGGAGACCTATGTCTATCATTTAAGCTCTACAGTTTTCTTTACCCCATTTTACTTTTCCATTTAGCTTAGAAATTTGAAATAGTATTTATGCTTGAAATCATAATATTTTGTTATTCTTTTTTAATTTCTCTCCTTAATTCTACTCAGAGATGTCGTATATTCACGTAATTTTGTGTTTTTTTTCCTTTTCGGTGAAATAGATACAAGAAGCTCCTATGCACTGTGGATCTTACAAAGGACTTCTTTTTCAGCTACTCATATCATGTTATGTGTAGCCTTCAGAAGAATTTATGTAATGATGAGACAGGTCAAGTTCTGTATGAGACAATGTTTGTCTGGAATGAGTTTTTGACTCGTGGAATTCGGAATCACCTTAAGAATACTCTATGGACTGTTGCTTTGGTGTATGGCTTCTTCAAACAGGTGATCTGTCGATGTTCTGGGTACTCAATTCCCAGTTCTGAATCCTCAAATATTTTTTCTTTTGTGCTACCATGCATGCTGTATTATAAAAATTTATGATCTTCAGAACTCCACTCAGTAACTGAGTTAATTTTATTTTCATATGAGTAATTAGCAATGAGGATCCTATATGCTCTGCCTCGTCTTTTTTTTTTCCTTGTTCTTAATCTGCTTCTCCTGCTTCTTCAAATTATGCTTTTATAAGCCTTTGATTAGCACTAAGATAGCCAGTCTAATTAAGGGATGCAGGGATATCCAAGCTATATAAGAGTAAGACAAGTATAATTGCTCAGAACAGCTTATTATAGACTCACTCAAAGCAGTTACTAGGTCAGCTAATAGTTTGCTGATAATGGTCACTGGTCGCTGTTTATTTGCACATTAAACCAGTTTATTTCATTTTTCATTTTAGCTTTATATTGTATTTTTCATTCTATATTTATTGTTTATGGTTTCTTATCATGCCATTATTTTTTTTAATTCAGGCTAGACTTTCAGTAGGACGAAAGCAATTTAAGTTGACACTCATTGCTAGGCGTTCGCGTCATTTTGCTGGGACGAGGTTGGTCTAAATCCTTTACATTCTCATATTTGTTTAAAGTCCTCTAACTTACTAAAAACACAGGTCAAACTTCTTTTTGTTGTTTCCCTTTTTTTTTTTTTTTTGGGGGTTCCAGGTATTTGAAACGTGGTGTAAATGAAAAGGGTAGAGTAGCTAATGATGTTGAGACAGAACAAATTGTGTTCGAAGATGTACCTGAAGGGTGTGCAGTACAAATGAGTTCTGTTGTGCAGAATAGAGGCTCAATACCGCTTTTCTGGTCTCAGGAGACTTCGCGCCTTAATATAAAGCCTGATATAATTTGTAAGCTCTAGACATGTTAAACGAACTGTGTTATTGGTTCTCCATGTACTTGTACCTCTCGTTCCTGACACCTTGTCCTACTCTCCAGTACAGAAGAAGGACGCAAACTATGAAGCTACTCGACTTCATTTCGAAAATCTTGTCAAGAGATATGGAAATCCAATAATAATATTGAACTTGATCAAGGTTGGTTCCTTAGATCATTGTGCAATACTTTTGGATTGGTGATTGTCTTTTTCCTTATCTCTTCATTGCTTGTTTGCTATGTGCAGACACGTGAGAAGAAGCCTCGAGAATCTATCCTTCGTGCAGAGTTTGCTAATGCAATTGTTTTTATTAATAAAAATCTTTCTGAGGAGAACCGTCTGAAATTCCTACACTGGGATCTGCACAAACATTCTAGGAGGTTTTGTATTTAACTTTCCATCTACACTGGAATCTCCATCTTTCCTTTCAATGGGCCTCTCTTATTGTGAAAGTCGTATCTAACTGCATAAATTTGTTTTTTTCTGCAGTAAAGCAACGAATGTACTTTTATTACTTGGCAAAGTTGCTGCATATGCTCTGAACCTAACGGGATTTTTTTACTGTCAATTTAATCCTCCTTTTAAACTTGACGTAGCCGTTAAATCAAAATATCTCGAGTAAGTACTTCACTGAATTTACTTAAAACTTCTGGTTAATTCATGTCAGCCATTTAATACTTTCTTTTATATTAGAATTCACTGCTGTTCGCCAAAATGTGAACTGATTCTTTGCCCTTATTCTTGTGCAAATTATAATGCTGTGTAGGCCCTTACTTTCTCTTCTTTCCCGCAAAGTTGTGTGAATAATGTTTTACATTATTAATTTTTTCCTTTATTTGATTTCTAATTAGTTGTTAGTCCTACAGAACTGATGAGTCTGACAACTCTTCACAAAATAATGGTAGTAATGATACTGAGGATTCAGATATATCAGAAACTGTATCGCAGCCAGATAATGTGGAAAGTAATGGAAGCAGCTTGGTGAAACAACCCATGTTCCAAAGAGGGGTGCTCCGTACTAACTGTATAGACTGCTTGGATCGTACCAATGTGGCACAGTATGCCTATGGTTTGGCAGCCCTAGGACATCAGCTTCATGCATTGGGACTAATTGATGATCCCAAAATTGATCTAGATGCCCCCTTGGCTGATGATTTGATGAGCTTTTATGAGACAATGGGTGATACACTTGCACTTCAGTATGGTGGTTCTGCTGCACACAACAAGGTACTATATTATTGTCATTTATTCTTCAGGACAAAAAAGAAAACAATACTTTATCCTATGTAAATGCTAAAATTATCTTGTTTGATTCATGAATTGACTCTTCTGATGCTTTCTTATTGGTGCCAGATGAATTGTACTAACTCTTAATTCTTTAAGTGAAAATTTGCTTTGTTCATCGATTCAATGGGTCTTAGCTTACAAAGTTGGCCACTTGATTCACATCCTTGTCAGTGACGTGTATGCCCTTCCTTCTACTTGTGTGCTTAATCTGCAAGTGGAATAAGCTACAATTACAAGATAATGTTGACCTATAGAGAGAAAGCTTATTATCTCAAAGTCCCTTTAAACTCACCTGCAGCGATTCCACTCATTCTCACCCAAATACCACACATAAAAGATTGTAGCCACTCCTTTCCTAGCACTTGAATAACTGAGGATATTTTGTAATTTGATCAATTTTTTTGAGTTTTGGTAAAATATTTTATATTCACTTGAGGACTATATGGTCTTCTTAGGACATTGATACCATTATGTTGAAGCTAAAAATAGATGCTGTAATGTGGGCCTCACTGTGCTTCAATCTGCAGATCTTGTATTTCCTCTTTAGAGTGAAAAATGTTTATGAGGTTAAATTTCTAGTCCTTTGAAAATGATGAACTGAATGCTGCAAGAAAGTTAGCAACAAAAGCCTGTCTTTCTCTTATTGAATATGTGCATTTTTTTTTGTCTTGTCATTATTTCACACTTCTTTTCCTATTATGTTGTTGAAAAGTTCGGTTAGCTCACATGCTGACATTGAAGTGACAAATGCATTCTTTTGATTATATAATTGCTAGATTTTTTTTTCCGGTTATTTGCTTTTATTTGTAATCCTGTTAGACATATTTGGACGTGTATAAGTCTTTTAAATAAAAGACAAAAGAAGCTCATGGATGGTCAGAACCAGTGTTGTCAGACCTGGACTGGATGACTGGTAGACCTGCCCATCTAGTTGAACCAGGTTCAATTGGTGTCATCCTCTTCTTTGGGGTCTGAAATTGCAAGACATAGGGGGTGGAGGGAAACTGGAAAGCTGGTTCATTTACAAGAGGGATCCACCTTCTCCTGCCAACACTCAATTGGTTTTCCCAAGTGGGTGCAGGCTAAATCCAGATTTGGTATTTCATAGCCTGTGTTTTTTGGATACACTAATTTGTCTGAGTTATGTGCCAATGGATATGTGCATTCTAATTTCGATTTAATAGTTTGATACCTAAAATGGCATTTGCATTATCATCTTAGCTACTATAATTTCTTCTCTGATTTGGCCTATATTTGTATGATATTTATAACATAGATATTCTCTGAAAGAAGAGGTCAGTGGAAAGCAGCAACTCAATCCCAGGAGTTCTTTAGGACACTTCAGCGATATTACAGTAATGCCTACATGGATGCTGAAAAGCAAGATGCGATTAATGTGTAAGCTTCATCCTGTTGATTATTAAAGCAGTGCTAGCTATAATCCCATGGTTTGTTGCTGTTTAATATTTGATTTGTTTTTATTCTGTTTGACTAATGTATCTTATTTGTAATTCCTGAGTAAGCAGTTTTCTGGGCCACTACCAACCCCAACAAGGGAAACCAGCACTCTGGGAGCTGGATTCAGACGTACATTATCACATTGGGAGGCGTGCAAATACCTATGCAGATGAAAATGCAAGGTATCATGTCCATCATTCTTGCTGCTAAATCTTGTCCTTTTCTTCTCTTTTCTTCCTCTGCTTCCTTACTCGGTTAAGCTGACATAATATTTTCAAGTACTGTACGTGAAATGAGGAACCAAGTTGTTATCATCTGACATTGCCTCCGTTTATTTCCTTCTATAATTTTCTCCGCTTGTGTTATCTTGTTGTATTCAAAATTCAATTTTTTTTATGAAATAGGTCTTTTTTCAAAAGATCCTTATCAGATGGCAACATTTTATGTAAAAGCAACACACCTGTATCTGGTGGAAGCATTGGCAAAAGCAAACTTTCAAACTCTGCGTTGATGGATAAAGGAGTTACAGAAAAGGGTCTTTGTGAATCCACTCCAGAAATCTCAACTTGTGGAAGTGATGTATCATATTCAAGGTTGGTGGGCTTTTTCCCCCCTTTTTGATAGTGGTCTCAATCATTTTCTTTTCTTTTTTTTTTGTTCATTAGATATGCACACTATAGCCCATTCCCCAGTGGCTCCTCTGCCCTTCTCTTCCAATCCATCGTGGTCTTAAAATTTTCGTTTTTGTCCTTGAAGGAGAAATAAAGTGGCAATTTTATCTCTTATTATTCGTCCATGACCTGCATTTTGTGCTGATTCTTTTTTTCTTTCTTTTTTGTGCAGGTATACCCCATCAATGACACGCAGGCTGCTATTTTCAGACAGATGCCTTGAAGCCGAAAATATTTATTGTGGTGAGCATGGGCTAGATGAGAATGCCAGTTGCTCAAATTTCCTTGACTTGGACTGGCTTTCATCCTCTGGGAATTCATTTGAGGAAGAAGCATATGAGCGGTACGATATCATGTGGATTTTTCTCTCTTTCTCTAGTGGAAAGTTTAGCGAGTGCCCTCTATCGAGATGGTATGAAGTAGACATATGCAGTAACATTACTGGCATAAGTGGTGACACAATGATGAACAATCTATCCTATCAATTGGATGCAGAAAAATGGATAAAAAAGGAAGATAGCAGGTGAGAATGGTGAAAATGTTTGTTAACTCATTTCCTTTCCAATTTTCGTTGATGTAGGTCTGGAATCATAAACTCCCCTACTCCTAGTTTATCATCAGAATGTGTTGTCAATGGTGGTAGCATGGAAACAACCCCGACTCCAAGCGAAAATGGATCCATCGTCAAGGTTAGTAATATTTAGCTGATGATTAGTGACTCTTTAGTGCCGACATCAGATAGTTTTGTTTTGTTGTTTTGTTTGTCCTATTCTACTAGCCTAAGTCGTATTTTGTTTTGCAGGGAGGAGTGAAGAAGGAGACAGAGCTGTCATACAGAAGCCGAAACTCTGAGATTCCTGACGAATATTCAGACAGTTTTGTGCACTGGGTTGATTACGGTGAGACGATATGTCATTGACGCAAGTTCAAGATTTTGTTCCATCTCTTTCGACCCTCATCTGACCGACCTCTCTAAGACTCAGCAAAGTGAATCCCAGTAGAGGTAAGAGCAAGGGACGAGACCATACAGCCAGCAATTCTTTTGTAAGATATTCTCTCCACATCCTCCTTTTCTTGTACGACTGCCTCAACCACAAAACGATCGGTTGAAGTTCAGATACAAGTGATGAGAAAAAGATAGCCATAATTCTTTCAGAGCCCTATTCGCTCTCTACGGACCCCCAAATTCTCCTCATGTAAATAGACATCACATATATTTGCTCACTTGAGCCTCACATCTACAGTTCCTTTATTTTTGTTATTTACTCGTAAATGCTTAGGACCGAGTACCCCTGCGTAAACTGTAGGCCACCTCTTCATCTGTATTTTCCGACTCCGGCTTTAATATTAGAGCTGAACTGCTGGTTTTTGGCTTCAGTTGACGATTAAGCATATGAGCATTCACTACGTGCTCTCTAAACTTCTTTTTTTATCAATCGAGAAAAATTGTCAAACATTTCAATAGAGAATTAATATGAAGATTTGATGCATGAAGGCTAAAAAGAGGAGTTTAGACACATACAATACAAGGAGTTGAAAAAATGAAAAATTAAAGTAACAACTATAAAAAGTGAGTTGTGAATTAAAAAAAGAGTCTAAGAAAGTCTAGAGGGGTTCACCCATGTTAGACGGAGTCAACCCTTCTGTAATAGAAATATTGACAAAAGAAGTTGAGCCATCAAAATTTGAGTTTCGAAAATGAAAGGAGTCCCCTTTGTAAAGGCAGAAGCATCAGAGGCAAAAAACGAAAAAAGAGTAACCCCATTTTAAAGAAATTCAAATTGATATATGCCAAACTCGGATTCTAAAGCTATAGGCCTCTAAATGTACAGGTGGCCTACTACTACTATGTAAGTTAAAAAAAAAAAAAAAAAAAAAAAATTAATGTAAAAATAGTAACCCTTACATTTGTGAATCAATTAAGATATAATAAACTAATTGTTGAAAATGTTTTAGTGGGTCTAAGTACGTATACCTAGTAATTGATAACAGAACGTCCCAAGTGTTTATATTTACTACAGTAGATATTGTTTGACCTTTTTATTTTGTGAACTAAATTCCGAGGTGCAAAATATCTTCCAAATGGACGTAACAATCATCCAAAAGGGTTGTGAACCACTATCACAAGGCTTGTATTTGATTAACAAATTCATGACAGTCACTAGAAACGATAAACTTATTCACATGCCTCCTTTCAAGATTTATCATAGGCTTTAACATTAATATCATAAAAACAACTTAAAAAGAACTAGATTATTTGTTATTTTCAATCACTTAATTCACACTGATTAAAACAGATAGCCAAATTTAAATGCTACCAATCATGAAATTTCTTTTTAAGTATAATCACAGAAATAGCAAGGTAATGCTTTAACGGACTCATGAAAATTTAAATGTGCAAGTACCATTTACGTGGGCTCCACGCAAACAAGTATCTACAAAAATGCAACGTGTTATACTTTTCCTGAGCTTCAAGCTTCTTATCAACACAATCGATTTGACCGGATGAATAATTGCAAGAAATGGGTAAGAACAAGCCAATGAGTTCTGTTAATCCGGTAAGGGAAAAAAGAATAAATGAAGGGAAGTCAGTGAGGATTTTGGGTTTTACAAGCATGTCACACGAAAATGCCTTCTACGTGGCCTCTCTCTTCAACTCTGAATCAATCAAAAGTGGCAGGTAGCCGAATAAGAAAACAAATTACTCACCAATATTTTCTAGGTGTTTGCCATTACTCCCAACTAGAAGTTGCCGGTGGCGCTACAACTTCGATTCCAGCTGCGCCCGTTGGAGGTTCAGCAGCTGCAACCCATCCATCACCAGAAGCAACTGCTAGTCCAAATAAATTACCACTGTTAATAATGGCTACTGCAACATCGAATTTCAGTGTTTAATATTTTGCATGAAAAATAACGATGAGAACAATATTTTTTCATTCGATACAAAAGAATTTGTGAACAACTACCAGAAAAGAAAAAAGAAAAAAAAAAAAAAAAACTGTAGATTTATGAACAAAAAATGTGCCTCCTGGAACATTATGTTTATCAGAAGCATATTACTTGTCAAACAGCTAGTTAGTACTCTCGGTGAAGAATCGTTATAATAAACTGCATGGTACAGATCAGCTACTAGAAAGAAGCACCTTTCAGTGAAAAACTAGCTTCAATAAGATCAATGGACCTTACATACAAGAAAACAACAGAGAAGGACTTTGAAGTCTTCACTCGGCTGGCAGATCAAATTAGATATAAAAATCACGCGGGAGCCACTCAGAGGAAGCATAACAGCAGAATGGGGGGGAAAGAAAGATAAAAAGTTAGAGCGTTTAAGGCCATAGGCAAGAAATTAAGAGATGAAAAAGGTGCTTCTTTCCACAAGGAGCTCGAGTATTCACCTGGAGCAGCAGCCCACTCAACACTAGGCATGGTGGGAATAGTAGGTCCTGCGGCTGTATCTGCTGGCCACTGGGCATCAGCAATTTGGCCAGGCCACTGATCTGCTGCACTACCAAGTGCTGCAGCAGAGTAACCGGGGGGTTCAAATTAAGGAGCTGGAGCTACCTCCTCTTCTTGTTCCTTTGCTTCCACAGGATCCCTGTAAAAGAACAGGTCAACCTAGAAATGAAAGCACCATATCAGCATTACCACAAGGAAACCACAAGTTGCAAACTGAACTCAAAATGTAAAAACCACATTCGAATGTACCAGGGCATTTTCCTAGAAAGGCTTATACAGAAATAAACAGGTACAAAAGGACCAAAACTGGTATCTTAATTTGCACATACCATCACATCCCATTTCTGACCAGGAAGAATGGTCCCCCGCATCTGCAGAACCATCCTTGCTAGCAACCAGAACAAACAACCAAAGCTGTGTTTCCCTTTGTTGTTTGCTGGAATGCCAATATCAACATACCGCATAGGTGAATCCGTGTCACAGAAGGCAATGGTTGGGATGTTACCAAAAGCAGCTTCTTTAATTGGCCAAATGAAATTTGTCAAGAATATGAGAACAAATGACCTTGGTAAATTGCATGACAGTTATGCACTCAGAAGTGACCTAATGAAACCTGGTGATCAGTTCTAGGGTCAGTTAGGATAAGAAGACGAGGCCCACTAAATGATGTCTGGAGCTGGTTAGTGAAGGTACCAGGAGTGTGCCTCCCTGCAATGGGATGGGCACCGGTGTACTATGCAAACTTTAGGACCGCCCTCTGTCCATAAGGTCTTGCAGATTGCACAATAACGTCCTGCGGTTTACAGAGGTTGATGATAAAAATGCCTAAAAAATATAGACAATCACTATTAAAAGTATATAAAAAAATATTTCAGGCACAATAAATACCAGCAAGGTAGAAAACCAAAACTACGTACACTAATATTGCAAGTAAATTTTCACTTGCATTTGTCAAGCTTCTAAACTGTCAAAAATGCATCTCCCTAGAGAGAGAGACCCACAAAATTTCCCTGAAATCAAACACCAACTTGTTTACTTCAAATTCCACATTCATCAACTCCTTGAGGATCCTCTTGAGTCATTTACCTAGAATCTTTCATCATAAAAATGATAAAAAAGAATACTGTGTCCATTAAAACACACTTTTAAGGGTAAAAGAGAGTGTTACTTCGATCAAGTACCAAGAAACTCTATTCAACATTATAAGCATAATAGAGACAGATACTCTGCAGAGAACTAAAATTCAACAACTTATCATGGAAGTTCCCTCCTTGCCCTTAAATTAAGCCAAGAATACATATGTATTCACAAGGCAAGTGAGCCACTAATTATGATAAAATCTTCATATGTAGCCAACTGCCACACTAAGGCACAGAGATGAAACTAACAACGTCCAATTGGCAAGTTCCTCCTTGGTCTAATTGGTTTTGAACAATTCGACAAAATTCTCATCCCATTGTCATAAAACAACTCATGCAGAATAAACCAATCTGCGTATTAAGCTCAGTAAGCTCAAACAACTGTAAACTAGCGTATGATGAATAAAAGGAAAGAACTTCAAAGATGTATTCTTCATACGTTCAACTTTGGTAACACAAGATCATACTTACTCGAACGTAGGAATATTGTAAATGTGGATTTCAAATTATCAGTTATAATCATCATATTTGCACTACAAGTGGGAAAGAAAGAGAGTTTGCTACGTTTACTTCGTCTGAGACGAATGACCTTCTGAAATCCCTTACTCAAACTAGGAAATATAACCATTACCACTTTGGACTCTTTTCCCTAATTCCCTTCTTTCACTAATAGCATGGAACCAAAATTAACTTTCTATCAGTTATTAGAAAGTGTACTAATATAAAAACGTCAACGCACTAAAAGTGCAAAAAATGCAGCTGCCACGCAGAAGAATTTCAGAGAAAGAAATTAAGAAAAGATATGTGCTAACCGTCAGATCTTCTTTTGTAAACATATCGTTCCATTTGAAAGTCGCAGTTCTTGGTGCCAAGATGGACATCGGCGGCAAGCATCATCTGAATGTCCGCCTCTTTCTCAGAGAGTTCTCTCGTCGCCATGGCCACCAGGTTCACGGAATCTTTGAAAACCCTAGTGACAGTAGTAGAGGAAGAAGATAACGAGTGGTTTATAGCAAGGCGCTAGGGTTACGTAGTAAATGTGCGAAACTAACCTCAGTGGCGAATAACGACCAACGAGCGGGAATGTGTCCCAGCTGATCTGCTCGCGCTAACAACCATTAACCACCTCAGACCGGGAAACAAGTGACATTCTTTTCGGTCGGGTCCGATTTGGGTAACATTCGTAAATTTTCTAGGGGCGGAACCGGTTTATATTAATCTAACATTAATTAACATAATCATCAAATGAATCAGCAATCAAGCCCACGAGGAGTGGACTCAACAAAACCTAGTTAACTCATTGGACTAATTACTGGGTCAGATTTATAGTGTTTAGTTAAACCTCTTAAAACAATAACAAACGACGAGGTCTAGTTAAACCTTCTTTCTTTCTTGTAACACCCCTCCGTCTCCTTCCACGCCTGACCTGGAAGCCCAGCCAAGAACTCCACGCTGCCACCTCTTTCCTTCCTGGTAACGTTTTTGGGTTTTCATCACGAACGTTACCCGGAGTGGAAGGGGTGATGGCGTGGTGTCCTCACCGTTCGAAGTCGTCCTCAACACCTCCCTCTCCATCTTCTTTCCGGTCTTTCTCTGAGCGCAAGAACAGGTAAGGATCTCTCTCTCCTCTCTACAACGATCACTCCCTCCTCTTCCCCTTCTTTCCGTTTTTTTTTCCCGCGCCGTTTCGGCGTCGCCACTTCTTTTTTCCCCTTTTTTTTTGTTTTATTTCCTCTCGCCGCTTCCCTTATGTGGTGCCTAAATTGTTTCCGGTATTTCCCCTCGCCGCGCCCGTATGGCAACAGCGAATCCGTTAGTCTTTTGGTAGATTCATCTCCATTTTTTTTTCTTCTTGTCTGTCGCATTGATGCTTCTCCTCTTATTGGCCGTCCGTTTCCGAAGTTACAGGCAAAATTATCCCTGGTATTTACCGAAGATCTTTATATGATTTGGATGGGTTTTTTTAGTGCAAAATCTGAGTATTGCTTAGTAAGTTCTGGAGATTGTTGATCGTGTATTCCTCAAGGAATTGGTTCAATGACAAAAACTCTGTATCTTGAACGTGAGACACCTTCGCAGTCTCTGCTCCAGTTCCGTAAATGTCTATTTGTATTTTCTTATCAAACCTTACTGCAATTGGGCTTGCATTTTTTTCTTTTTCTCATGCAAGGAAAACCAAGAGGCCGCACAATGAATCCAATTGCGTTTTTGCATTTCTTTGAATCTCGATTGGTATTGAAAAACGAAATAAGATGACCCAAAATCTTTACTCTTCATTTTTTTTCTTGACAACAGTGCGAAAATTATGCGTGCAGCTCTTGCAATTCTCATAATTCAGAATGGGTTGAGATTATTTTCTTTTTCGAGTGCCTCATGTTGTCCTTGGCGTCCTGATCAATAAAATTATTACTGCTTTTGGTTTATCTGATTGTAACATTCTCCACTGGATGGTGCAAAATTGGAGAGAAGGAAAGCTGAGAAGAGGCGTCTGGCCGCTAGAGGGGAGTGAGCTTCCCTACCCTCTCTGGCTCGACGGAAGGGATGAACCGCCACGACTCACCTTATTGGCCATAAGGAAGACGGTGTGGAGGCAGCCAATAGGTTAGATAAGAAGGGGCAACCGATAAGAGTATATTCTCTATCAGGGGCAGGAACATGAGAACGGGGATGAATGAGAACAACGGGGAAACTCCAACGATTCTTCTCGGTTGGGCAGGAAGCAGAAAAGATATATGAAAAATCAGGCCACGCGGAGGCCACGCGTAAGCCACGCTGGTTCGACACGTAGCCCTCACGGTACCACGCGGGTGCCACGCTGGACAACACGTATGCCACGCTGTGCCACGCGAGTCGACGCGTAAGTCACACGGGCGCCACGCATAGGCTACACGGGTTCAACACGTAGTCCACGCGGGCGCCAAGCGGGTTCAACACGTATGCCACGCTGACACCACGCGGTTTCGACACGTAACCCACGCGGGTTCTACACGTATGCCACGCGGTTTCGACACGTATGCCACACGGGTTCAACGCGTAATCCACACGTAAACCACACGGGTTCAACACGTAATCCACACGTAAGCTACACGGGTTCGACACGTATGCCACGCGGGGTCGACACGTAGTCCACCCGGGTCCACACTCTTATTAGACACGGGTGCGACACGGGTTCGACACGTAAGCGACACAGGTTCGACACGTATGCGACACTTATGCGACACGGGTTCGACGCGTAAGCCACACCGACACCGCGGGGTCGACGCGTAGTCCACGCGGAGGACCCGCGCCGGCCCCGTTTAACTCGGAGGACAGTCTTTTGATCAAAGCATCGAAGGAGCATGTGAAGCTTCCAAAATTCCTGGAGGTCTAGGCATTCTCACAGAAACAAAACATAGCTTTTAGATAACTATTTTTTATTGTAGAAAGCGATCAGTTCTTCCGATCTTGTTCAGGCTTGGCTTTCTCTTTCTCAGTTCCAGAAGTTGAGGATAGGCACGGTTCAAAGAAGCCAGTGGGGTACTGGTTTGAAATGATCGGAACCAAGACACTGCTTGCCTCCAACGCCTATTTGGCAAAGGGAACTTAGAAGTCGGCAAGAAAGTGAGTCGCCATGGATCTCGCGAGCAGACTTGAGAGAATTGAGCAAGAAATAGGTCAGAATGGAGCGAATGCATACGAGATCGTATGCTTTTCTTTCGAAAACAGGAAGAGGGCGCTGCTCGAAGAACAGCAAGAGCTCGTTGAGAAAGGATAGAACAGTTTCTACTTCAGGGACATGGCTAATAGACCAAGCGTATCGACCGTATCACTACAGCGCTCTACCCGAACTGAGACACCTCTGTTAGTAACTAAGTGAGACCTCGCTGCAGTTTCCCAACGAATACGCATTCGACCCCCATTAACCTACGCTGCCAAAACAGGATCTTTGAGATGAACCAGACAGTTACCATGACAATGATCCTAGGCTTCCACTATCCGCACCAATCTCTTTACCCTACAGTCAGAAGTTGGCTTCTGATATTGGAATGAAAGGTGATCACGTCCTGGAGAAAAGGCACCAGGCCTTGATCCCCTTCAGCAACCTTTTCTTAACACATGGTTTGAGTCCGTCCCGACGACTCCTCCCAAAAAAGTGAATGTCTAGTACTCGTGATGAACTCGACGCTCTGGTTTCATAGGATCCTAGTGTTCGAGCCATTCTTTCGCTCCTCATGCCGAGGAATCGTTCTCCTTCTCGTTCTACGTCCGTATTTCTCTCTTTTTTATTTTATTGATTATTCATGGCTTACCCTTCTGCGGATCATCAGCTGCAGGCTAACCCGGTGGCTTCGTATGGGGTTTTCCTTTCCTTTTCTGCTCTTGTTACAGTGACTGTGCTTTGGCGGGACTATTAATATCAAAATATAAGGTTATAACTTGTTATGGTCCCTAGCCATGGATCTAGTAACTCGGCGAGTTGAATATGAATCCAGCACTGTTTGAGGGTTTCTTATCACGTTTTTTTGTAAAAAGAACTCTCTTATACTTTTCCTTTCATGTTCTAATTGAAAAGGAGTTTCCTTTTCTCAATTATAGATGTACCAATTCAATCAAGAGATTATTTTAAGGATCCAATTATGAAACCCCACTTTATTCCTCACGTCAATGAATAGGGTTTCTGAATTTATGCAACTACCAATGCTGAATGTAAAGAGGGCAGTCTCTAGCTCTTCTAAACTCGGAAAAGATAAATAAAAATACTTCTTGAAGACCTCCTTCAATTCAGCAACTCGAAAATCTCTTTCTTGATGCTAAGGCTCACGCAAATCCTCCTTCCCTCACTGCTGGTTCGTGGAAGAGATGGATAACTATTGCAGCATGGAAGAGAAGGCTGATTCCTTCTCCTTTTCCTTCCAAGATCTCCTCAAAGACTCCCCAATGGATGCAGCAAACCCCCAAGAGAGTTCACACCAAGAACCCTAGAATAGATAGCCTAGAAGGAACCTAAATTACCCTAACTTATGCTAATTCCGAACTTGCTTTATTTCTCCATCCTTACCCCTTAAATAGGGTAATTAATATCAACATAGGTTAGGGTTATAAAACCCAATTCTACCCCTACCTTTAAGTCTTATTACAAATCAATAAAATTCGAAATTAAAAGCAACATAAATAATAAAAGTAAAGTAGATGACTCAGTGTTATTGAGTCCATAACATCTGCCCCCCCTTGGAAATCGAGCTTGTCCTCAAGCTCGGAAGCTGGGTAGACCTGGTGGAAGTTGTCAAGTCGCTCCCATTCTACGTAGTTGTGGCCGATTGCTGCCCATTAATGGCATGCAGGGAGATGTCCGGTAGTTCTTCCTCAATCATATCCTCTGTCACCTCGATATCCTCATCTTCAACCTTATCGATCAAAAATAATCTTTTGCATTGATGCCCAACCCGATATCGTTCATCACAGTTGTAACACAGATTCTTAGCCCGCCGTTCCACCATCTCAGAACTTGTCAATTTTTTTATATAAGGAGGTGTAGGATGACTAGATCTCGGATCCCCAGTCAAAGTAATACCTGTGTTGTTTCTCGGAGGAATGCGCTCCCCTGACCATGGAGGTCGTCTGTGTTGTGCCTGCTGTTGCAGTTCTAAAGCACGAGCTATATTCATATCGCTGGATAAGTCAACAGGTGCATAGAGCTCCACCTCAAGCTTTAACACCTCAGTCAGTCCTGCTGTAAACAACGCAACTTGTTGATCCACTTGTACCATATTGCTGGCTCGTGCTAATTTTTCTTGGAACAATTTTTGATATTGCTCCACGGCCCCAGTTTGGCGTAATAAAACCAAATCTCCCAAAGGGTTACTGTAAGCCAGAGGACCAAAACGGAGAGAGCACAGTCGCTTCAATTCATCCCAATCTACCACCTCACTATCAACCTCAACTAGCTGGTACCAAAGTTGTGCTTCCCCTATTAAGTGGAAAACAGCTACGTTGACTCAGTCATAGGTTGGGACTCACTGATGGCTAAAATTTTTTTCACATCGATACAACCATATCAAAGGGTCTTCTGACCCATTATAAGTAGGGAATTCCATTTTAGTATACCTCGGAACAGTGCCTCCCCCCTGGTAGAAGTGTCCCCCCGGAATGAGGGGTCCTTGCTGTCCCAAGAAACTCGTGCGCCTCGGAAATTCATCTCCCCCTTTGTTATACGAATGGTCCCCTCCTCTCTGATCTGGAATGAGAGTTACAGTGCCTCCCCCCTGGTTGAGGTGTCCCTCCGGAATGAAGGGTCCTTGCTGACCCGAAAAACTTGTGTGTCTAGTAAACTCATCTCCCCCTCTGATCTGCGAATGGTCTCTCGGAATTGGGTTCTTGCCAGTGCTCAGACCAGTCTCCATGCTATCTATCCTTCCTTTCAAAGTTTCCAAACTGAGAGTGAACTTCTCCTCCAATGCAGCAAATTTCTTGCCAGTAGTTAGACCATTCTCCATGCTATCCATCCTTCCCTTCAAGGTCTCCATATCGATATCAATTTTTGAGAACCTCTCTAGGACAATATCAAAATATAAGGTTATAACTCCTCTCATGCCGTGCTGTGACAATTCTTCCTGTTCCCCTATTTATCTTTCCTTTCGATAGATATAGCCGGCAACTCATTCTTCCATTTCCCTTCTCCTTTCCGAAAGACAACAAAGACAAAATGGTTTGCCAGCAAAACTGCTGAAGCAGAGGTTTACAAACTTTTTTCGGCGTAGGAGACCACATGCGCGATGGGACGAAAGAGCGCTATTGAAACCTCAAACGGAAAAGAGTCGTTGAGCTCTGTCGTCGGGAAGGCGAAGTCGGGAAGACAAACAGTGAAATAAAATTTGATTTCTGATTCATAACTTTACAGATTACAAGTTAGGGCTAAATACAATGACTAAGGGTAAAAGGGTAAAAACATAAATATTACAAAATAATAAAAAATAATATTCTAATACTCCCCCTCAAGGTGGCTTGTAAATGTCCTTGACAGCCATCTTGGACAACAAAGAAAAAAGGTGGGTAGAAGGGAGAGATTTAGTAAACATGTTGGCTAGCTGGTACTGAGAACGAATGGGAAGTAACTTGAGGACTCCCGAAGTAACACGTTCACGAACAAAATGACAATCAATCTCAATATGTTTGGTGCGCTCATGAAATGTAGGGTTAGAAGCAATATGAATTGCAGCTTGATTGTCGCAGTAGAGCAGCGCAGGAGAGTCAACTTTGACTTGAAAATCTTGAAGAAGTTGTTGTAACCAAATAAGTTCATTGGCAGTGGAAGAAAGAGCTCGATATTTAGCTTCAGCGGAGGAGCGGGAGACGGTGGTCTGCTTTTTGGCCTTCCAAGAGACCAAAGAATCACCAATGAAGATGCAAAAGCCTGTAGTAGATCGGCATGATCCCCAATCAGCATCAGAGTAAGGGCGTACCTGCAAGGAAGAAGTAGAAGAAAACAACAAACCTTGACCAGGACTGGTCTTGAGATAACGAAGCAGGTGATGTACTGCCTGGAGATGGGGAAGGTGGGGTTGGGCCACAAATTGAGTGAGCTTGTGAATGGCAAAAGTAATGTCAGGGCGAGATAAAGTAAGGTAAAGAAATTTCCCAACAAGCCGTCGATAGTGGGTTATATCAGGAAGCAGGTCACCGTCAGTGGCAGTTAAAGGAAGCTTGGGATCCATGGGAATACTAGTGGGTTTACAAGCTAGGTAACCTGAGTCTTCAAGTAATTGTAAGGTGTAATGGCGTTGAGAAAGCACAATACCGGCCTTGGACTGAGCAATTTCAAGACCAAGGAAGTGCTTAAGACAACCAAGATCCCTGAGCTTGAACTGAGTATGCAGAAATTGTTTGAACTCAGTAATAGCACTAGATGAAGGACCAGTAAGGATGATATCATCCACATAAACCAGGAGGGCGACAAAGAAGGAGCCATGTCCTTTGGTGAAAAGAGAGTAATCGGATTTCGATTGAAGAAAACCAAAGGTGATTAAAACGTGAGAAAATTTTGAGTACCATTGGCGTGAAGCCTGTTTGAGACCATAAAGGGACTTGTGAAGGTTGCAAACCAGTTTGTTATGAGAGGAAGAGGACTCCCCCTGTCGAAGGTAGCCAAGAGGGAGATCCATATAGATTTCTTCAAAAAGATCACCATGTAAAAAGGCGTTATTGACATCAAGTTGAGCAAGATGCCAACCATGGGAGGCAGCAAGGGCAAGAAGAACCCTCACCGTTACTAATTTGGCTACTGGAGAAAAAGTGTCGACAAAGTCCAAACCTTCTTGTTGGGTATAGCCTTTAGCTACCAAACGAGCCTTATGGCGCTCAAGAGAACCATCAGAGTTAAGTTTGATTTTATAAATCCATTTGCATCCAATGGTATGTTTGTCAGGGGGCAGAGGAGTGACGGTCCAGGTGTGGTTTGCTTCCATAGCGGCCAACTCGTCACGCATAGCCAACCTCCATTCAGGACACTTCACTGCTTGATGATAATATTGAGGTTCAACCTGAGAATAGAGACTGACTGCAAAGTGTTTGTGGGAATCAGAAAGGGCATGGTAAGAGATGGAGTTAGAGATTGGAGAAGGTTGAGAGAGTGGAACAGATGGAGGAGAACCAACAAGTAAATTACAGTGATAATCCTGTAAGTAATGAGGTGGATGAGTCTTCCTAGTAGATGTGTGAAGAAGAGCACCAGCGGATGAGGAAGGAACAAGTGTGGGAAGATCATGAGGTGGATGACCAGCAACTGGAATATCAGAAATAACGGGGGAAGCGGGAATAGGGGAAGAATTGAGGTTGGGAAAAGGATGAGCTTGGAGGGAGGAGTGAGGCAGAACTAAATCAGGAAAGGGATCATTAAGTTGATCTGAACGTGTGATAGTATGGAAATGGAAAACTTCCTCATGGAACACAGCATCTCTGGAAAGAAAAACCTATTTGGTTTTCACATCATAAAATTTATAACCTTTCACACCAGTTGGATAACCAAGGAACACACAAACCAGAGCACGAGGGTGAAACTTGGTGCGATGAGTAGCAAGGTGGAAACAAAGGCTAAACAGCCAAAGACGCGGAAGATGGAATAATCAGGAGAAGTGTTATAGAGCAAATGGAAGGGGGTGTTATGGCGTAAGAGAGGAGAAGGAGTTCGATTAATTAAGAAAGCCGCAGTAAGAATACACTCGGTCCAAAAAGGGACAGAGATGCGGGATTGAAAAAACAACGATCGAGCCACATTGAAAAAGTGTTGATGTTTACGTTCAACAACCGAGTTTTGTTGAGGCCTTTCAACACATGAGAACTGGTGCAAAACTCCATGAGTTTGAAAAAATTCAATAAAGGATAACTCAGGTGCATTATCAGATCGAAAAACCTTGATTTTGGCATTAAACTGCGTAGAAACCATGTTAAAAAAAATGCGGTATCACAGAAACAACATCAGATTTAGTCTTCAATAGGTAAATCCAAGTAAATCTAGTACAATCATCGACAAGAGTTAAGAAAAAACGATGACCAGTATAGGAAACAGTTTGATATGGTCCTCAAATATCACAGTGCACAAGATCAAAGGGAGATGCTGACAAATGATTATGAGATTCAAAAGATAATCTACGTTGTTTAGCGAGAGGACAAATATAACAAGGATTTGATTTATGTAATCTAGTTACATCGCAGTTTAATTGATCCTTCAAAAAATCAAGTCTCTTAAAATAAATGTGTCCTAGCCTATTATGCCAAACATGGGCAGAAATATTGTTAACAAAAACATGAGAAACATAATTCAAATTCTGAGCACGGAAGACATAGAGATCTTGGATTTTGTCACCCTTGCCAATCGTCCTCTGGGTGCAGAGATCCTAGATAACAAAACAATCAGGAAGAAAACTTACTGTGAGGTTAGAGTTAGTAACTAAAGTACTAACAGAGATCAAGTTGAATTTGAATTGAGGAACAAACAGTACGTCTTTAAGCATAAGGTGAGAATGCAATTTAATATCACCAGCAAAGTGGACCAAAAACTGAGAGTTATTGGGCAAAGTAACAGTAGTGTGTGGGATAGCATGCAAGGAAACAAAAATATGAGCGTGAGAGCAGATATGTCTAGTGGCTCCTGAGTCTACAATCCATGACTGAGGTGAAGAAATTAGAGGATTTAAAGTTACAGAAAAATAAGTACCTGCCAAGCATTTGGATGTAGAAGATGTCAGAGTAGTAGTGACTGTTGCTGAGCTATGCAGGTATGTAGAAAGCATTGACATGAGTTGCTGATATTGAGTAGGGTCCAGATTCTGAACAAAGCTTCCAACAGAAGGAGCGCCTTGGCTATCATTAGCAATAGAAACTTGATGAGCAGCAGCATGAGGATTTTGGTGGGTTTTGGTTGCGGGGCCAGGCGGATAGCCATGGAGCTTGAAACAACAAGTGATAGTATGACCAGCAATCTTGCAATGGGTACAAAAATATATGTCCTTGTTCTGAGTCCGGGGAGCACTGTAAGTCTGATTTCGAGGAGCATTGTAATTCGGATTCCGGGGGGCACTGTAAGTGGATTGGAATCTCTAAGAGGACTGTGAGCCAGGTTTATGAATGTCTGTCTTCCCAGATTTAACTGTAAAGGCCATCGTGTCAGTGGGAGTATGCGAACACGAGGCTTGAGTAGTCTTCCTTTGTTGTTCCTCTTGGACAACCAGAGAAAAAACACGATTAATAGGGGGCATCAGATCCATGAGGAGCAGCTAACCACGAACTTGGGAGAAAGAGTCATCAAGTCCCATTAAGAAGGACATAGTATATTCCATATGGTGGAAATCAGTAAGATGTTTAACGCCACCACACGAGCATGTCCCACAAGAGCAATTAGGGCGGTAATTGCTTAGTTCTTCCCAAATGGTTTTCAGCTTGGTGAAATAAGTGCTAACGGAATCCTTGTCTTGACGCAAGGTCATCAATTCTCGTTTAAGCTGAAATATACGCAGGCCGTTGCGCTGTTGAAAACGATCCCGAAGGTCAAGCCAAATTTCTCGGGCAGAAGCAGCAAAGATAACACTCGCAGAGATTTCCTTGGAAACCGAATTTAGGATCCAAGAGAGGACCGTGTTATTATTCCGGGTCCAAGAGTTAAGCAAAATAGGATCAGCACTTTGAGGTTCAGGTATGGAACCATCGACAAAACCCACTTTGTTCTTCACAGATAAGGCGATCAACATCGCACGACTCCAACTGATGTAATTTTCACCGGTGAGCAGCTGCGAGACAAGAACTTGCCTGGGGTTGTCCGAGTGGTAAATATAATATGGGTTCAATGGTTCTTCAAAAACGGAACGAGACGCACTAGTACGACGACCAGAATCGGGAGCAATCGTCGATGAGTAAGTCTCCATGGAGCGCTGACTGAAGCAGTCCACCAATGCAACGCAAAAAAAAATGCACCAATCCAATAGAAATCTTAACACAAATCGGCCAACCAAACAGATCCAACCAAATATTTTCCCAAAGGTCAACCGTGAATGCTGCGCGAAAAAATACCTTCGCGACCAGCCAGAAAAAAAATTTAACAGATCCAACCAAATATTTTCCCCAGCCAGTTAGGTAGCGCCTCAAAAAAAAATTCAATCGATCACTGCCAATACCACTGCCAACAGTTTCGTATCTCCTCAAGAACGGAAACGCCCAGACAGGAAATCTAATCAACAGCGGAACCAGACGAAGAGAAGAAAAAAAAAATTAAAAGAGGTGTGAAAGCTAACCTCTTTGCCAGGAGATAACCAACGTAGCCAACGAAGGGAGAAATCAGCCACTGTAGAATGCCGAAGGCCAAAAATAGGTCGTCGAAGGCCGGAAGTTTTCGTCAAAATCCGTCCTCTCAGTAACGGAACCAGACGAGATAAAATTAGAGGGGCGTGGGCTAACCTTTGCCAGGAGGCCGATGGCCGAACCAGATGAAAAAATAATCAACGGAGTGAGCCGCTGCCGGAAAATCGATGGCCTAAACCAGTCGCCGAAATTTTTTGGGGAAATGGATGAGTAGAGGTCCGTCGTCTGGAGATAATCAGAGAATGAGAATTGATCGCTTTGATACCATATTGAAACCTCAAACGGAAAAGAGTCATTGAGCTCTGTCGTCGGGAAGACGAACAGTGAAATAAAATTTGATTTCTGATTCGTAACTTTACAGATTACAAGTTATGGTTAAATACAATGACTAAGGGTAAAAGGGTAAAAACATAAATATTAAAAAATAAAAAAAATAACATTCTAATAAGCGCATCGCGTCTTCGTCAGATTCACTTGACAGAAGCACGAGTTGGACGGAGCGAGGAGCAAGCATTAGTGCATGCCCGAGAGCTTACTTGCAGCTTTAGTGCCCTATCGCTTTTGGGTAGTTTTAGAAATATTTTGATGACGTCGGTGTTTTTGAAAATAATTTATTTTAAATGGGTATTTTAGTGAAATTTCCTAGAAAAAATTATCCCGAGTATTTACCGAAGATTATTTTTATGATTTGGATGAGTTTTTTAGTGCAAAATCTGAGTATCACTTAATAAGTTGTGGAGATTGTCGATTGTCTATTCCTCAAGGAATTGGTTCAATGAAGAAAACTCTGATTCTTGAACATGAGACACCTTCGCAGTCTCTGCTCCAGTTCCGTAAATATCTATTTATATTTTTCTTATCAAATCTTACTGCAATTGGGCTTGCATTTTTTCTTTTTCTCATGCTGGGAAAACCAAGAGGCCGCACAATGAATCCAATTACGTTTCTGCATTTCTTTGAATCTCGATAGGTATCGAAAAGCGAAAGAAGATGACCCTTTTTTTTTTTTTACAACAGCGCAAAAATTATGGATGCAACTCCTGCAATTCTCATCTTTCAGAATGGCCTTGAGATTATATTCTTTTTCAGTCCCTTGAGTTGAGGGTTCATGTTTCCATCAGCGTCCTGATCAAGAAAATCATTAAACTGTCTCCTTCTCGCTTTCCATCAGGAAGGTATTTTTGTATAATTTCTGCTTTTGCTTATCTGATTGTAACATTCTCCTTCAATGAGTTCCACTGGATGGTGCAGAACGACAGCCGAATCTGAATATGATTGTAACATTCTATCTACTAGATGATATTTTTGTGCATATATAGAACTTTAGATGTCCCTACTTGAGAGTTCCACATGTCATGATAAAAAGAAATATAAGTCCTTATGCACTACCTACCCAATTATCCTTATTCCTCAAGAACATCCACATAGATAGGTGGGCATTTTCCTAGTAAATCCTAGTCCTGACCACTTAGTAATTAGAGATAAATTAACAAATGAAAAATCAAGGAAACTCAAGTTTACAAGTTTTCATATTCAATTTTAAATTATAATCAAACTGCTAAAAGGTGGGACCAAACCTATTGTGCCCACATGAGGTGGCATGATGAGTCACCACATGAAGTGGCATGATGAGTCATCACACAAGGTCGAATCCTCATCACATGAGATGGAAGATTTGACAATCTTCCATTATTAATGTAATGGATTGATCTTTCTTTGATTATTGTAATTTAGCTAATTATGATTGATATAATTATGGGTCCTGAATTCATTCGGGACAGAATTATAAATACTTGTCTTGTTTAGACCTTTTCTGTAATTTTCTGTTTGAAGTATTTTAACTTCTTGTAACCTAGGTTTACTGTGGAATAATCAAGAAATTTTGAACTCCCGCTCTGTTTCTTTGTTTTTCTCTCTGGCCATCGTCTCTCTGAAACTCAGAAAACCCCAACATCTGGTATCAGAGCTGGAATAACCAATTCGGCAACGACGCAGGGAGATTCCCAATCGATTTTCCGTGTTGGGTGGAGTATCTCCGCCCCGGAGTTTGATTGTGGCGTTGTCGTAAACAGTGGCTGCCTCTTTCGCTGCGTCGGGTCTCAGTTCTCCGTTGCGTATCACCCCAGCATCGTCGCCGCATGCTAGCCTCCCGGTTAGCTGACATATGGAATGCCGTTCCATACACGCTATTGCCAGAGAGAGAGAGGAGAGTATGTGGGACTTTTTCGTTGTTGTCGTTGTAGTAACCTTGCGACGTCGTCGCTATTGCCGGCAGAAGGAGGAGAGGAGCTTGTCGTGCGCTTAGTCTGACGACGTTGTTCCTGTAATTTCATTCTAGTAATTTTTGTGTTCTGAATTTATCAATAAATTGCTAGAATGAAGGAGGGAAATCAAAATCAGGGTACGATGATTAAGTTGTCTTCGTCCAATTATTCCATCTGGAAGTCCAGAATGGAAGATTTCCTGTTATGTAAGGATGCCTATGAACTGGTAATGGGTGTAAAACTAGGGATAAAATTGATGTTGTTTGGAATTTATCCAACCGTAAAACCGTAGCCTTGATCAGACAGTGGGTTGATGATTCAGTATTTCATCATGTCTCAATAGAAACCAATGCCAAAAAGTTGGGGGAGAAACTTGAGAGTTTGTATGAGCGCAAAACAGCCCAAAACAAAGCATTTTTCATTTGGAAACTTGTGAACATGAAGTATCACGAGGGCTCATCAGTAAGTGAGCATTTGAGTCGGTTCCAGGACTATGTAAATCGACTAGCTACTATGAAATTGGTTTTAGATGGAGAACTACAAACCTTGATTCTTTTGAGTTCGTTACTGGATAGTTGGGAGACTCTTGTAGTGTCATTGAGCAATTCGGCGTCGAATGGTACTGTGACTCTTGCCATGGTGAAAGATAGCATGCTCAATGAGGAGTTGAGGCGTAATGAGTTGGGCATTACAAATGAGTCAACTGCTCTTGCTATTGAGAATCGTGGAAGGAGTAGACATAGAAACTCTCACGGACATGACAACAATGATAAGTCGAAAGGGAGATCGAAATCTCGCAAGGACATTGTTTGCTACTATTGCCAAAAACTGGGACACATGAAGTTTGAGTGCAAAAAGTTGAAGGCAAAGACGAAGAAGGATCAGTCTAGACACAGATATGATGAGAATGAGAAGGAAAGCACCTCTACAGCTGCCGCTGCATATGACGGTGAAGTGATCATTGCTTGTGATGCCGGTTTTGTCAATTTCACAAGCCAAGACTCCACTTGGGTGATAGACTTAGCAAGTTCATTTCATGTCACTTCTCAAAGTGACTTGTTCACTTCTTATAGGCAAGGTGATTTTGGCAAGGTAAGAATGGGGAATGATGGGGTATGCTACATCTCCGGCATAGGAGATGTGTGTGTGGAGACCAGTGTGGGGTGCAAGTTACTTCTAATGAATGTTCGACATGTGCCAGATATGAGGCTTCATCTGATTTCTGTTGGTGCTCTTGATGATGAAGGGTACCGTAGTCATTTTGGTGACGGGAAGTGGAAGTTGTCCAAAGGCTCTCTTGTTGTTACCCAGGGTGAGAAACCAAACTCGCTTTATACAACGTGGGTTAAATTATGTGGCAAGGTGAATGCAGTACATGGTAACTCAACCGATTTGTAGCACTTGCGGCTAGGTCACATGAGTGAGAAAGGGCTTCAAATTCTTGCTAGAAAGGATTGTGTGCCGAGTGATGGTACATCTCTGACATCATGTACGCATTGTTTGGTGGGTAAGCAACATCGAATTGCTTTCAAGAGAAGTCCTACCACTAAGAAGTCAAATGTTTTGGATTTGGTTCATACCAATCTTTGTTCCATGGGTGATAGCACACTTGGAGGAGCTCTTTACTTTGTCACTTTCGTGGATGGTCATTCTAGAAAACTATGGGCTTATGCCTTGAAGACAAAGAATCAATTTTTGGAAGTGTTCAAACAATTCATTGCTGCAGTTGAAAGAGAAACAGGTCAAAAATTGAAATGCATTCGATCTGACAATGGTGGTGAGTACCGCGGGCCATTTGAAACCTTCTACAAGGTTAATGGAATCAACCTTGAAAGAACGGTGTCAAAATCCGCAACGGAATGGAGTGGGCGAGAAAATGAATTGCACAATTTGTGAGAGAATACGGTGTATGCTCTCTCATTCGAAACTTTCAAAAGCTTTTTGGGGTGAAGCGATGAATACCATTGTCCATTTGATTAATCTCTCACCTTCTCATGCACTAGATGGTGATGTTCTGGAGCGGGTTTGGACCGATAAAGATGTATCTTATGGACACTTGCGGGTATTTGGTTGTTGAGTATTTCTACACATTCCTAGAGATGAAAGAGCTAAGCTTGATAACAAGACAAATGAGTGTATTTTCTTGGGTTACAAAACCGGCGAATTTGGTTATAGACTATGGGATCCGATTGAGAAGAAGGTGTTAAGGAGTCGGGATGTAGTTTTCTTTGAAGAAGAAACTGTTGAGAATTTGGGAAATCCATAAAATGTGAAAACCTCTTCTAGTCACTTTGTTGATCTTACACCCATCTCAAGTAACCAAGAAGTTGAAAGCAACCAGAATACCGAAACTGAAGATCAAGGTGAGCAATCAAAAAATCAAGGTCCACCTTTACAAGAGTTGAGAAGATCAAATCGTGAACGAAGGCCTACTTCAACATACTCTCCACATGAGTATGTTTTGCTCACTAACGGTGGTGAACCTGAAAGCTTTGAAGAAGCTATGTGTCATGAGCAAAAGGGTGAGTGGTTTGAAGCTATGCAAGATGAGATGAATTCCTTGCATAAAAATCGCACATTTGAGTTAGTTGAATTGCCTAAGGGTAAGAAGGTACTCAGGAACAAGTGGGTGTTTCGTTTGAAATCAAATGGCATAGATTCAAAGCCAAGGTACAAGGCTCGGTTAGTTGTGAAGGGATTTGATCAAAAGAAGGGGATTGATTTTGAGGAGATATTTAAGCCCGTGGTCAAGATGTCCTCTATTCGGGTTATACTCGGTTTGGCCGCTAGTTTGAATATGGAGATTGAGTAGCTTGATGTGAAAACCGCTTTTCTCCATGGTGATTTGGAGGAGGAGCTCTATATGGAGCAACCCGAGGGATTTGCTGAAAAAGACAAAGAGGACTTGGTGTGCAGATTGAGGAGGAGCCTTTATGGCTTGAAACAAGCACCGCGAAACTGGTATAAAAGATTTGAATCCTTTATGTGTGACAACAATTTCAGCAAGACCACTTTCAATAATTGCGTCTTCATGAAAAGGTACTCTAGTGGTAATTTCATTATTCTTTTACTCTATGTCGATGACATGTTGGTTGTCGGTAATGATACAAAGGAGATAGGAGCTTTGAAAGAAAAACTTGGGAATGAGTTTGCAATGAAGGATTTAGGCCCCGCAAAGCAAATTCTTGGTATAAGAATCACTAGAGATCGGGAAAGGTGCAAACTTTGGTTGTCACAAGAAAGGTATTTTGGAAAGGTGTTTGAACGGTTCAATATGAGCAAATGCAAACCGGGTTCTTCTCCACTTGGTAGTCATCTCAAGTTGACACTTGATGATTGTCCAAAGGATGAAAAGGAGAAAGAAGAAATGAAGAAGGTGTCGTATGCATCCGTGGTCGGTTCATTGATGTATGCAATGGTGTGTACAAGGCCGGATACTGCTCATGCTATTGGAGTGGAAAGTCGTTATCTCTCCAACCCTGGAAAAGCTCATTGGGATGTTGTGAAATGGATTCTTCGGTACATTCGCGATACTACGGGTTATTATCTCTGTTACTGGGCTAGCAAACCAGTTCTGGAGGCATATAAGGATGCCGATTGGGCCGGAGATGTTGACTCGAGGAAGTTAACATCCGGTTATTTGGTTTGTTTTGTGAATGGTGTTGTCTCATGGCAATCGAGACTACAGAAATGTGTTGCACTCTCCACAGCTGAAGTTGAATACATTGCAATCACCGAAGCATGCAAAGAACTATTGTGGATGAAGAAGTTCTTTCAAGAATTGGACATTCGGCAAGAGAGGTATGTGTTACTTTGTGATAGTCAAAGTGCAATCCATTTGAGCAAGAATCCCACATTTCATTTGAGATCAAAGCAGATTGATCTATGTCATCATTGGATACGTGATGTGCTTGAAAAGAAAGAATTGATGTTGGAGAAAGTTCACACGAGTGAGAATGGCTCCGACATGTTGACAAAGTCCTTACCTCCTTCGGAGCTTGAAGCTTGTCGTGACAAAGCGGGTTTGGTTGAGGGTTCTGCCTCATAAATTGGGAGGAGGAGTTTTGTTAGGTTCCGATTTTATTCGGGACAGAATTGTAAATATTGGTCTTATTTAGACCTTTTCTGTAATTTTCTGTTTGAAGTATTTAACTTCTTGTAACTTAGGTTTAGTATGGAATAATCAAGAAATTTCGAACTCCAGCTCTGTTTCTCTATTTTTCTCTCTGGCCGTCGTCTCTCCGAAACTCAGAAAACCCCAACAATATAATTATGGATCCTAAATGATTGAAGAGTTTCCCTAAATATATAATGAAAATAGTATAAATAGGGGTCTTGGTTGAAGAATCACTCTCCCAACCTAAAGTCTCTCTTCTCCCTCTTCTCTTATGGCCTCTCTACCAAAGTTTTCTCTCTCTTTGCTCTTTTCTTTTCTTCTATCTCCCCTCTCTTCTCCCTCTCTCATCTCGATCGAGGTTTCAAGCTTGAGGTCCTAAATTCAACACAAACCATACATTAAACTTACTGATATTCTTACATTAAAAAATGCAATTCATCACAAGGATTAAAAATCATTACTCAATTCATTTACAACTAAAAAAAATTGATTCAGAATATAAATAACTTACACATGTATCAAATGAGGCACAATATTTCTAGAGTCAATTTCATAAGACGAATATCAATGTAATAGTTTTCTTACGCACACGTACCCTTAATGGTCCTTATTTCCTCAATGACTCCATATTCTCGTTCGGCCTGTTTTAAAAGAGGAAATCAACCCTTCGTCTCCTTCCACCCCTTACCTGGAAGCCCCGAGAAACCCAGCCAAGAAGTCCACGCCGCTACCTCTTCCCTTCCCGGTAACGTTTTTGGGTTTTCATCACGAACGTTACCCGGAGTGGAAGGGGTGATGGCGTGGCGTCCTCACCGTTCGAAGTCGTCCTCAACACCTCTCTTTACATCTTCTTTCCGGTCTTTCTCTCAGCGCAAGAATCGGTAAGGATCTCTCTCTCCTCTCTACAACGATCACTCCCTCCTCTTCCCCTTCGTTCCGGTCGGCGTCTCCTCTTCTTGTTTGCGCTTCTTATGTGGTGCCTAAATTCTTTCTTCGAATCAGTAACGATTGGTCGCGCCCATATGGCAAGAGCGAATCCGCTAATCTTTTGGTGGATTCATCTCCTTTTCTTTTTCTTCACGTCTGTCGCATTGATGATTCTCCTCGTATTGGCTACCCGTTTCCGAAATTAAAGAAAAAATTATCCCGGGTATTTACCGAAGATTATTTTTATGATTTGGATGGGTTTTTTAGTGCAAAATCTGAGTATCGCTTAATAAGTTGTGGAGATTGTCGATTGTCTATTCCTCAAGGAATTGGTTCAATGAAGAAAACTCTGATTCTTGAACATGAGACACCTTTCTGCTCCAGTTCCGTAAATAACTATTTGTATTTTTCTTATCAAATCTTACTGCAATTGGGCTTGCATTTTGTGTTTTTTTCTCATGCAGGGAAAACCATGAGGCCGCACAATGAATCCAATTACGTTTCTGCATTTCTTTGAATCTCGATTGGTATTGAAAAACGAAAGAAGATGACCCTTCGTTTTTTTTCTTGACAACAGCGCGAAAATTATGGGTGAACTCCAGCAATTCTCTCTCTGGTATTTTTGTATAATTTCTGCTTTTGCTTATCTGATTGTAAAATTCTCCTTCAGTGAGTTCCACTGGATGGTGCCGAACGACAGCCGAATCTGAATATGAAGCCATTTATGGTTGCATGTATAAATAGTCTAATAAATAAATAATAAATAGTTTATATTTATTATGATATAAAAATCAAATTTTCAGCTTTATTTGTATCAAATTACAATATTTATCTCTTTATGAGCAAATTACTGCTATACGAATAAATTTATGTTAATTTACAATAAATTATCTTTCCCTTCTGTATTTGTTGACAAATCGCTCTCAGTTAACGACGGATGGGCATGCGAGGCGTTTGGTTACTAATCTTTTCGAGAAAGCTCAAGTGCAATATTTACACTTCAAGACTAAATGGAAAGTAATTAAATTTTAAATTATTTATATTTTAATTTAAAAAACTATATTATTTATTATAATAGAGTTATTCGACAAAAAGAACTCTAGCAAATACATCTAAAAGAGGGATATCATGATGGCTAATGCAACTACACTTAATCTTCACTCATCATTCAAATTTAAAGGTAGAGGCAAACGTAACAATAGTAAAGGCCAAAGGATAGAAAAACAATAGTAAAGGCCAAAGGATAGATTTTTCTACACGAAATCATGGTTGAAGTGATAGAGGAGATCTAAAATACATTCATTGTAGTCATTTAAACCATTTTTTTGACAAACAAAGGAAGAAATTTAGTAAGACCGCTTAGGATTCAACAATTACTTCAGACTTTGTCAGTTAACCACTACATCTACCCCTTCATCTACGGTTGAGCATGATCCATCTTCCTTAACAAGTGTGACGATGACAAACACAAATATGCAAACACTATTATATATCTCATTCCCATTTCTGGATCATTCAAAGGGCTTTTTCTTTTCTTTTCTCCCTAAATTCCATCATTTTATGACAAAAAATTTATTAACTAAAAAAATAATTTTTTCTCTTATTTTTTTTTCTCTCAATGATTCTCTATTACCAAACAACAGTAAATTATTTTCTCTCACTTTTCTTTTTTCTGTGGGCTCCAAACAGGCCCTTAAAAGTATTACACCACCATAGGAAATCTCTTTTTTTCTTTCTTCGGTTTCAGGGTCTTCCATCAGAAACTAGTTTCACTCTGAAGAAGAATCAACATATACGAAGGGAATGATGATTGTCTTGTGCCATAAAGAAGGATGAACTCAGTCAGGGAAGACTACAGTATCAATGACAAAAATCAGCCCAGAATGGGGAAAATTTGGGTTATCTGCTCCAACTGAATGCTGTCAGCTGAATTTTTCCTGAGATCTGGTTGGTTAAACTCGTTACGAGGGAGAACAATCAGCTGACCTCGGCCATGACCTTTCTCAATAACCCAGCCAGAGTTCGCCACCTGATGCTCCAGAAACTTGTCCAAAGAGAGGCCCTCAATGTTAATAGCCTGGTACAGTAAGCAAGAAATAGATTTGTTAATTTCATGCAAGTCGTGTAGACGCAAAGTCATAGCAAACAATATTGGCATCTAGATCACATATACTTCCAATTTATAATTTTATTAGGCCTAGTAATAAGTATAATATAATAAGTGAATTTGGACTTTGGCACAATGGCCCCATGGGGGGTTTCTGGTGTCAGGTCCTTGGTTCAAGTACCACCAGGCTATGGGTTCAACATTTAAAAAAATAATTACGTTGACAACAACAATAACAATAACAATAACAACAACAGCAGCAATAATAACAATTACACCATAAAAAAACATATGATACTTACTTCTGCAAGCACAGCCCGGGGAACCTTCTGGTATGTAAGTTGAAGGACATGAATGGCATAATTTTGGACTGCTTGCTCAAATCCTGAGAAGCACAATATGAGCAACAGTGATCAACAAAGAAATGCACTAGAACCAAATAAACACGTATCCATATACATCAATGCACACGTCCTTGCCAGGGGAAGTAGAGAACGGTAAATCATACCCAAAAAAAAAAGTAGAAGCACCCTATTTCGCAAACAGCAAATCCTTGAAAAAAATGAGGATACAAGATAACATTTTTCTTTCTAGAACTACAAAGATAACCTATTTATATATCAAACAAATACGATAACCTATTTATAACCCATAGGTCATTGATCAGCTTGATCCTTCCAAAAGAGAGCAATCAATAAGGTTATATTTCTCATAAAAATGATAAATGTGTCAACTTATACTCCTAAAAATTGGAAACACATTGAGTAAATGACCAAGATGACTTTTAAAGTTTCGAAAGAGGTGTTTCGGTACAACTATTTTTTTGTTCCGTACAACAGTGACATGTATTAGATGGCTTTTAGTAAGAAGTGTATCAACTAAAATTGCCAAACCCAAAAATCATATATCGAGGCCTCCAATGCACTGGATGTCAAATGTTTTCCAAGTTTCTGTAATTTAATTACCAATATGAGCATAAAATTTATACAATAGAGGAGAATTTTTATTACCTGGTACAACTTCCACTATGCTTCGATTCTTTGCAGCCTCATCCCAGAACTGACGGAATCTTGCAGTCTACAGCGAGATGTATGAGTAAGAAAAAGCTTGCAAACATTATCTCAAAGATATACATACGTAAAAGAACCCCACTAATCATACCTCAAGATAATGCGAAAGAACAATCAGAGTCTTGAACTGTTCTTCCATTTGCTGACAAAAAACCAACAACAATGATCATACAAAAGGTAACATACATTTTAATTGTGTGTAAAATGCAAGACGAAACCCTAATACTCTACATCAAGGTACAGGCCGTTGTTGCAGATTACCATGCTTGGATATGCAACTGCCAAAAGTGTGGCATGAAGGTAAGATGATTTAAAATGAAGAACATACCATTCTCTCTGAAATTAAAAAGAGACACAAGTTAAAATCCGGAGCTGGCATTGCCATGAGCGCCTGTTGAGAGACAAAAAAAATGTGAATAAACAATGGATACTATGATTAACCTTGAATCTCTAAATTAAATAGATTCAACAGATCTTCTGAATGGGGAAAAAAATTAGCATACCTTAACCAAAATCCTAGCAACAATTTGAACGCTCATCCTCTCTGGCTCAAACTATAAACAGAGACAACTAATGTAAGTACCACATCTTTTCTGCTCACCAGTGTCGCACATCATCCAATAAAACAGGTAAAGAGAATATTTTTCATAGAAGGTGTATCTAGGTTTTCTATCTCCAACCTGATAGAGTCGAAGAAGGCAAAGATTTGCATCCAAATTGTATGTTTGCGATGACACCTACATCAGAAATGGACAAGTTTGCTGCATCACATAGAGTAAATTGAAAGAGGCAAAATAAATCTGATTGATGCAGGACATGAAGACGTCATACCATGCAAAACACATGTGATCAAGGTCCCCCTTACCAGGATTAGTTTATAAAGTACCTGAAAAATGTTTTTAACAAGATGATAGCACAGACTCGAGTATCTTATTGGGCTATTGGCCTGTATCAACTGATTCTGCTGATATAGAACTCTACTAGGAGCCATCCAACATACTAATTCCTCAATATATGATTCATAACACCAATACTTGCAAAGTGACCACCTTTGCCTCACGCACACAAACTTAACATACAGACCGTGTATTAGTCATAAATACCCATTCTGTTTTGTCGTGTTCATCACGCAAAAAAATATCTCTTTTGTTTCTCCAGGATTGTCTCATAGACACTTATTATATCCTCTGGTCAGCCTTGTCCAAATTATTTATTTTTCTCAAGATTTTGAATGAGTATAAAAAGCTACATACAACCAGTGCTAAAAGGCGAGAACAAGAAAATCCGACGGCACCTGACGCTGCACCCAATATCTACGCGTCGTCAAGTCGTTGAGCTTTCCCAACCAATTAAGGTCAGGTGTTTGTAAAGGAAAGCTCCCAGAAAGCCAAACTTTTCTGATAGTAGCAACAGCATACAGAAGAAAACACAAAAAAAACCCACAAAGAAACGCCAGAGATAATTGACCTCTTTCATTTGCCAAAAGAAAAAAAATGTAGATGGCAAACCCTTGAAAACATGAAAATAAACAGAAAGCAATAAGCTCCCCTGAATTACCAATCAAAATACTAATAATTTCTGAACGCATTGTGCACTTGATTTCTCTGAATAAAAGGTCCAATTGGACGTGAGCGTCCCGAATAGGCGAAAATATAAAATTCCTCTTACCTGCTCGTGCACATAGTTCTCCAGATCAGGAAGGATGTCGGGATTATAAGGGTTTAGGGCGAGGAGCTGCTCCACTGTGTAGGAGACCTGTGACTTTTGAACCTCCCTCTCCCTGCCCATGGCCACCAGCCAAGAAAAAGTTGGAAATTGCCGTACAGAGAGTATAACGATGAAGTTCCGAAGAGCACCTGCAACTAGGGCTTCGGTTCTCAGTTGAGTAATAAGGTACTCCTACAAAACTCTCCCGATAGTTTAAAGGAAAAAGAAAAGAAAAACAGAGATACAATCCATTGTTGAGCCACCCAGACTCGGATGCGACTCGGACGCCGAACCCCGGTCGGATGCGGAGTCAGATAGTCAACTGGGTCAGGTTACCCGAGTCGGATAAAGTCACCCCTTTGGACAGTAAAACTTGAGAGGACTCGAGTAAGAGTGTTAATTTTATCCAATTATTCAATTTCTTGTCCACCATCTATTAAACATAAATGATATTGAATAAAAACTCTTACATTTATAAATAATTGAGTAATTTTACCCGTTCAATTGTTTACCCATTTACCTGCTTATTAAACGAAATGAAAATCAAATAACACTTAGGGGGGGTTAGTCCAAAATGAAGCAGATATGAATTACGTGCGCATTACTCCGTTCATTTGATTAGGCCGTTAGTCCAAAATGATATCTTCTTCATTTGAATCATGTCAGGTAATCTTCTCAGGCAAAAATGGGGGAATCGTGTTTCATACCTATTTTGTAAATCATCCACATGAATCGCACGCAGGACGAGAGTCTCCCTCCCCTAAATGAAAATTTTTCCCTCATTTCGCTCTGTTCTCCCTCTCTCTGAAATTTTTTTCTCCCGCTCGGCTTTTCTCCCTTCTCGGCCTTCCTCCCCCGAATTTGTTTTCCTCTATCTTCTCCCTCTCTTCTCCCTCTCAGCCTCTATCGCATAGCCGCCATCGCAGAGCATGGGAGGTCGAGCCTCTCGGCCTCCCTCTCAACGTACCGTTGGAGCGCTGCCTCCTTCGTCGTTGTCTCCTGCCATTATCAGTGTTGTGGGGAAGACAACGCATATTTTCTCCCTTCTCGGCCTTCCACCCCCGAATTTTTTTTCCCTCTATCTTCTCCCTCTCTTCTCCCTCTTGGCCTCCGTCGCATAGTCGCCATCACAAAGCACGGGAGGTCGAGCCTCTCGGCCTCCCTCTCTTCTCCCTCTCGGCGTACCGTTGGAGTGCCGCCTCCGTCATCGTTGTCTCCCTCTATTATTAGTGCTGTGAGGAAGACAACGTTGGTTTAATTTTTCCTAAGTTAGGAAAAATTAAACTAGTTTCATAACTTCATTATATTTATTTTGTAAAATAATCCATATTTTTATTTATAAAATAATTATGTTTTATTTATTCAGTATATTAATTTTGTAATTACTGTATTAAATTAATGATTTAATAGTCATAATTAAAGTATTATTAAAATAAACATTTGATAAATTATTTTGGTTTAATTATCCCATTGCTATAATTAATTAACCAATGGTTTTAAATTTTGTTGCGATATACTATTAATTAATAATATGTATATATATATATTATGTTATTGATAAAATAATATATATTATTTGTTTATTATATTTATTTTTTAATTATTGTATTAAATTAGTGATTTTTAATGTTAAAATATATCTTATGTTATTAAAAAAATTATTTATTATATTCACTTATGTTATTTTTTTATTTTTTTTTTAGTTTATTCTAGTCACACGTAATTATTATATTAATTTATAATAAACTGTAATTATTAAGTAATATAATATAGTATTAATTAAATATTTTATTAATATATTTTAATACTACACATTAAATCACTTATAAGTGTAGTAACCATATTTATTTTGGTTCCTTATTTGTTTAGGTATATCAATTTGTTATATTTAAGTATATTACAAAAAGTTACTCATAATATTTTTTATATCATATTTTTCATTTTGGGGCACTAACACTGAAATCTATTTTCCAATGCACTTTAACTCGTCTATACTAAACAAGTTAAATCAATTTATTTAAGATGAATTGAAATCTTCAATTCATTTGAAGTTCATTGTGGACAAACCCCCCTTTAGGGTTTGTTTTGAACTTATGAAAAATAAAATAAAATAAGAATTTGACTATTATTATTCCTAAAAATAATTTTAAAAAATAAAAATTTGATCATCATCTCATTTTTATTAACTATTTTTTTAGAATAATAATTGTCAAATTCTATTTTTTTTATTTTTTTCATAAAGGGTTTGTTTGGAACTTATGAAAAATAAAATAAAAATAAAATTTTAATTATTATTTTTCCAAAAAATATTTTTTGAAAATGAGAATTTGATTATCATCTCATTTTTATTAACTATTTTTTAGAATAATAAATGTCAAATTCTATATTTTTCTTTTCTAGGGGTTCCAAACAGACCCTTATTGTATATAGATAGTCAACTGAGTCAGGTTACGTGAGTCGGTTTAAGATAATTTTTTATAGACTTATGTAGGAAGGATCTTATTATGCATATATTATATATCTTTTTACTGCCATTTAATATTATAAACATTTTATTTTTTTAATTTTAATTTTAATTTTATTTATTTTTGTTTAATTAATAGAAGAGAAACATTTAATTTTTGCTCAGTTTGAGAAGCTTTCATCTACTACATAAAACAGTACTCTCCTCTAACCAGCCATGCATGTGTAAGAAAGGTTGATGAGCTATCCACAATCATGTACCGTTGATATACAAGCTGCCATCTTTTAAAAAAGAAAGAGACGGGACCCAAAACCAAAAATACTTCAATTATAGATGCAAGAAGTTCGTGATTGCATTCCAACCAGGCAGCCAAGACTTCTTGTCAACAGGAGGAACAAAGCTAAGTGTGAACATCTCCTTTGAGATGTGATCTTTGTCTTCAAAGAATCCTAATAGTTTTGCCACTACCTCAGCACTCTCCTGCGCATGTTGCATATCCTTTGGGTCACTCCAGAGCTTATCAACCAATTGAAGACGCCGTCTCTGTTTTCCATCAAGAGGGATTTCCCATTTCCTGTAAAGCATTTCCCGTTCCTCTGGAGTTAACTGTGAATTTACCTTCTTAGCAAGGGATTCTCTCTCTTGCTTCAAGGCTTTGACGCTGCTTAGAACCAAAAAAAAACAAAAAAAGGGATTCAAATAATGGACTTATTCGCTCAACAAAGCAAAGTTGGCTACAGTTACTAAAGGATCTAAAGTTAGTGAGAAATTAAGGTAAGAGGCATTTATCCCAGTGGCAATATTAGCAAGTTATGTCATCCCTGTCATATTCATGGATCTCTCAGGCAGTACTGCATGGTCCTCAATTTTCTGGAGTGACAGGGCAAGCGGGTGCTCCCTTAGTCCTCCTTTGGAATACTCTCCATTTTAAGAAAATAATTGCAATTATACCTTGAGAAAACATAGTTTGCAGGCTGATCTCCTAAGAGTGCTGGGCTTGCATTGCCAAGCTCTGCCAAGTATTGTTCCAACCATGTTAATCTATTTAGCTCGACTTCCATGTATGTTTGATCCGCTGAATCTCCTGTGAATAACAAATAAAATTGTGTACGATGAACAATTGAGATGTGGCACAAGTGCCATAACATGATTATCTGCTTTCTTTTGTCCTCAAAGTCCAAATGCCAAGATGAAAGGGAATCGTGTGCTTCCATCTCACACTCCACATCTTCATTTGCTTCTAGAGCCAATACCTAGTGAAGTGAATAAGTCAAGAAAACATGACAAGCATGAAGAAGTGGACTTCAAAAAAAAAAAAAACGCAATGCATCACAAGATCATATTGAATGCAAGATCTGTTCATAAGTTCAGAAAAGCAAATCCACGTATATTCTTTTCTGAAAATGTCCTATTAATTTTTAATCCCAGTCAAAATTACTAAGAGTTAATGGTTAGGAAGAAAGAGTGGAAATATGATATTGATATTCTGCAAATCATCCCAAATATGTCCTGTTCCACCAACATAAATCAAAGGATACTTTCAACTAGATGATTTCACAATCAACTGCCAGTCCCCTTTAATGGGATTAAGCAGAAACTGTTCTGAGTTTTTACCACCAAACAGAAATAGAATAGCTATGAGCGAATGAAACAAGTGTTGCTCACCCTGGAAACAAGTAACTCCTTCTGGTACCGAAGCTTCTCTATGCGTTCTTTTAGGTCAACCACATATGCCTTAATGCTCTGGTAGTTATTCTCAAATGCATTTTTGAACATCTTCTGCATCTTCTTGACACTAACCGAACTTGACTGCCCATTACCTGGTGTATTGTCCCCTGAGAAGGCACCGTCATTGCTGTTACCCTTTGTTGGAGTAGCATCAATATGTTGAACAAGTCCATCATTCTCAGGGTCACGGTTCTCAATCTCCCTCTCAGTCACCTTCTCAGAAGATGATAGAGGTGAACATGGGAAATTTTCTTTTTTTTGCCTGATAACATTATTGTGCAAGGCAAATGGAAGCATTTTCTTCTTCCTCGATTCAGTGTTTGAGATGGGAGATGATTCAATAGATGGCTGAGATAGCACTAGCTGATCAATAGATTTCTGAACTTTTTCTAACTGCTGCTCTAAGCTAAAAATTGCACTTCCTTGAGTGTTCAGTTGAGTGATCTTTTCTTTGAGGTTTACATCACTACTATGCTTCATGAAAATGCCTCCAACCTCATCATTCCTATTATGGATTTGAGTCACATTAACCTCAGCCAACAACTTCAATATGGTTTCAGCAGCATCTTGGCTCCCAAGTCTGTGACATGTGACCTCCTTATGAAGCACATCCAGTACTCCCTTTGCTTCTTCTGCCAATTGCTTCTGCATCTGTTCAAGCTTTTGAATTTCTTGCACAATTGTCACAGGTGTCTTCGCCGATACTTTAGCTATTTTCTTACTCCTTTTTTCCCCAGAGAAAGACAAGCATTTTACTATTCCACTAGGAGATTTAAAAAAGTCCATACCCTGCAAATGACCAGCAAAATTAGAATATACTCGTTCTTAAAATTTATGGAGTAAGCCTAGGGTCAATAGCCATATTAGAGGATTGGTTTAGGTGAGGTCTTTTATTCAAGTCTAACAGATGTCTGGGGTACCTTTGCTGTGTGTGTATTAAGGAATATGAGAAGGAATTAATTAAAAAATAAAAAATAAAAAGAAAAACAAATAAAAAAATTTACATGGAGGGCAGAGCAGAAAGAATGGAAGTTCTGTCATACCATGTTGTTCTGCTGTGCTTTTCTTTGCAATTCAATCACATGAGATTGTGCAATGTCTCTCTGATGTTTCATAGCTTCCACTTCCATTTCCAACTACATGACAGGTGTTCAAAAAGAATCATAAGTTTACAGAGAGAAAACTAATGAAGTGAGTCCCCCAAAATGAGCATATTTATGCATTTATTACAGTAGAATGCTTGTCAAATGGTATTAATGCATCCACAAAAAAAGGGTCCTGATGCTTGTGTTCTGCCAAGATTTATTAGTCCCAGCTTTCACTAAACTGGCAAGCATGGTACCTGTTTGATTCTGAGATCTTTTTCCATTAATAGGATATTTGAGCTTGTCAAAGGTGTCTCTGGAGACCTAAGGCACTCAGCCTCAAGCCTTGCCACTTCCTTCTGTAAATGCTTGACTAGTTGCCTCTCTGAAACAACCTGTTGAAATAAAACTTCCCTCATCAGAGAACAACCCAAACGAAAACACTAATTACACTTATTCACTTTTAGCAACACAAGGAAAGAAATCCATTTTCATTATTCTCAGGAGATTAAAGCTCATAAAAATTTTCTGCCTGAATAAAAAGTGTTTAATAGGAGTATGTAAAGCTACGTTATCAGAAACAGCATATGGCAATATCAAAATTAAATTATGCATCTGTCATATTAGCATGTCAATGACTATATAAAATGGGGTCATGTAAAGTTCATGTAGTGTAGTCCATACCATGTTCACACTGGCTCTGTTTGTTACTTCTTTTGCACTACCTGCAAACAAGAGGGTATTACGAGATTGTTCAGCATGACCTAATGCTGGGCTCATGGTACATATGATTGCAGTACGTGCATTTCCCCCAAGAGACGTCTGCAGTATTCTTGTAAGCTTTGAATCACGGTAAGGTATGTGTCCCCTTCTTCCACCACTGTGAGAGGGGAAATGAATTTTTGATTAATTCAAACTACATCAGTTATTGAAAACAAAAGGATTTCAAAAGTTAAAATCTTCAAACTCTAAACCACATCAACCATATAGATGGCTAACCTAAGCTTTCTTATGACAGTGGTCAAAGTTAGCAAGCTTCGATTGATGTGAGAACCTTCCTTTAGCCTAGTTCCACTAGAAAGCGTTTGTAAGGCACGCTCACTTCCTGCAAGGTCCACAAAATTCTGCACAATCCTGTAATCCTTGATTAACAGTGCCGGAAGAAGGTATTCTAATAATCTTCTTTTAAAAAAGGAGAAAGAAGATGAACTTACCAAAGTAGCTATATAGGACTTTATACACTCCATGTTTTCTCGAACACTACTCTCCACTGTCTGAAATGAAGGTAATATAGCTTATCGATAAAATATTATCAATGGCCAAAGTAAAATATCCATGTGAAATGACAGTATACGTAAATGAAAGTAAAAGATGGTGAATTCCTAGAATACATGCTCCTTTGTTAAAAGGTAAGCCTATGATTTGATGGGATATAAAAATGAAATCAGAGCTGGCGGAAAAATCCATGATTACACATATGTTGCTCTTTAACTAGATAAAGGTAATTCAACTAACCAATCTCAGTATTTGGTGAGATCTTGAGCTCGAGTCATTCAGAATAGTCTCACCAACCTGCCTTTGAGCTGCATAATACAAAAGGTCTCAAAGCTGAACTAGATGAGATGAAGCAGTAATCAGGTTTGGTTACATACCTTCACAAAGATTTATGAAATGTTGCAATTCTTGACAATCCTTGGGTATTTCTTCCACTAACTTATCAATGACAGTCCCCCTCTACAAGTAACATGTAAAAAGTAGTCAATAAGACGGAACAAGGATCACAGAAATCAAATTTTCTTGGTCTTCAAAATCTAAATACCTCTGGGTCATCTAGAAGCCGAAGAGGACCAGTTTCTGGATTTAATAGATCCATCACTGTCTCATTGTAGATCTCCAAAGCAGAAATTTTTATGATGAAATCCCTCTCTGGGTTCTGCAGAGGGTTATCCAGTGGATAAATGTTATATATTCTGTAATCAGATGCTTATTACAAAAAAGTGGGTACAAGTGGCAGACATTAAAAATTCTTTCATAAAAAGAACCAAGTGTATTCAGACATGAGTTGCTGACAATGACTCAAATAGGAAAACTAATTTTTAAATAGAAATCATAAAAGAAAGATTATTTTAGCTACAATACACGTTTCATTATGGGTATATAAAACATATTTAGAGAAAAAACACTAGGAACTCCATTCTATGGGACAGTTTATTTGATTTACTCAGCTGACTTGGCATGAAAAGACAAGTTCGAGGAGAAAACCAAGACACAGGAGGAAAATGGTAGAAGATAATAGACACTGAAACCAATATGTAAAAACATAATCAGAGAAAAAGCACTAGTAACTCCACTTTATGGAATTTAGTTTATTGAACATAAGTGCAGAGGAGAGGACCAAGACACAGGAGGGAAGAGACAGAAGAGAATAGCCAGTGAAACCAATATCAGATCAGCACCATCAGGTTAGCAGCACAGTAACAAACTTTTCCTTAAGAGTTCTTTTACTCCATCATGAAAAGTATTTTAACAAACACGAGGAATCACTAAATATTACATATACGATAAGGAAGTAGGTGCTGGTCAATCATTAATAGCTCTTTTTGAAGTGTCTGGTTCAATTTCTTCTATCAAAACTTTGTAACCTAAGAAGAAGAGAATTGGTGGCATAAAGAAATTGTAATTCTTTAGGTTGACATACAGCTCCTCCTTCCTTACACATGAAGAACTTATTTTAAAGCACTGCCAAGAGGAAAAAAAGACATCCTTAACACATTAAGAACTTTTAAAGCACTGCCAAAAGAAAAAAAAAGTCATGACCCTACACCACTATGTCGTTAAAATATAGAACAACAAATCTGTCAATAAAAGGCCTCAGAATTTCTGACGTTACTCTCATGAAAGTCCTTCCCTACTCTTAAAATTTATTTTCCATTCATCCAGGCCCTATTCTATGTACTTGTTTCGACTTGAGAGATCTATCTTCATGAGCAATGAAGCTTCATCATATTGGTCCAACATGTCATCCAACTTAGGGATTAGAAACAGGTATTTTATAACAATTTTGTATATGGCTCTAGAATAAACATGTATCTTCCATGAATCATCTTTAAAGCTATTTAAATATTCTCAGGGGAAACTTCAAGAGGATAAGTTAAAGACTTCCTATTAAAAAAGGTTTCATCAAGGGAATGTTTCATGCAACTCACATACAAAATCCTAAGATAACCTTTGGTTGCCTATACTTTTTCTTTGAACATACCAAGTTAGTGAGACAAAAAAATCATTCAGATACTGTTATCCCAGTCATATTAGAGTTTTACAATTATTATTCTATCATGTTATGTTGCTCATCCTGGGATGTTATACCTATTATTTTCTTATGCATGTGTGAGTGTGTCTCTCTGTGTGTATATGTCGTGATGTGAATGTGTGAGAAAAAGATAAGCAAACTATGCAATATTTTTTGCTTGCCTCTTTCAAAAGCATCATCCACTTGAATTATATTCAGACCTCTCTCTCTCTCTCTCTCTCTCTCTCTCTCTCTCTCTCAGAGTCCATTTTCACCAAAAAATTGAATATGACTGTCAAATTATACAAGCTCAAGGTACATGAACTCCATTCAAGTAATTAGCAAAGAATCATTTTTAACAAGCTCAACATAAGCTTAGAGAAGCAATTTGTGGATCTGTATCATTGTATCTCATTGCATATTAAACTTACATTCTCAATATGTTTGTATATGTCATTTATGGCACTCTTAGTGATCCCTTTCATGGTAAATGTCTTGCCGCTGCTCGTTTGTCCATATGCAAATATAGTTGCTGCAGAAAAAAAAAAAGAAGAAGAAGAAGAAGAAAAGTAGTGAATAAAAAAAAATCAGACAGCCTGGATTCGACAATATATTTCCACATAATGGTTCTTTCAAAGGAAATAGGAATGTCCTCAAGTCCATATAAGTTAAGTGCATCCACTTTTTTATTTTGCCTTTGTATTTAGATTTAAAGGCATAATTTCAATGATTTTCACTCTACAATATTTTTTCCTTTTCTATGTATCATGCTTTTCTCTCTGTTTTTTCTCTTTCTTTTTTTGTAAATCTGAGATATGGGATTTTTTAAAATAGGGTGGGAGTAAATGGCAATCTTGTAAGACTTTTCCAAAGAGGGAAAACGCCAGTGCAGCCACCCTGGGTGGACTTGAGTGTCCTCCATCCTTGCCACTTTTTTAAATCAAAGTTCCAACACAAGCAAAAGTGAAACAAAAAATATAGGATTCACAGAAACTCTGTTTGAACTTTTTAGGTACCATTGATCCCAGTAAGAGAAGATAGAGCAACATCCTTGACTCCTTCCTCATAGACCTTCTCAGTTGAGCACGCTGGACCAAACACTTTATCTGGTACCAATATAAACGAATCATTAACAGAGGACAAGGAAGGGGGAAAAAGCAATTTTACATAGAAAGGCTTACCTCAATGAGAAGATTAATTCTTTATTTTCAATATTTTCATTTGACAATAAATAAAGACTTAAAATGCAGCCAAAAAAATGTCTCGACCTTGAAGTTTTCTAGCTAATGACTTCTTTTTTCTTTTAATCATTGCCTTGCTTACCAAAAGTATAAGTATTTAAGCGCTCATGAGGTGCATTCTTGAACAAGATGGTGTGATCATCTGAGCATTCCCAAACTATTTCTTCATTTATCATTTGTTCTTTTTCACTAAGAGGCCTCACACGGACTGTAACATATATCTTCTCCTCACTTACTTTCAGACCTCCAGGAGTGGATGACGGATTCTTGTCTACCTTTATTGGAGGAGTAGAGGTGTCCTTTGATGTCATCATTACATTGACAAGTAAATTACCTGCCACAGGAAATTAATTTGGTGGATAATCTTCAAACTAAAATTTGGAGGAAAAACAAGAAAAATGAAGACATTCAAGCGCTCGGGAATGAGTATCTGAAGTAAGACCCAATCGAAACAATAGAAAATGGGCAAAGAAATTCTGTTACTCCAAAGGACGAATCAGAAAATCCTGAGCTAAAAAAATTTCAACTAAAAGCTTGATTTCCAAGACAACAAATCCAACAAGCAAGAATTAAAGGAAGTTAAAATCATATCTTAAATTCAAATAATTCAAAGAAACATTGGACCATGACTTCCCTTAGCTGCACTTGATAAATGACTGCTGCGTTTTCAGAAATACGTAAAGAGGTATAACAACTATTGCTTCTTCAAATTTAGACTCACACGAAAAATGAACATCGGAAAATAAAAAAATAAAAAAATAAGAAATAACATCCTGACACATACCAAAAAAAATATGTACATCAAAGAACGAAAATGGAACGAAAAAGAAAAGACACAAATAAAACCTAGAATGCAGAGTCTTGATCCCAGAGATTTCGACTATCACCTGAAATACCGTTTTTCAGAATCAAGAAAACCCAAGTTGAAGGATGAAGCAAGATGAACTCGACATAACGCCACAAGCCAACACAAAGAGAGTCTTAGAGTCAAGAACAAGGGAAAATCCGGTTTCCAATACCCGATAGAGGAGCGCTCGTTGCAGGAGCTTGCAGTCAGCGAGTGTTTTCGAATTCACAATCCCTGAAAATTGAAGAAAGCTGTTCAGTGAAGCGTAACGGCTAGTTTAATGGGTCGTCTCCTTTTCCGTTTTGTTCGCGCTCATGAGGTGAGCGGTTGAACCAGTGATTCGTTACTGTCGACTGACAAACCCACCCCTGCCATTCTGGGTCTGCACCTAACCTTTTCTTCGACCAAGTGGGGGTAAATAAGTACTTTCATTTAGTATAAAAACCCATTTGCGCGGTAACTAAATGAGTTTGTTATTTTAATCTTTTCCTTTTGTCGATCTTCATAGATGGTTCAAGATTTTTCCTGTAGAGACTCGGGTTTTAAAAATTTTCCGTTTCATTCGTATCGGATTCTCGCTCAACAACTGTTACGCCGTTAGAATTCTAATCTTTTTATTTAAATGCCACACCGTAAGCTTACAATTCGGTGATAAAAGGAAAGCAATCATGGCATTAAAAGGTAAAGCCGTTCACATTTTTTAATGGCTTTCATTTTAGGCATTAATCATTCGAATTTTACAAGGGAAGAGGCAATAAAAGAACCATTTAATTGCAAAAAGTCTCACATTCATCTCATAAGATGTCAAATTACATATACTTAACTGTTTGGATTTCATATAATGAGAATTATATACAAGTAAATTATTTTTAAATGAATTTTATTCATCTTTTTCCAAGTGATTAGATTGATACTAAAAAGTCTAATCTCCATGGTTGAAACAGGATTAACATTATTATATGAAATTAATGTTTCAACTAGTTTTTGGGATGAAATTTTTTTAAACTACAATATATTTGATAAATCGACTTCCTACAACTCTCTTACAAGGTAAAGTTCATTATTTTTTGCTTCTAAATGCCTTTCCTACTTACAACGATATTCATGTTCTTGGATGTAGATACTTTCTTTGTTTACAACCTTATAACAAAACCAAGTTTGAACCATCTGCAAGGACATTATTAGGGTTATGTCAGAGTGGTTCCGTCTACTCTTGTAGGCGGTAGCTTTTCGCACCTAACAGATCGGTTTTTTGGGTGTATTGGCTAGCCGCTATCATGGTATCAGAGTTGGGCACCATGTTCCGCGTTCAAATCCCAAAGTGCAGCAGTAGAGAACGGGAACAATGGATGTCAAAGCTAGGTGGTTCTAGTCCACTTGGGTTAGGTACTTGGCTTTCCGCACTTAACAGATTAGTCTGTTGACTTGTATTGGCTAGGAGTTTGACAGGTTATACCCTTAACTTTTGTTAAATTGACACAAGCTCGAATCAATTTGTAATAGTGTGCAGTAAAAAAATAACTATATTTCCCTTTGTATGATCTATTTTGAGGTTACTATCTAACATTGCCATCCTTTGTGTGACAAATGGGGGTAGATTCTTCGTGCAACTACTTCTATTGTCATCCCTATCCAATACAAGATAAGTATGAGTCATTTAACACAAATATAGATCTTTATCAAGGTTAATCATTAAATTTATAGACAATAAATTATAAAATTACTATATTATGAATTATTAAAAAAAACTTATATAATAAATAGTATGTGTTTAGTATATATAAATAGTTTATCACATATATAATTTGCATAATGTAATATATAATTTTTTTAGGATAACGTGTTAATATATATATTTTTATTTTAATATTTGAGTTAAAAAAGGAGGACATTGGTGTCCATGGGGTGGGAGGAGAGTCTCATCACATTATTGCATATCATGTGATCGAGTTAGGTGAATAAATATTTTTATTTATCTATAAATATCGTAGATTGGGTCAAGTGGATTATATTGTGGATTTGAGTATTTTTTGTCTTTCCCCCCTTAATTTTGGCTGATACAAAGTATTATTCAATTATAGAGCAAATTTACTTTATAGTGCCAATGACCTAACTATCTTGTCCTATGTGAAAATAATAGACATGCTTGTTGATATAGGAAATCAAAGATTTCTACCTACCAATCTAGAGTTGTAAAGGAAACCTTAACGATTTCGTCGAAATCGGAATCAGGGACTTCTTCTACCTGCCAGTCTCAAGCTGGAAAGGAAGTCACAACGGATTCATCTATGATGGAAACGGACTTGTCTAGAAATGAGTTTTTATTCAAGATAAAATTGGTTACCCCGTCCAAGTTTACAAGGTTTTAAAGCCTAAATAAGTCAGACAAAACAAGTTTTAATGAGTTTAAGTTTTTTAAAAAAATTAACTATTCGGGGGGCTAGGGTGTAATTACAACTGATATTCATAAAACCCGAAAGAGGCTAATTATTATCATTATCTATCTTGGTTAAATTTGCTAAAAAAATTGACGATAACATCAACTTCCCATTCTCACTGTTCTTATCCTCCCTTAGGGTTTGTTTGGAACCCCATGGAAAAGAAAAGAAAAAAAAATAAAAAAAAAATTGACCATTATTATTCCAAAAAAATAGTTAGTGAAAAGAAGAATTTATTCATTATCTCATTTTTACTAACTATTTTTAAAAATATTAATAGTTAAATTCTTATTTTCTTTTATTTTATAGAAGTTCCAAACATACCCTTAAAAATAGACTAATTTCAAACACCTCTTATAACATAGAGTTGAAGTGAGACTTACAATGGATCCAATCTCTTCCCCCACTTTGATATTTAAAAAACCTGGGGAAGGCTAGACTAAACTAGCCAGTGTTCAGTAACGTTCAACCAATAAGTCATGCAAACCAACCTGAACCGGCTATTGGCTACTATCCCTTCTCTCTCTTTCAGTAGGAACTCTCCCTTTTGATTTTGCTGGTGGATGAGTAAAGCGTAGAAACCATTCCTCATTGGCAGACAAAAAGAGAGCTGGCTTGATTTTTTTTATCCGATTCAATCGGGGCTTAAAGATTTTTTCAAGAAGATGCTCATATTTTGCTATAAAGTAGGGAGTATTGTAGAAACAAGTGAAACAAAGGGAGGATCCGTATCTTAGACTCTTTGCCACCATTTCCTTTCCTTATCGATCGAAAGAAAAATAAGAGAGCAAAGGGAGTGGAGTAGCAAAAAATAGGGGAATAGTATTTCCACCGGAATTGGAAGAGACGGGAAAAAATGGAAAATGGGTATAGACTATAGAGGAGTTTGAAGGCTATTCCAGCATCCAGACTAACGAAATAGTGGACACGAGGAGAGGAGCGACTGAGTTGTAGCTTTCAATTGCATTGACCAACTTTTCTCGTTTAAAAAGACACAGCTGGAGAATAACTCAGTTTTTGTTTAGCGATCAGAAGCAAGAATAGATTTAGGCTACTAAGATAGCCATTTTTATTGACCAAATTTCTTCGGAAGCTTGCTTCCGTTGGAACTTAAAAAGCAGAATTAGATTGATTCTTATTCTTCGTCGTAAGCGTTCGCGGTCTTTTAGACCAAAAGATGTCATGGTTGGAGTATTAAGGGTCCAAGACTCTTGAGATTTCTTCCGATGGTCGCAGGCTGCAAGAGCCTGCAACAATCTCCGGCACCGGCTAGTGGCCATCTCATGAAACAAGAAACCAGGGATGGACTCACCGGTTGCTTGGAAGGAACCTCTTCAAGGGTGAATGAAAATAAGGAAATTATTGTGCTATTTTTAGCAAATAATTGTTCTCATGGGCCATTGGCGATGCTTTTGAACCTTAGAAAAGAAAAAAAATAAAATTTTGATTATTATTATTATTTTTAAAAATAAAATATTAATTAAATTTATTTTTTAATAACTATTTTAAAGAATAATAATAATTAAATTATTTTTCTTTTCTTTTCCAAAGGTTTCGTAAGATTGAAACCAAATAATTGTTGTCAGCATACCTCATCCCTATATAAAACAATCGATAATATTCCCCCTAGAGAATCCGAAACATTTCGAGTAGCCCAGACAAAATGACCCACACCAAACCCTTCTGAAAATGGTGCTGGTTAGGTAACCCTCCGGTCGTTGCCCTAACACTAGCAGAAATAGGCCAAAAGCCCTGTATGATTTATCTGACCAAAATTATTACAATTCTCCGGTGGATAACATTTCACCTGAAACCAACTCTCTGGGCCCACAATACTTCCCTCGACCAACCCTCCCAATAACTTCATCTAGACGCTAAATAACTCGAGATCCCAAAACAGACGTTCCAAGTTCGAGAGTTGTTGGGAACCCTAGGCGACGCAGGAGATACCTACGCGAGACAGAAACGGTACGTCACCAGAACTCATGACGCCTCGCACTCGCACTCGCACTCGCACTCGCATGGTCGGCAGACACAGCGCCACTTGCCAAGGGATTGGGACGCGGAAAGAACCTGAGAGCCGTATTTCCCGAGTGGATTTCTAATTTCTTCGGTTTCTACGTTCTACTCCCGCCAATCACGTGTCAAATGCTGATCTGGTCCCCGCTGAACGGGTATCCACAGGAATGTCAGAAACGAAACGGACTTTTGTGGGTCCCGTCGGATCTTCTCTCGACAGGCCAGGTCGGATCCGAAATGAATGTATAATTCATATTGGATAAGGTCGAGAATTCCGTGGATTCATTCCGTCGGTCAATGGTGACGCACACAGATGACAAGTACATCTGCGGTTTGCATTTACTTGTTACGAGTCACGAGTTATCCCGAGTCGTCAGATAATTATTTTTATTAAGAAAGTCATTAAACGGGTGTGTTCCATTATTACCTGACATTTGACGTGGAAAAATATCTTGGAGGGTGACGGGATAGGGCGAACCGAGCACATGCAAAGCAGTGAGGTGCGGTGGGGTCGTTAATTAGTGTGTGATGTGAAATTTGAACTTCTAAAAATGACCGGTAATCTTCCAATTTAAAGGAGTGCTGTGGGCCCGTGAAAGACTTGCGGCAAGCTGATGAGAATTTAGCCGCTCATCGATCCCACCTACATGCGCACTGTGATCAGGGTTTGAGATCCATCATTTTAATTGGGTAGCCCTCATGACTACTTACCAAAACGACACAAAGATTACTATTAAATATTCACACTACCTGCCACTCACGCATATATGAAGTGTTATTTTTTATTTATTTTATTCGAATGGAATTTATACGTAATTTATTATAAGTAAAACTATATATATAATAGAGTTGGAGTATTATGAGCTTTCAAATTGATGGATAACCTATGGTGGGTCTGATAATGCAATCAAGGCATCAATGAAAAGCCTTGTAATTTAAGTTTCCATCATCTCACACTCTTCTGATATTATTTTATTAATATAGCATAGATTTATTATATATTATTCAAAACGGGACCACAAGTTCGAGTGTTCCTCTCCACCAACCAACCCCGAATTAAGAATATTTTGATCTGTTAATAAAGCAAGAAATAATTGATAATGTAATTAAGAAGTGATTTTGTTTATAAGTGTAGTGTTAAGTGCAGTGTCTTGCACTGGAATGGTGCCGTGTGATTGGATGACGGCTTGGTCTCCCCCTAATCACATACTTAAATCTTATTTTTAATCTAAACCATTGTTTAAGAGGGCAAAGAATGCGAGTTTCTCGGTTAATTCGACAGAGTTTCACCCAATGAGACGCCCACAATTAAAGCCACTCGGGTTTTCTGCCCCACGAAAGGACTACCTCGGCTGCGACATATACGAAAATTAAACTACGCCCGCTGCCAAAAAGAAAATCAGGCCTCGGAACCTTTTAAAAATTTTCCGGTGTGATCGCTGACGCGGAGAAAACGATTTCAACGATCGAACTCGGAATCGTAAAAAGGGAAGAAAGGTACAGATGGGGAAAAGACAATGATCCTTGTAATAAAAAATGTTTCCGTGGGTCTGCAACAGTAAATCCGCTTACGGAGGTCAGTGGTTTTGGACGAGAGAAACAGAGCGCGCGGAAAGGTGCGCGGAAAGAGATGGTTCCTCCTACTCCGATCAAACAACAGCTAAGATCATTTACCTATTTAAACCCCTTCTGATTTCGCTTCTGCCATATTCAGTGTGTGCTTGCGTTCCCTTGATCGTTTTGTTTCGTTCGGTTGTTTTTGTTCTTGTTTGAAGGTAAATTGAAGCTGTTGGCTTCAGGCATTTTAGTTTCGTTTGTTTTGGTTGGTGAGCTTGTGGCACTTTAGTTCACGTTTTCGGTGAAAGGTGTGTTCGTCGATATGTGTTTTCTGTGGAAGTGCCTGGTTCTACCGTCAATATATTTTGTACTTTACTGGTTTGCATTCGAGAAAGTGGCCTGCACTTGCTTTCGAAATTGATGCTTTCAATTTTTTTGTTATGGTGAGCTAATTAGTAGATCGGAAGACGAGAACACGCACAATCTTTGTTCTGCTTCCGTTGCATGAGAAACATTCTCTTGCCGTAAGACTCTCTGTTTTTGTGAGTTTGTTTGGTTTCAGTTCAGGCAAGGAATTAAATTGTTTGTTGAAACATTTCAATAAAACTACGCATGCTTTAGCTATTTATCGTTCATGATTCTCTTTAATGAAGTCTTCTCCTTGCGTAGAGTGAAATTTCCGAAGTTTTTTCTTTTCTTTTTTTTCAAATTATGTTCTCTGTTTTCCTTCTTCAGTTTCACCTGTTAGTCTTCCACGATTTTTCACTTTTGTTGAGTCTGAGTTGTCTGTCTTGACCATACCATTTTCTGGCAACCAAGCGCTCTAGTGATCAAACTAACAATTCAACATTCGTATAAACTTATTTATTTATTTTTAAGTTAACAATCCAAACTTCTGTTCTTTTTTATGACGTAGAGCTTCATTCTCTCACCTCACCAGCTCCGGAGTGCATGATAAAGATGGTTGAATGTTTTCTTTCGACCGTCGGTAAAACATTTTCTGTTCTTGACGGAGGAATTCGTGTTAACAGGTTTCACTTGTTCGAGGAAGGACTTTTTTCAATCAGACGTTGGTAAATCGTCAATTCCCCAGCCGGAAAAGCTCGGTGAGTCTTCAACTTTTATCTTTCTGTCCGGCTGGTTTTCCCTTTTCCACAATTAGATGCGTGTCATTCTCGTAAGGTTTCCTCTTCTAGATGGTTTTGAACGTCTGATCTGACTCCCTGTTCATTATCGCTGCCGCCTTTAATTTTGGGACTTTGGAACTTAGGCATCGCCAAATTCGTAAATCTGTTTCTTTACTTATTTCTTTTGCTTTCAGTCCGAGGAGGCTTTGAGGTTTCAGGCAGAGAGGAGGCGAATCCATGGCTGAACGCAGGTTGTTACGTGTCCATAGCCTTCGAGACCGTCTTGGTGACACTCTCTCAGCTCATAGGAATGAACTGTTTAGCATCCTATCAAGGTTTTTATCCTTCTAATTTCTTGGGTTTTCATGTCACATCTTGTCTTATTCTTATTTCTGTATTACCTATGGATTTGTGTGAGAAAACATGGTTAGATTGAAATCTCAAGTTGGAAGACCTACACCACTAGAATGCTGTACGAGTAAAAAATTCTTGTTTCTGCTTATTGATGGAGTCATTCTTCTTCGCAGGTATGTAAATCAAGGAAAAGGAATCTTACAGCCACACCAGTTGTTGGCAGAACTCGAAGCTCTAGCAGCTGAAGGGGACATGAAAAAACTAAAAGATGGACAATTTCAGGATGTCCTGAGAGCCACACAGGTGTGATAAATGAAACTTTTTTAAAAAAAAAATCTAGCTCCTATTTTTTTTTTTCTTTTCAATGTTTTCAATTTTCTGATTTGATGCAGGAAGCAATAGTTGTACCACCATGGGTTGCTCTTGCTGTTCGTCCAAGGCCAGGGGTCTGGGAGTATGTCCGTGTTAACTTGAATGAACTACTTGTGGAGGAATTAAGTATCGCTGAATACTTGCAATTCAAAGAAGAACTAGTGGAAGATGGGTATGAAATTCTACATTACATGGACAAGCCAATTGTTTGCTAGAATTTACCTTAACTTTTTCCTTTTCTATGTTGTGCTTATTTTGCTGCTGTGCTTCTCAGTTTCAGCTTCAACGGTAATATGGTGCTTGAGTTGGATTTTGAGCCCTTCAATGCTTCTTTTCCTCGTCAAACTTTATCAAAATCCATTGGAAATGGAGTTCAATTCCTCAATCGACACCTTTCTTCGAAGATGTTTCATGACAAAGAAAGCATGTACCCCTTACTGGATTTTCTTCGAGCTCATAACTACAAGGGGAAGGTGAACTCTATTCATGCCTTTGCGTCTTATATTTCACTTTGTCAAGTGTTATTAGTATATAATGTCAGCTTAGAGTAAGAGGTATAAAGAAGTCGTTTGCTAATGAAATATTCTGTGCAGACAATGATGCTGAATGACAGAATCCAGAGTCTTAATTCTCTTCAATCTGTTATGAGGAAAGCTGAGGAATACCTGTCAAATCTCCCACTTGATACACCTTATTCAGAGTTTGATCACAAGTAATTTTTCTTGTGCATGTTTGCGTTTGCCAGCCTGAATATATGTGGACACTGGAATTCTTTTGATTATTTGGATGAACTGACTAATTCAGATCCTGGTTCAAGCTTATTAAAAAATTAAAGCTGGTTTTGACGATTTAAAGTTTTTCATTTTGCTTTTTGTGGTATCCAGATTTCAAGAGATGGGCCTTGAAAAAGGCTGGGGTGACACTGCTGGACGGATACTGGAGATGGTTCATCTACTTTTGGAACTCCTTGAAGCACCTGAACCATGCACCTTGGAAAAGTTTCTTGGAAGGATCCCTATGGTGTTTAATGTTGTAATACTTTCTCCCCATGGGTACTTTGCTCAAGCTAATGTTTTAGGGCTGCCTGACACAGGGGGACAGGTGTGTTTCATAACATTTCAATGTTGACCTACACCATCTGTATTAATTCAAGCGATAGCTTTCTACTGTTTTACCTCATTGTCACTTGCTGTCTAATGCAGGTTGTTTATATCTTAGACCAAGTTCGTGCTTTGGAGAATGAGATGCTTCTCAGAATAAAACAGCAGGGCCTTGACATCATACCTCGTATTCTTATTGTAAGTGTCAGTTGAATCTTCTGCTGTTTATTGTGGTCTCATCATAAGATGATCTGTTGGAAACATCTGTTTTGGTTGAAATGTATTTTAACTAACCTTTCTTAATGTTGAATGCAGGTGACTAGACTGCTCCCTGATGCAGTAGGAACGACTTGCAACCAGCGTCTTGAGAAGGTACTTGGGACGGATCATTCTAGCATTCTCCGTGTTCCTTTCAGAACAGAGAAAGGCATTCTCCGGAAATGGATCTCAAGATTTGATGTATGGCCTTACTTGGAGACATTTACAGAGGTAAACTTTAACTTCAGATGTTACATCATTTTCTAACCTTTCTAAATCTAAGGTTTTACATGAGGATTCTCAGTTCTCTAGAGAATAGATCATTGCGTATAAAACTGACAATGAAGCCCCCTATTAGGATGCACTCAGAAACTTGTACTGCTTTGTTTCCTATGTTACTCTGTGTATTTTTAGATATTGGTCCAGTTAGCCACTACATGTGTCATCTAAATTCATATCTATGGTTTGGTGTGACTGTATTTCAAATAGGTCTTAACAAGAGGTATTTTGTTTTGCCTCTAAAGTTTATGTTGCAGCTCAAAAGTTCAGGAAAATTGAGAAATTCTTCCTTGACTAGTGACATGACACAAATTGCTTCAGTATTATAGCTTGTTTTTTTTAGTTGCTCCATAAAGCAACACTTCCGAAGTTCTATTTAATTGTTGTTTGTAATAATAGAATTCAGAGGTTTGAACCTAATTTTTTGAGTTTATCAGGATGTTGCACATGAAATTGCTGGAGAGTTGCAGGCCACCCCAGACCTAATCATTGGAAACTACAGTGATGGAAACCTTGTCGCATCATTGCTTGCACACCGTTTAGGAGTTACACAGGTTGGTATTACATGATACTTTCCACTATGTCAGAAAATTAAATATTCCACAGGTTTGTTCACAACCCTGATTTTCTTTTTTTCTCAGTGCACCATTGCTCATGCCCTCGAGAAAACAAAATATCCAGATTCAGATATATATTGGAGAAACTTTGAAGACAAATACCATTTCTCTTGCCAATTTACAGCGGATTTGATTGCCATGAACCATACTGATTTTATTATTACCAGTACCTATCAAGAGATTGCTGGCAGGTACACCTTTTTCAGCCTTACTTGTTAGAATGACTTTTTGAGGTATTTGCCAGAAAAAAAAAGGCTCTTACACCTTTCCCTGATATCAATTTATGTAATATCAATTTTTGTGCTTTCTTCTATGTCAGAAGAACGTTGACCCACTGAACTTCATAGTAATTTCTGTAGTTTTAGATTTTTAGTGCACCACCAAGGTGTATGATATGGTTATGCTTTGTACTCTTCTTTCATATTATTCAGTTCAAATTTTCTTTGTTCTGATTTGTGTATGATTTCAGCAAGGATACTGTTGGACAATACGAGAGTCACACAGCTTTCACACTACCTGGACTTTATCGAGTGGTCCATGGTATTGATGTCTTTGATCCCAAGTTCAACATTGTCTCACCAGGAGCAGATATGGCTATTTATTTCCCGTACTCAGAGGAGCAAAGGAGACTCACCTCACTCCATCCAGAAATCGAGGAGCTACTTTATAGCCCAGTGCAGAACACAGAACACATGTGAGGACCTCTGAAATCTTCTCATTCAGAGAAATGTTGCTGATAGAACTATCTGTCAAGGTAATGAAATAATGAGTATAATGATTTTTTGTGTTGCTGCAGTTGTATGTTGAGTGATAGGACAAAACCAATCATCTTTTCCATGGCAAGACTTGACCGTGTGAAAAACATCACTGGCCTTGTTGAGTGGTATGGAAAGAATGAACGTCTGAGAGAATTTGTTAATCTTGTTGTTGTGGCCGGTGACCATGGCAAGGAATCTAAGGATCGTGAAGAACAGGATGAGATGAAGCAAATGAAGTGGTTGATTGATACATACAAATTGAACGGGCAATTCCGATGGATATCTGCCCAAATGAACAGGGTCCGAAATGGTGAGCTCTACCGTTATATAGCAGACACAAAAGGAGCTTTTATACAGGTAATTGGTGTTCTATTGCTACTTGGATTTTGGTTACCTAAGTCATAGTACATCTTACTAAAAATCCATGAAATGTTTGTCTTTTGTACCAGCCTGCCTTTTATGAAGCTTTTGGACTTACTGTCGTTGAGTCCATGACATGTGGCCTTCCTACATTTGCTACTGTTCATGGTGGACCGGCTGAGATTATAGTAGATGGGGTTTCAGGTTTCCATGTTGATCCCTACAAAGGTGATAAAGCAGCTGAGCTCATTGTAGATTTCTTTGAAAAGTGCAAGAAAGATCCATCTTATTGGTCTAAAATCTCTGAAGGTGGTTTGAAGCGTATTCAGGAAAAGTGAGTGCTTGTATATTTGTTATTCTCATTTTCTGTAAAAGTATTTATTTTTCTTCATTTTGCATTTGAGAGTAAAATTTCACTCACTGTCCAATCTATGCTGCAGGTTTACATGGCAAATATATTCTGAAAGGTTGCTCACTTTATCGGCAGTTTATGGGTTTTGGAAATATGTATCAAAACTTGACAGGCGTGAGACTCGGCGTTACCTGGAGATGTTTTACACCCTCAAGTACCGCAAACTGGTAAGCTCTAAGCTATTTGAAAATTCTAACAGTACCCTCATTTAGGAAAAGACGTAAACTATTTATTTCTAGGATTTCTGCTAATCTAAAAATAATATAAACCATACACATGCTGTATAATCTAAACAATTGAAACTGCACTTATGCCAGTTAACTTCTTAGTTCAATCTCTGAACTCAGAGTTCTTCTTGAATTGAAAAATTTGCTATCTGAGAGAAAAACTGCAGTCAGTCACTGTACTCAGAATCATCACTTAGTTATAAAAGAGGAAACATCATACCTTTGTAAAATAACTGAATGCATCAGCAGAATCTGTCTTCGACTGAGAAATGAAAGTGACCTGCTATATATTACACGAATCAGTACTGGAAGTATAGTTATTCATAGATGCTGTGAAGTTAACCTGACAGGTTTCCAGTGGTAATGAACCTGTCAGCTCACTTTCACCAGACCTTCATCGTCTCCGCTTAGATAAGCCTTTTGGTTTAAAGAATGTCTTTGTTTTCAGCATGATTATTTGTTCCTTTTTTTTTTCTTCTTCTTTTCTGTCTGTTAAATATGCATAGTTATCTGGTTTTCATGATTTCGAATAGGAAATTATTCTTCTATCAAATGATGAAGATCTCCAGCTACAATTGTTGTCTCATGTCACACCGCATTGGCAGTTAACTAATGCATGTTCTTTTTGTTTGTTTTTTTTTTTTTTTTTGCAGGCAAACTCTGTTCCTCTAGCTTCTGATGATTAAAAAGAGTGCACCGGGCTTGTGTTCCTCTCACATTGATGGGGAGGGCTGGATGGAGTTGGTACTGAGATTGGCTTGTGCTTTTTATTTCCTGTCTGTTTTTGTTGGTATTCTCATCTAAAATAACTGGCATCAGTGTCACCGGAGAAGAGTTTGATACTAGTAATGGCGGGGAAGTTGTTTTATGTCGTTAAAGGGGAGCCTTAGGCGACTCTCTTTACTAGAAGTTTGCAAAGAGCTCTTTGCTTTGTCCGTTCTTGTGACTGGCTTAAATTTTGTGCGTTCTTTTTAATCTTTTTAATCACGTGCATCGCCTCGTGGGACCGAAATCTCTATTACAGGAAGATAGTCGAGTGAAAATCGATGATAACTTTGAGAGAGTGAAAACCAAAATCAGAAACAGATTGGGGACTATAGGTGAGGAAAAATTGGCGGTAACATTGAGAGATTGAAACTCGAGATAAAAAACAGAATCTTTAGCTGTGTCACCAGCTTTTCACCATTATTTAAAATATAATAACATCTAGCAAAATCTTTAAAATAGGGAAAAATAAAAGGAGATAAATTTGGAAAATGGGGAGATAAATTCATATTTTTTAGTTTTACTTGAGGGCATTTAACGAAACTCAGTATGCTTTTTAATATTTTTTATTATTTGTTATTTTTAATTGAATATGCAAACAATAAAGTATAAAATAAGATTATTATTTTTGTTTATTAGGGAAACAGGGTGGGGACAAAGTTAGTTTTTTTACCTGACTTTTTTTAATGGGTTTAATGGTTAGAGATTGGGGTCAAAGTTGGGTCTTTGTAAATTTACCCCCAAGTGGATGGGGCAAAAATGAGGTTGGGGAAAAGGGAAAGGTTAAGAGGTTAGGGTTGCGTTTTTTAACTGTGGTTTTTTGGGGTCGGGTTTGGAGGTCTAGTTTTAGTTGGGGGTGGCTTTTGGGGTGAGGAGTCGAGGGAAGGGAAGCTGGGTGGGTTTAGGTCTATTTTTTAGCATTTTTTTTGTCAAATTAGAAGTTAGGGCAATAACCGAGTTGAGGGAAAGGAAGTGGTGTGGAAAAAACCTTGGTTTTGAAGTCATGGTTAGAGGTTAGAAACTCCACTTGACCCAAACATTAAACAAAGTTAAAACTATTTTAAAAAAAATGAAAAAAAATAAAAATAAATTATTAGTTTTAATAATACTTTATAATAAAAAAATCAAATTGGGAAGTAATTAAATACTAAGTATTACATAATAAAAAAGTTCTAAATATGAATATAAAATAAAGAAAAAGATTATAAAAAATAAAAATATAATATAACATAAATAATAACAATGGTTATTTAAAAGAAAAAATTAATAATAACAAATATGGCATGCCTTGTTTTGAGTTACTCTAACTCAAAGGGTGACGTTGAGAAGATGAAGAAGACAGTTAAGAGGACAATACAAGAAGAGATAAGCAAAATGCTCGAGCCAACCATGACTATTCAACGAATTGACCTCCTCTGTCACCTCTTTCATCTGCAGATTTAACGCATTACATGAGATTTTGATTCATTTTACAGGAAATCCACGAAGAGTCTCTTTTTCATGAGATCAGAGAGTATCAGACGGATAGAGCAGCAGAATATCCCATGGGCGGCTTCTCATTTGCTTCTCATGTTACAACCTCTTCCTGGAAAAATATACTCGAGAGATTCTCACCCGCATCTCACATTAAATAATAACAGGTCATTTAACGTCACTGGCTTTCGTCCATTCTACAAGCTTCTAAACAGAAAGCCCATCGTTCGGGTTCGGGTTGCATTTCAAATATGAAGGGCCGGTTCAACTACGCCTTTTATCGCGGGTCGCCCGGTTCTTTAAGCTGTATTCGAGTTTCTCGTTCTAACGGCTTCCACGCTTCGGCACGTTGAATGAACAAAATGCGCGCTGATTTACTTCTAAAACCCTACTGGTGAGAAACCCTCTTCATCACCTCCGGGCATTCGTGGTCATGTCCTCTCTACTAGCCGCAAATAAGGTAACGATGATAGCGCCGAAAACAAAAAAACAACAGGTTCCTGTAGATATAGAAGCTCTGAAATCAGATGTCGCTTCTTTTGCTTCGTCAATCGGTCTCGCTTCTGCATCTTCGGGAGGTTCGGGTTTCAACGACTCTGATTTCAGGAAAACTGGCTTTCTCAAACCCCAAAAACCTTCAAGACCTCAAAATGATCTTCATTCAACTTCTCCCGATAGCAAAGGGAATAAAGCCAATTTTCGGAAGGAACAATTTCAGAAGAGAGAGGATAACAGTCGTCCCAGGATGAGTTCAGCTCCTCAGTTTGTCGATAGGGGCAAGAAATTTGAACCAAAATATAACGATGTAAAGAATCTTCCAAAGCTTCCGCTGATGAAAGCTAGCGCTCTGTCGGGTCAGTGGTACACCGACGCGTTGGAATTGGAGATAAATGTCCTGGGTGGGGAAGGAAAGAGAATTGAACCAAAGGATTTGGAAGAGGTGAAGAGATTGGTTTCAGAGAAGAAAAAGCTTGCGGAAAAGCTAATGGAGCAGTATTCTCGGGATTACGAGGTTTCGAGGGGTAAGAGTGGCGATATGAGGATGTTGGCAACCGCTCAGCGGTCAGGCACTGCTGCTGATAAGGTGGCCGCTTTTGCTTGCACGGTGGAGGATAATCCAATTGCCAACTTGAAATCCCTAGATGCTCTTTTAGGTACGGAAATAGTAGTTTCCATCAATAATGGATTGATTCTTCTTAGATTTTTTCACGATGAAGTCCACATTTTGTTTTGCCAAACCTGATATTAGTTTGGAAGCGTTCATGTTTGGTGCAGGATCCATTAAGTCTGGTTATTGTTCCTAAACTGGAGACCATTTAGCGAAGCTTCTTATTTTTAAAACATGATAGCATAGGTCCAAGTGCATCACGTTTTTTCTAGTTGATCGTGTAGTTGCTTTACCCCTTTGTCAAATGCGGCATTTATATTTCTATACAGAGTAAGCGTTAATATGGCTACTGCTGTCTATGATGTAGCAATGGTGACATCGAAGGTGGGAAAGCGCCATGCTCTTACTGGTTTTGAAGCATTGCGGGATTTGTTTATGTTGAGGTCAGTCATTTTTCTTACTTGTTTGCTTTCAGTAAATAATTTTGGTGTACACGATTGCTCTGAATTGCAGTATCAGGGTAATCCAGCAGGGCTAGTGAAATGTTTATTTTCACATCCATCTGATAGTATAATTCCCAGATCCATGTATTTTTATATTATTGTCTCTATCCTTATTTGTTTGATATAGTTCTCTGATGGGATATCTATCTGTTCAGGTGGCCATAGATACAACCCTAAATATTGTTAGTAAACTAACAGATACAAGATCTCTCTAACTCTTACCCCCTTCTGGGTCCTCAATGTTTCACCTGAAACTCCTTATTGATCTTTCTATCTGGTACTTGAGACATGTCTATTGCTCCAACTTGATTGAAGCTCTGACCTGTTTTAGAAAACATGCTTTGTTGTTGTTGATGTTCCATCTTGGTACCTTAAGAAAGATAGGCATTATGATAGTGGCAGGGTTAGTGCAGAGGGAAAATGATCACATGGGGAAAGATGGAGTAGATATTAATTCTTAAGTGATGTATTTCCTATATGAATGTGCTTTTAATGTTAGTGTGAGCCTATTTGGCATGTGCATTGAAAAGAATGAGTGTGCTTTATTTCCTAATATTAAAGTTCAATAATGACTTCATGCTACCTCATTTAATCTAAATTTATTTAAAGAAATTGAAAATACACCTTTATATGTGTTATACATGTTCTCTTATATTTGCTTGAAAGAAAAAGAGTGAATTCTCTTGGTGCTCTAATTCTCTTGGTGAATTATCCTCTAATATGTCTCCAATTTTTTAGAAAAGTTAATCCTTTGGCAACTTTTCTTGTGAAGTGACAGTTAGTTTTTTATTTTTTTTCAAAAACAATGAGAAATTCATTGAGAGAAAAGGAGATACTAAATTACAAAAAAAAGTGACTAGCTTTTCAGGAAAAGCTAGCTAAAAGAAAACAAAACAGAAAGCAACTACAAACCACCTATACAAATAAATTAATTAGCATGACTCAATAGGACAAGAGTAACTTTGAATAGTACTGGGTTGGGCTACACCATCATAGCTAAAGTATCTCATTTGCATTTTGTATTATTGTTAGATTTCTGGATGACTTTATAAAATATGGTAAATCTAAGAGGGAAGTGGCATGAGAAACTGACTATTTGTAATGAAAAATTACGATACTTTCTGAGTTTGATTAAAATTCCAATAGGTGTCATATAAAAAGAAAAACTCCAATAGGTGAATTCAAAGTAGTAACAAGTAACAACTCCTACATAGAGTCTTTGTCTTCCTTGTTATGCTTATACCGTCCATGTTCACTATACTTGAACTCTCTGTCTCTGTTATACTAGAAAATTCCCCTCAAGTTGCTGCATAAATCATAGATGCTTAACTTGTGATGGACAAATGAGTACGAAATTGATGCTAAACTCTTGGTAAATACATCTGCAAGTTGACTATGGGATAAAACAGTGTTGAGCAGCGATAACTTTGTCCTGGACCTATTCACAAAAGAATTTTTCACAGGAGATTCTTGGTTGCGTACGGCTACTTGAGCTTTGCTATTGTCAAATAAATCCTTAGACCATATTTCATCGACCCCTATATTAACTTCCCTCTAGCTAGGGAGTATGTAAAATTGAGTTTTAGCTTGATTTAAAAAAGGTGAGTGAATCATATAATGAAGCTTTAAATTACTTTTAACATCTAACTTCTTTCTTCTCCCCTGGGTAACCACACCATCTCAAGAAGTCCAACTAGGTAGAGCTTGTGAGTGATTGAAAGATTAAATAGGGTTGAAAACATAAAATGAAGACAAAAGAGAGAGACTCTCACAACCCTCACTAAAGAGCAGAAAAAAAATATGGAATAAGTGGGGTTAGAAAGAGATGCTGACATAAGGAGTAAAATTTGAAATCGAGAAAGGCATAATATATGATTTCAAATAGAATTTTTTTTTTTTTGAAATGATCAAATAGAAAATGTTGATAACTATGTTGTAAACAAATATTTAAATCAAGCGGTATGTGAACAGTTTTATCCTGCTCAATGTCTGTCAAGCATGAAGGAATCACCCTATATATTCTCCCTATGGAGACTGACTTAAGGATACCAAAGTAAAAGATTGATTTTTTGATGAAAAATGTGAATTTATTAAATCAAAGAACAAGATGGAAGATACAACCTAAAAGAGGGGGGGCGGTCTCCCTACACATCAAGGGATTGGAGAGATGTGCCCTGTCTAGCTTGAGAATAAGAATCAGCAGGTGATTGGCTGATCTGGGCACATGTGCTTAAGTACAATTCAGGTGGAGGTAATGGAACATATATCCAAGAAGACATCCCAATGTCTCCATGGTGGAGTTTTGGAATTGGCACACCAATCAATGATCACCTTGGAGTTTCCCTCAATGATAAGGGGACCCGAGAACTGGTCTCGGAAGATGATAAGGCCGTGATAGAGGCCAACAAGCTTTGTTGAGGTAGAATCCGAGATGCTAAGGGGGCCAGTGAATGAAAGTAGGAGGCTGCCATTGCCTGAGTGGATGACACCACTGATGCTTGCAGGGATCAGACAACCAAGGGCACTGCTGTCAAAATTCAACTTGAAGCACCCAAGAGGAGGGGTACTCCAAACTTCCATAGTGGGAGGGCAGGTGGGCCAGGCATGGCCGCAACAAGGTGCCGGTTTCCACGAAGATCAGAGTTGCGTAAGTGGAGGAATTCCTTATGTAAAAGGAGCCAAGAAGAGACCTGGCCTGCAATGGATTGAACAAACCCAGAAGCACTGGAAGCCTTATGTTTAAATTTTCTTTTGTTTCTCTCCTTCCACAGGGCCTAGGGGATATGACCCATGCATTTGGAGACAAACATTCTGCCTAGCTTTGGAAGCCGAAAGCCAATGAGAGAGCGAATCATAGATGGGAGGTCACATGCGACAAAGTATTGGATGCCAATCCGATTCAAAAGATTGGCCCAAATTTTTTGAGTGAAATGGCAGTGAAGGAGCGCGTGATTGACTGATTCCGGAGAGGTGCTGCATAAGGGGCAGGAGGGATCTGGAATTGAAGCTCCATGCCTGAGTAAGTTGTCAGACGTGAGGATTTTGTTTCGGCAAGCTCACCAGACGAAGAAATTAGAGTATAGAGGAACCAAACCAAAGCTGCTGGGTGGCTAGAGTGAGGAGTAGTGCCACCATGAAGAGTATTGTATGCTGAACTGACTGAGGAGTCCTTTGGGCAGGGAGTCCAAATGAGCTGATTTGGGATAGTGGCTTTGATTTTCATGCTTGCAAGTTTGGACAGAAGATTTGAAGCTTCCATTGCCTCAGTGTCTGTGAGCTCCCTCTGGAATTGTAAATTCCAATTTCTGGACTGCAGCCAAACATTAGCAACAGAGGCTGTGGGGCAGTTTGAGAGGCCAGAGAGGGTGCTGAAGGAGACCGTCAACGGTTTATCATCCAGCCACCAATTAGACCAAAATTTTGTCCGATGCCTATTACTCGCGAAACATTTGACAAAGGCAGAGAGCTTGGGGAGGAGGAGAAGGATCTTTCTCCAACAAAATAAAGGATTGATATAATCAAATCTAAACAAAGGGCAATATTTTCCTGAAATTAAGTTCTTTCACACAAAGTAACAAAGTGGTCTGAACAAGAAAATAGGAGTGGGTTTATATTTAGAACCAGCAGATTAATGAGTTACAAAGCAAAATATAAGAATTTGATTTCACCTAGATAAAAATGAGTTCTCTTCCGGTCAGAGTAATGCGTGGGACATCACAAACTTGATTTTAGTCAAGGACAGATCAATCTTGTCAGCCATGGTGAAACAAGGAAATGAATTACATTACAGATACAGGAATCAAGCTTGAGTAATTTTTTGGAATTTCCTAGGATTTTTCTGTAATTTTGTGAAACTTTACTTGAACAATCTAGAAAATTTGGGATTTTTTTTTGAGATGTTTTGCAAATTATTTTAGTCATTTGATAATTTTCTGGGTACTTCCAGAAATTTCTTAAATTTTATGAGCCTTTCTGGAATTTTGTGGGAAAGATCTGGGTGTTTTTGCAGGTTTTATGAAAGTTTCAGAAATTGAAGGAATTTTCTGAAGGGGAAACAGTTTTCTGAAAATTCAATTTAGGGAAAGTGGATTCTGGGAAAACAATCTGGAAAATAGTATGGATCTGGTAAGACTTCAAAATGCAATCTTTAAAACCTGAAAATTTAGAAAAAAAGAGACCCTTTTCTCAAACATAGTAAACAGCCCCTTATCTGTTTAAAGTTATAAAAAGGTCCCTCCTGGGAAAATTGATTCTTAGGCAATAACTGTCAACTAAAAGTAGAAGAAAGTAAAGTTCGGAATTCGATTCCCTTCTTCAGCCTTAAGTTATTTTTACTAATTAGCCATTTTCAGAAAAGAAACCTACAAATAATAATTAAGATTATCGAAGAGAGAAAGACCAGCACTTAGTGAGGAAGACGAGAGTATCCACTGAAAAGCTTTCTCGTGTGATGAATAATCAAAGTTTGAATAAGATCAACGAATGTAAAAAATTTGGAGTCAAGAATCTGAACAGAACCTTATGAGGCAGATTCAGTCTGTGGCAAGCTTGACACAAAGCAAAACAAATTCTTTAGTAGCATGAGGCAGAAGCTTCAAGCAGACAGGTACTGATTTAGGCTTCAAACGGGAGTGATGAATCAGTTAAAGGCATTCTTCTCTTCCCTTTTCTTCTTCTTCCTCCTCCTCCTCCTCCTCATCATCATCATCATTATCATCTTCTTCTTCTTCATCTATTTTTCTTCTTCTTCTTCTTCCTTTTCTCTTTCTCCTCTTCTTTACTCCATCTCTCAAAATACTTGGGTTTTAATACCTCGTTAGGTTTTAGGAAAACAGAATAAAAAATAGAAAATTGTATATTATCTATTTGTAACAATTGAAATTCTTTCATAGCCTGAAGAAAACTCTAATAGGTAAATCTAAAGTATTAACAAATAAGTACCACTACACAGAATATTTGTACATCCCTAATAAAAGCCCATAGAGGTGATATCCGGAGGGGAACAGAAACCACTTAACTTGAAAAAGCAAATAAGTCTCGAAAGATATATGTTTTCCAATTAATGATACACATCATTAGCTTTATTTTGATTCTGGGCAGGCAGATAAACATTAGGCTTCATAATCAGATACTCTATTCAAATTTTAAATGGTTCCATAATGATGCAGCTCATGTACTTGCATGAGTTTGATATTTGTCCTTTCAACATGCTATTCTTTTGTTTTTTGGTACGCAACACGAAGTTGTTTTGATATGCCTATATCTAAGTGAGGATCTTGTTATCAGGTTATTGCCAGATCGTAAGCTGAAAAGTCTCTTGCAGCGGCCTCTAAATCATCTTCCTGAATCAAAAGATGGTTACTCTCTCTTACTTTTCTGGTATTGGGAAGAATGCTTAAAGCTGAGGTATTGCTTTACGGTTGTTTTCTATTCTTTTTCTGTTATTAGCCAGTTATTATGTTATAATTATTTAGTTTAACAGAGTAATATCAGATGACTGTGATCTTTAAAAAAAAGTCAGATGACTGTGACTAGTCATGGGCATGCTTAGTCTCCCCTTGAGTTGGTGATGACATTTAGGTAAAATGGTTGATCATGTAGACAAATTTAGATCGATTATTTATAGTAATACTAAGTTTCCAAGTTTTGATTGATAAAATATGATAGGCTTTTTGGGAGGATTTGTTGCACCATTTGGGATTTGGCTCTAGGTGACACAATTGGGTCAAGGGCTATGTCTGTTTCTTTCTACCTTTTTTGAATCGCACTATCTGTGGCTTCTTCGAAAGTACAAGGGATTTTAGACAAGGTAATCACTTCAAACCTTGCAACTTGTCAATGTTTCTTTTATTTCTTTCTTTTTTTTGTTGAGAAATGGGACTCCCCATTAAAGCCCGAAGGTGACAAAGATACAATCAAGGAGGGGCGCTCCTAACAATAAGGTATTGGAGGGGGGGTTGTTTGGCACAAGCATTAGTAAGTCCATTGGCTTCTCTATGGACGTAAGACCATGTATGAGCCTTCATGTTGGAGCACCAGCCAGTGATATTTCTGGAATCTTCTTCAACATGGTTGCGGCCTGCAAATCTCTCTTTGAATATCTTGAAACCTTGTCTCACAGCTTGAATTGCAGCTGAAGCGGAATCCTAGATTCCAAGAGGCCTAGGATTGGAAGCCAGAATCTCAACATTTGGGTTATTAAAAACTCCTCCAAGGCCAGAAGGACTAGGATTTCCAAGGGAAGAGCCATCAAAGTTAATTTGATGACCCCCTCTTTGAGATGTTCCAGTTGCCATAATTATCAAAGTTTAACTTGTCAATTTTTTTTAGTTGTGCTCGATGCTCTCCACTTTTTTTTTTTTTTTTTTTTTGAGAAAAAAGGTGTGAAGGTATTACTGAGAGACAATATACATACCTACTGTACAAAGCCTTCCTCCACAACAAGATGTTGAAAGAAAACACCTAATTTAGCCTGCTTATCTGCTAAGTGATTAGCAAATCTAGGAATATAATTCCAGCTACATTGTAATTGAGAAATTATGTTACATATATCCTCAAAAAGATCCCAGTGCCACCAAGGAGGTTTGCAAGACTTCTTGCACCAATTGATGACAACTTTTGAATCGCCTTCAACATGAAGAGGGCCTACCATCCGTTGATGAAAAAGATTTAGTCCATTAAAAAAACCAAAAAGCTTGGCTGCTGTTGAGTCCGATTTACCAATTGGCCCGGAAAAGGAGAGGAGAAGGTTTCCTTTATCGTCATGGATAACCCCTCCATATCCTATAGGGTCAGGACAGCCCAAAGCGTTTCCATCGAAATTTAATTTGAAATGTCCTACCGGAGGAGGAGACCAAGTTTTCATAGTCGGAGGGCGGGGATGGTGAGACATTGCCGCAACAAGATGCCAATTTCCTCGTAAGTTTGCTCCTTCGAGATTTTTAAATTCTTTTCGCATAAGAATCCAGGAGCTAACTTGCTAAACAATTCTGTTGCTTAAAATATTTTTTGGAAGAGGTTTTCTGCAAGACTTAATAAGAGTGAGTTTATCGGCTTTGAACAAAAATTTCCCTCTCCAGGAGGCAAGTCTACCTTCAAGACGCTCAATGATTGGGTGCCAAACAGATTTTGAAGGTAAGACGAGGGAAAGAGGAAGTCCCAGATATGTGCCCGGAGCGGAGGCAACTTTACAACCCAAATAATTAGCCATTGAATTTAGAACCGAAGGATCAATATTGAAACCCAAGATAGATGATTTATCTAGCTTACCTTCTATCTAGAAGACAACTCAAAAAGGTTGAGCAAAACTTTCAAGTGGGAGATCTGACTCAAGGTATCTTCTTCGAAGAGAATAGTATCATCAGCATACTGCAATAACCGAATATCTTGGCTTGGGTCATTTGAGACGGGATTAAGCCAACCCGTTCTTTTGGCAAACTCGACCATAAAACCAAGATGTTCCCCGATGAAAATGAAGAGGAAATGGGACAGTGGGGCACCTTGTCTGATTCCTCTTGTAGCTTTGAAGTAACCGCAGGGCTTCCCATTTACTAAGACAGAATATGATGCAGTAGAGATACAACTTCTTATCCAAAATTTCCACCGAGTCCCAAAACCCATTCCATCGATGCTCTCCACTACTCAAATAATGGTTGGATTAGTGGACTTTCCTCTACAATATACCTAGTAACATGGTGATTTCATAGTACTATTGAAAGAAACATGCACTATATCATTGCTCTTAAAAGTATGTCTTAGTTATTACAAATTAATATCTGGACATAAAGTCAATTGGTCAAACTTTGCACTGTTTGGAGTTGATGTTTATAGGCAGCAGAAATCTCCTCCTTTTTTTCTGGATAACAGATAAGGACTTGGTTAAGATAGCTCCCTAAAGGGAAAAGTACAATATAGGGGAGGAGGGTATATATTTGACATAATTGACTAGTTGGACGCACTAGGATGAAGATTCTTTAGGTGGGAAACCACAAGTTCAAGTATCCTTCAGTTCAATTTGAAGTAGTTTGTAAAAAAAAAGCTTGTGCGGGGCTAGGTATCAAGAAGCTATGGTTGAGGAATCAATTGTTCCTACAGAGTGCCTACGGTGGTTGATAAGGCAGCTCTTTGAAGGAAGCTGATTTGATCTAGATACAATTACTTCCAAGAGAAATGGTTACCTGCAGATGTGCCCTTATACAGGGCATTGTACATTTGAAGGTCCTTAGATAAGCAGAAGGAACAATTCCAGCAGAGAATAAGATCATGGAAGGTTCCATTGGGCCAGCAGGGATTGCAGGGGTGGTGAGGTCTCATGATGGTTCAATGCATCTCTAGCTTTTTGTGGCCCAGGAGGTCACTGTGACTTAGCGGAGGCCAAAATTAAAAGCTCTTATAACAGGAATCAAGCTATATAGCCTGAGATTTTCATGCTCAGTTGAAATAGAATGGGACTTGGCCATTGTAATTAGTTGACTCTGTAAGAGCTCTGTTGAAATACTAGTTTAGGGGCATTTTGGTCATTTAATCATCTCAAATGTGTTCCATCTTGTTACAGCAAGCTAGAATACCTGTCATGATTCTATGTTTCAAGTTACACTTAATTCCGATATGTATTCATAGACTTATGAGATTTTTGTACTAAGGGGCATAATTATCCATTTGTGTAAAAAACAACTTAAGTGAATATTGAAAGGGAGAGCTCGACCTTTTTGAGCTCTAACCTCAACGCAGCCTTCAAGCTGCTCTCTCATTTCTTCTATTCTCTATTTCTCTCCCTTCTCCTTTTCTATTGTTCCCAATTTTATAGTTCCAAGTGGTACCAGAGTAATAGAAAAAGTTTCTGGGAGGTTATTCTACAGATTGCTTGGCATCTCTTCATTGGGCTTCAACCAATTTCTCTACTGGTAGGGTAAAATACTGTTCTTCTTTTTCCTGCTACTAAATGACCATCATCATGCTTTACTGCCCATAGAATGGTCTTAATTTGAATTTCTTCCCCATTGATGGTTGCCTGCATCACTCTTGCCTGTCTGCATCAGCCCTGTAATTGGTGTTTTGGTTTGACGTTTATGTAGTTCGATTGCTATTTTGGTTACTGAAATTGCAGTCTGTTTATTGTGAAGTGTGATTTTGCCCTATAGTTTTTTTGGAGTGTGGGCCTGCTTGACTGGCATTTGGGGAATTTGTAGTTATTGGAGGTTTGAGTTTACAAAATCATCTTGGATATATTGAAGTGTGTTAAAGGGAAGATATGAACCTCTTACATGACTTTCACAGAGCCAAATTTTTTGTAGAAGGAGGTCTCACAGAAGAGTTTCAGTTTAAAGGTGTTTTAGTTATGTTAGTCTTCTATTTATGTTGAGTTATTTAATTATGCTAGGACTTATCTTTGAGTGTTAGAGTTTGGGTGTAATTGGGACAAGGGTAGTTTAATTGTAATTGGACTCTATTACTTTCCTCTATTATAAATAAGGGTTCATGTACTCTGATTACATCAAGTCAATAAGGTTTTTCTCTTTTCCATAAATTCAACATGATATCATAGCAGGTTTTGTGAATTGACTTGGTCAACCCACATAGTTATTGTGACCCTTTTTTGATCTACGATCTCTAGCAGTTTAGGTTCGTATCTACCTTTTTTTTTTTTTTTTTCTCTTTCTAGTCCCTATACCCGTTGTTTGCTTTACGTTTTCACCTCTATATTGAGCTTTTAATATTGCATATTATATATTGATGGAGTCTTATTCTAAGAAGGATCCTCTTCTCTGTTTGTTTACTGCTGCTCGGTGAATCAGTTTGTAAAACATAATCAGATACTGCTCTAATTGATTACGAGAGCTCACTCTACATGGTGCATGATCGATCTGTGGATTGATTTCTTTCTGAAAATTTCTCTGGGATGTCTGGTTTGTTAGCTGTCTCTGCTGCTCCCGTAATTCTCTGGCTCGTCTTCAACTCCAACTCCGTTGTTGCTGTATCTCGGTAATCTTTTGTAATATCCTTATCGCTCTGTCTCTACTGGCTCACGCATCACGGGGAGGAGGGAGACTTCGATTAAGCCTCTGTTTGGTGGCATTCTGCTGGAACCGAGCCGTCGGTTCTTTGCTTCGTTTGGTAAGTTGCTGTCTCTGTCACTGGCGTATTTTTTCCGAAGCATATATGCTCGGTTGGAAGATTGTGGTTGGCTTGATCCAGCCTGTTCATTCTCTTTTCAATCCTGGAAGTTATTACTGTTCTCATAATTGCTGCTTGCCATCGCAGTACTGACTTTGCTCGTATTAAGCCTGGTTCATCGTATTTCCAGCGTCGTGAGATTGTTTCTCCATTGCTGTTGCCGATAGCTTGCTGAGTATCTCTGTCGAGGTTCTGTTTTTGCTGAGATTACGTTTTGTTGGGTTCGCATACTATTTCTATTCGTTGATTGATTTCCGTTGCTGAAGAAGATGACTCTGCTGAGTTCGTTTTCTATTTCGGCTCACTGGATTATTTCCTTTGCCGAGAACTCTGTTTTCGTTGAGTTATTTGATCTTACCGGTTGTCGACATCTTTCGAAAATACTTGCTTGCGCAGACTGCCGCGACAATGTCTCTCTGCAATCATCGGCACTGTGAGGAAGAAGACGCAATGTTTGGAAACCAGAGCGCCACAAGGGAAGAAGCTACTGTTGAAAAATTAAAATGTTCGTAAGTTAGGAAACTAGGTTATAATTTAGTGCCGGTTTTGAAAGCAACCCAAACTGGGCCGAGTTAACCCAGCGAACCTGTCAACCCAAGGTTGCTTTTGTTCAGTCGAGTCAACTCGGCCCAGTTCGGTTCCCGAGTTCTATACATATTTCTTTTGTGACTCAGTTATATTAGTCTACTATTTGACTCAGTTCGACTCAGTTCTCCACTACTGCTATTGTGTCTCTTTGATTGAGACATTATTTTTGAAGAAGAACTCCTTGGTTGCTTGCCTTGGGTTCATTATTTATTGATTGTTGTCGGTATTGGTTCGTCTGATGTGAAATTTGAATTTCTTAGAAAAATAAGCACATGGTGGCCTCAACATCTTATCTTCCTCTTTACCCATTACCCTTTGGCAGTCTTTCTCCTACCATCCTTTATTTGACTCTCACTTACCCCTTTAGGCCAACCTCTTGTGTGTTGCTTCGGTTGGTTTACCTACATAAATAAATAAATATATATATATATATAAGTAAATAAATAAATAAATATATATATATAAATAAATAAATATATATATAAATATATAAATATATATACACATATATACACATATGTATACACACACACATATATATATACACACACACACATATGTGTGTGTGTGTATGTATACATGTGTATATATATGTATGTATGTATGTATGTATGTATGTGTATAGATATATATATATGTGTGTGTGTGTGTGTGTGTATATATATGTGTGTATATATATGTGTATATATATATGTATGTATATATACACACACACACACACATATATATGGGTGTTTTTAAGTCCATTGAGACTTTTTATATATATTTGTGGGTCTTTTATTGCTGTCTTGTGAATGACAGACATTACCCACTTTAGTAATTATTATTACTATATTTGTTCGAAATCTTTTGAGTTTGGTTTCGACTTATGTTTTATCACCCATTTCTACCATTTGAGAGTTTGTACTTGGTGTTGTACTTATACTCGAGACACCGTGATGGAGGAGCTTATTACTACATTTATGTTATTTGTTTCAAGATGAGATCACTGCCATTACCTCCCAGCTTGAGGGGGAGAAGTAGAAGAAGAAGTACAAGAAAGAGGTATTTTATTCCATATGTTGTGGTAATTTTTATGTAACGAAAATATTCAAGAAATGGGGAGCACGAAAGATGAAGTTATTGCATCTATGAAGAAATCTTCGCAGTAAAGAAAATTGAAGACCAAAAATCCTTTTCATTGCAAGCTAAAGTTATAAACTCCAGCTTGAGGGGGAGTGTTGAAGAGAAGATATGGAAACCTCTTACATGAGTCTCATAGTAAGAAGTCTTACAAAGCCAAAATTATTATGGAAGGAGGTCTCAGAAGAGTTCAGTTTAAAGGTGTCTTAGTTATGTTAGTCTTCTATTTATATAGTGTTATTTAATTATGTTAGGACGTACCTTTGAGTGTTAGAGTTTGGGTGTAATTGGGACAAAGATAGCTTAATTGTAATTGGACTCTACTACTTTCCTCTATTATAAATAGGGGTTCATGTACTCTGATTACATCAAGTCAATGAAGTTTTTCTCTTTTCTATAAATTCAACAAAGTGTATCTAAAGGTACTGAATTGCTGAATCTTGGTAAGCATATGACTGTAATTAAGCCCTGTGAGAGCTTAGAGAGTAAAGACTCAATCTATTCAGATCACTTCCATTAAATTAAATGCTTCCAATTATGTGAATTGGTCTCGTTTTGTTCTCATGTTTCTTAAGGCAAAAAGGAAAGTCAAATATATTAAGGATGATCCTCTTAATCCCATAACTGAAGATTGAGAGGTAGAAGACAATCAAGTGATGACTTGGTTGGTCAACAACGTGGAGTCCCACTTTAGTGATTAAGATATTGAGTTGTAAGACTACAAAGGAGATGTGGTATACATGGGCCTCAATTCTGTCTCAAGAGAGCAATTTGTCAAGGACATATGAACTGTGTGTCAGATACTTTAATATGAAAAGGGTGACAGATCAATCATTGATTATTTCATAGAAATGCGGGGTGTCTTATAGGAAATCAGCACATTTCATCCCTTTATTACGAATTGTGATGGCATTCGTAAGGAAAAGAATCAGATTCAAGTGGCGAGATTGTTAGATGGTTTTGGATCTTTATATGATGCTATACAAGCACAACTACTAGCAAATGATGATGTAACTATTCTGGAGCATGCCTTTAACTAGGTTATTAGGGCAAAAGGCACACTAGTAGGTAAAAGTGAAAGGGATACAAGATCTTCTGATGCAACTCTCTCAATCTTAATTCATCATTTAGTAAGTCTGGAGCCTGAGGTCGTGGAAGTAGTAGTAGAGGTTGTGGTAGAGATTCCACTGCTTGAGGCCTTGATTGTAGTGATAGAGGTGATAGAAAGTGTATCTACTGTGACCGCATAAACCACTTCTCTAATAAATGTTTGGAGAAATTTGGTAAGCCAGCTTGAACTATTCCACTATGACAAGTTGGGGAATGACTTCTTATTTTGCTCCTTGGGAGGAGATTCAACAGTTACTCCAGAGGCTTGGTCAATTGACTACTGCATATGCCACACCTACTACTGTTGAGCCAAATTCCTCTTCATCAACAAGTGCCATGTTGGCGAGCACAACTATGCCAACAATGAATGCATCTCATTCACCCTCCCGGATCATCTATTCAGGAGCACCAAGCTATGGTTGAGGAAATAGGTGTCTTGGTGTCTAGGTGGACATGGAGTCTTTTTTATTTACCTCCAGGGCAATTATTTTGGGATGTCGTTGGGTATACATGATTAAGTACATAGGCGATGGGACTAGTGATCGGTATAAGGTCAGAATAATGGCCAAGGAGTATACACAAACATTTACCATTGATGTGTTTGAAACTTTTTTACAAGTTGCTAGACTCACCTTGGTTTGTATTTTGGTTTTTTTGGCAGTTAACAAAGGATGTTCACCATTTTACTTGGATGTCAAAAATGCGTTCCTATATGGTGACCTAAAGGAAAAAAATTATATGGAGTAACCTCTTGGGTATGTTGCTTTGGGGGAGACAGGGAAAGTGTGCTGGTTAAAGAAAGTTTTCTATGGACTTAAACAAAGTCCTAGAGCGTGGTTTGATGAAGTTTGGTTTCTATAGAAGTCAATTGTGATCATTCTATGTTCTTGCTTAAGAGGAAGACCGATATTATTGAAAAATCAGAGATTTGGATGAGAAAAGATGAGACACAAGGAGGAGAAAGGCTTTGGAGAGGAGCAATACCTGCTGCATTGGAGTGCGTGCCAAAAAAGCACTCCTTTTCTTTTAATCGGGGTTTAAGTGAATTTTACATAAAGGATAAAAATGCCTCTATCTCCTAGAATACATCTCGAAAATGAATGAAAGTTGAACTATAGGTATATGTAGACATTGTCTATCTAATAGACGTAATATAAGACAAAAACTTAATATAGGAAATTACCAAAATACCCTTTAATTGATATTTTAAGAATTATTATTTTGGTGGTATATGTGGATAATATTGTCTTACCTGGTAGTAATCTTGAAGGAATTGAGCAAGTAAAAACATATTTGGTCACACACTTTCAAACAAAGGATTTGGGACTGTTGAATATTTTCTTGGAAGTGGCTCGAAGTAAAAAAGGTGTTGTTCTCTCTCAGAGAAAATACATTGTAGATATGCTGCAAAATATGATTTCTTAGGTGCAAAGCTAGTGGACACTCCTATGGAAGTCAATACTAGTCTTCATGACTCTCATAGTACTATACTCAAGGATAAGACATAATATAGACACCTAGTGGGAAAATTGATTTATGCTATGGTCACTAGGCTTGATATATCATTTGCGGTGGGAGTAGTGAGCCAATTTATAGAAAATCCAAGAATGATACACTTAGAAGCTGCTCAGAGGATTTTGAAGTATTTGTAGGGTGCTCCTAGAAAGGTGTGCTATATACCCGGAATGAGAAAATGGATGTGTTGGGTTATTCTGATGCTGATTCTGCTGGATATATGATGAATAAGAGGTTCACCATTAGTTACCGTTGTTTTGTTGGGGGTAACTTGGTGAGTTGGAAGAGTAGGTAACAAGCTGTAGTGTCCCTCCAATCTCTCATTGTTTGGGATGGCCCCCCGAATCTCTAATGTAACTCTGTTGTTTCTCTCTTTCTTTTAATAAAATTCAGCACCTTTAAAAAAAAGAAAGTAACAAGCCATAGTGGTTAGATCAAGCACCGAGGCTGAGTATAAAGTGATGACTCACACAGTTGGTGAGCTTATGTGGGTGTAGGCGGTCCTTGTTGAGTTTGAAGTTTCTTTTCCAGAGCCCATGGTTATGAAGTGTGATAATCAGAATGCCATATTTATAGCAACCCAATATTCTACTAAAGGACAAAATACATAGAGGTTGACTATCATCTTATTAGAGATACTGTCATGCAAGGGTAGGTGGTTGCTACATACGTGAAGTCCTTTGAACAATTGGAGATGTGTTTGCAAAAATCTCTTGGAAGGAGTGAGGATATGATGTTTTGTGACAAGTTAGGATTGTTTGACATTTACTCTCCAACTTGAAGGGAGAGTTGAAATACTAGTTTAAGGGTCATTTCATCATCTCATACGGGTCCCATCTTGTTAAAGCAAGCTAGAATACCTGTCATGATTCTATGTTTCAAGTTACACTTAATTCTGATATGTATTCATAGAGTTATGAGGCTTTTTGTACCAAGGGGCATTGTTCTTTTGTGTAAAAAACAACTTAAGTGAAATATTGAAGGGGAGAGCTCGACCTTTTTGAGCTCTAACCCAAATGCAGCCTTCAAGCTGCTCTCTCACCTTTTCTCCTCTCTATTCTCTCCCTTCCCTTCTTCTATTCTTCCCAGTTTTAAAGTTTCACTAGCTCTCTACCCCCCTTGGAGACTTTGATATTGTTAAGTTGGGTCCAAGGCCCATCCCAAAATGACTAGCCAACTTAGGAAACCTCTTTCCCAACTAATAAACTCAAGATCCTTGTACTCACTAATTCATGTGGGACTATTCCTTAACACTCCCCCTCACGTGTAGATCCTCTTTTTGTGGCTCTACAAGTGGATAATTTAGGAGTAGGCAGTTTAGGTGTAGGCCATCTTTTGTGGCTCTACAAGTGGATAGTTTAGGTGTAGGCCATCTTTTGTGGCTCTACAAGTAGATAGTTTAGGTACATGCCCACATATGATTACCTGCTCTGATACCATGTTAAGTTGGGTCCAAGATGGTATCAGAGCCGACGGTATTATTGAAAAAAAGCCCAATTATTTTTTTATTTGCTCATATTCTGTTTTGTTTTTCGTCATTATTGAAGTCCGCTTCTGTTGCTGAGTTTTTCATATTTCTGCTGCTCGGTTGATCCAGCCCTGTATCAACACCACCTTCAGTATTATTTCTGAAAAGTTATGATACTTATCTTCATCGAAGAATAATGTTACTGGTTGGAAGTTTTTCTGCTAATAGTATAGAACATGTTGCTGCTGATTCTGCTGTCCGGGTTATTGCATTTCCTCACTCAAACCAGAATCTTAATCCGGTGAGTTACTGCTGTTGGTGGTGAGTTCTTAATCTTACTAGTTCTGTTGTCGAGATGATCTTTTTGTTACTGGTTCCATTGGTAACAGACTGTTACGGGCATATGCTCCCCAAAGCTGACGACATCATGCTAGTGATCATGACTTGCTTGTTCTGCCTTGCCTATGGGTGGTCATGGGTGCCTCTTGGGTGGTTGGTTCCCAGTGAAATCTTCCCTTTGGAGACCAGATCCGCTGGGCAGAGTATAGTGATCTGCGTCAATATGTTTTTCATAGCCGCCATTGCTCAGTGTTTCTTCGTTGCTCTTTTTCACTTCCGATATGGGATTTTCATCCTTTTCGTTTACTTGATTGTAATTATGACGCTGTTCATCATCTTCCTGCTGCCCGAGACAAAGCGAGTTCCAATAGAGGAGATGCATATCCTTTTCTGGATGAAGAATCAATCTACCGTCAATCCAGAAAATTGATCCGGCTTTGTTTCCGTTTTTTAAGGCCGAAGATGACGGCACCAAGACGTTGGCTGATTGATACTGCTAGTTGGTAGCCGTTTCTGGATGAAGACGATGTCAAGTTCTGATTCGGAAGCAGGCATCCAGAAAAATTCAGGTCCGTGATCCTTGGTTCATCGGATATCTGCCTATTAATCTCCTCGCTGGTCATCTCTGCTGTTAAGCTAGTTAACAGAAGATTTCAGAAACTCTTTTCTGTTGCCGCTGGATTTCCATACCGAGATACATATCCGTGAGCTTCCGAATTTTTTTTTTCTTCCTTGCTGGATTGATTTTATTGATGTTTATTCGGAGGAGTTTATTATAGAAGCTGTATTGCTCTGCTCCGTAAATTCGGTTGGAGCTTGATTAGCTGCCTGGATTTTCTCTGTTTGTCGCTATCTCTTGTTTTTCGGCACCGTGGGAAGAAGACACTGTTGGAAAATTTTATTTTCCTAACTTAGTAATCAGACTTAATCAAGCGCTGGTTCAGCGCCTGATGCAACCCAGACCGGTCGAAAAAACCCAGCAACCCGAGGGCAGTTACTGGTTCTGTTTTGATCGAGTCAACTTGGCCCGGGTCAAACTGACTCGGAAAAAAACAATTTTGCCTCTGTATATGTGTCTGGGTCCCGAGTTCTATGCCGATTCCTCCCACAACTCGGCTATGTTGGTCTATTATTTGACTCGGTTCAACTCGGTTCTCTATCTCCGGCTGGATTATTACTTGGATTTGGTGCAACTTCCTTATTTATTGATGGACTCGCTGCGAACTATTTCATGTGTCCTTATTACTCTTAAATACTTCTATTATTACCGGTTATCCATACTATACAACTGCACATATGGTGCATGTTATTTGGGCATTGGCTCATTACCGCTACTGCTATTGTGTCTCTTTGATTGAGACATTATTTCTGAAGAAGAACTCCTCGGTTGTTTGCTTTGGGTTCATTATTTGCTGACTATTGTTGGCATTGGTTCCTTTGATGCAAAATTTGAATTTCTTAGAAAAATAAATCACATGGTAGCCTTAACTTCGTATTTTCTCTTTACCCATTACCCATTACCCATTACCCTTCGGTAGTCTTTCTCCTACCATCCTTTATTTGACTCTCACTTACCCTTATTGGCCAACCCTTTTTAAAGCATTGCTTTGGCTGTCCCTTTTATTCATATGGGTGTTTTAAGTCCATTGAGACTTTTTATTGGTACCCGTGGGTCTTTTATCGTCGTCTTGTGAATGACAGGCATTAACCACTTTAGTGATTATTTTCACTATATTCGTTCGAAATCTTTTAGTTTGGTTTCGACTTATGTTTTATCATCCATTTTTACCTTGTGAGAGTTTGTGTCCAATTTCGTGGTTATCCTTGGGACACCAGATGGGGGAGATTATTACTACATTTAAGTTATTTGGTTCAAGCTGGAATCACCGCCATTACCTCCCAGCTTGAGGGGGAGTGTTGGAATATATGATGTAATTACTTTACGTTTTATGTCTCTTCTTCACTCTTATTAGGGTGAAGGGTATATTTGTAATATTGGTAGTTTTGATATCTATAAATATACCTTATGGGGGAGGGTTTGGATAAAAAAAAAAATGTTAAGTTGGGTCCAAGGCCCATCCCGAAATGACTAGCCAACTTAGGAAACCTTTTTCCCAACTAATAAACTCAAGATCCTTGTACTCACTAATCCATGTGGGACTATTCCTTAACAAATATTTATACAATGAGATTGTAGTCACATGTTCTTATTCTCTTCAAGTGAAGTGATTGGTGCGCCTTGTGTGCTTCAAACTCCATTTAATATAATTTAGCCAAAGGAGGAATATCTCATTAGGATGTACTAGTTGGGGAATCTCTCCCTTCATATATCCCAGCATCCTTTTTGAACTTCATAATGGAAGGTTTCAGCTCTGACTTGCCTCATGGAAAGGTTGATTATGTCTCCCTTGCTGATTAGGCTACCTTTCTAAAAACTACTCTCAGGGGGTTGCCAGCATACTTCCTCTCTCTCCTCCTCTGCCTTGCTTGCTGGTTGAAGAATTGAAACAATGTAAGACAACTTATATGGCAAGACGCTTCAGATGAATGCAACATTTGTCTTGTGAAATAGGATGAATTTTTTCTTGATGAAAAACAGAAGAGCTCCAGGTATTAGAAGAATTTTTGCTATACTGTTAGTGATCTGGTTGTGAAGACATAGTATTTAATAAGAAGCTTTGGGGGAAAGTTCTTGCTGCTAGATACAACTACCCTGTGGATAATCGTTCCTCTTCACCAATGTAATCTCTCCTTTTCAATTTGGAAGGAGGAATTAGTTGGATCGGACATTAGAGTTGGATTATATATATAATCCAAGATATAAATACTATGTATAATAGGTATTTGTATTTACATACATACTTCATATTGGAATATATAGATCACATGCATTTGGTTTTTATGAAAGGCTGGAAAGTTTTTCAACATGCGAAGGATCTAACAGCAATACTTTCTCTTCTGGCCTTGATGATGTATTGGAAATGAGGGCCTATATGATTTATCTTTTTTATATTAATCGTAGAAGCATCTATTACTCCACCCCTTTGAAACAAGATGTTGGTGGGTGAAAAAATACTATTGAAAATGGTGAATAAACTGGTTGACGTCTAGAGGTTTATATATGCATGAAAATGTTTTTTTTTACGAATGGTTGAATTTTAACTTTGAAACGCTATGCACTTTGAGCTTGAGACTGACTTCAATTTCTAGTTGTTCTACTATGATCTAATATCCTGGATCAAAATCAACCAGGATCGGGGTTAATTTGGTTCACCTCACTCGAAGAGATTCTTATGAGTTATACTTCAAAAGAAAAGGTCTTCAGAGGAATCTCAAAAATGTAAGATGAACTTTGACTCGTGAAGTGAAAGATTTATGACAGATACTCAGAGTTGGTTTGGGCCAGGTCTTGTCATCCAAATTAAGCATCAAAGGACTTCAATAATTTTTCATAAGAGGGACAAAACAGGGCCAAGAATAGATGTGCAACTCATGTCTATGGAGAGCAAGCCTTGGTTTTGGTCTGGGGAAATTTTTTCATTATTTTTATTTTCTTGTGAAAAATGAGATTATTTTAATAGGGTAGAAGTATAAAATATTTCAAGTGAGTGAAGTGTACAATGATCACCAAAACAAATGAGTAAAGGAAAAGAAATATGTGGAGCAATAAAGAGCCAGTCATTGGAAGTGTGCTACTGTGTTGCTGGGAGGCACTGCTGCTGGAATAGCTCTCTATTCTTTTTTAATGACAGAACATTTTGGTCTTAGCATTTTCCTTATGTTTTGGATATTCTATCCTATTCCATAGATGATAGCTTATGATAAATGATTTTGAAGCTGTATCACTTATTATTTTGATTATTATTATCTGCAGGTATGAACTTTTTGTTTGTGCACTTGAGGAAGCATCAAGAGATACATTGCCAATTTTGAAAGATAAATCCTTAAAGGTTAGACCCTTATCTTTTCGAATTTAATACTTTTTTAGGTGAGAGTTCATTTTTGGAACAACTTGGTTTATTTTTTTTTATTTTGGATATTTAAAATTTAATGTATGAGTGCTCTTTTTGAATATTAGAAAAGGGTATCAATCCTTGTATATTCAATTTAAACTGAAAGCTAAATCCTAGAGTTAACCTGCTATAATGAACTGAGCCCCCACTTGATGCAATGAGTGGTTTCACAGTCCATGGACAAATTATAATTTGTTAAAAGATGACTTTTTTAGCCAACCTGGTTCTCATGGCTGCCATCTCCTAGTAAGATAGAACTCATAATCATCAAAGTTTTGTCCCTACTATAATTGGAACTGGTTATATGAAACTTCCTCTATTAGACTTTATCATTTGTGTTGAAATACATGTACAAGGGTATTTTGGTAATTTCCTATTTGTATGTGTGTCCCTCTAAATGTTGTAGTAAGTTAGGCATCATGATGGGAGTTTATGTTTCAAGTTTCAAGTTAGTCTGATTAGTGTTTAGAGAGTTATTTGAGTTTAATGTAATGAGGAACATTATTGTACTTCTTACTTTTTTAACTTAAGTGATATATTTCAACAGAGAGGGCACAATTTTCAGCCCAAACAGAGTTACATTCACATACCTTTATGTAGTCTTGCCACACTGTCTTACTAGCTATGACTTTCTGGCTTGTTGGATCCCACCCAAAGCCGCTAGTGTTTAGGCATGTACTCACAACCATATACATTCTTTTCCAAGTCCTCACACGGTTTTTTAACTGTTCAACTGTCTTTTGGTTCGCTGCGTACAAATTGAACATTTTGATACAATTGTTGAAAACTTTGTGTTTCCAAACTCCATTGGGTAATTTGTTACCCAAATTGACTCGCTCAATTAGCAAATCAAGTATTTTACAGTCTTCGTCAGATGTCCATGTGTCGTATGACCTCTTTGTAGTGTTATCCATACTGTCTTTACCTTTCCTCCTTCCAGCCATCTAAAGTTAAAGCCTTCATACATAAAAGGATAAGAAACTTACCAGAAGAGCATCACTGATTCACACAACATAGTTGTTGGAGCCATATGTCCATAATAAGCCAATTTTTTCTTTAATATAATTGGTGATATGAACTCAGATATGACTTCTCATCAGATGCAAGGTATTTCCAGGCATTTTTGGTGTTTAATACCCCATGCTTAATAAATTTCTATTTGTCTAAAACCATTTACAAAGCTACATGACTCTGACAACCATTCTAACATGAGGTTAGAAACGTATAATTCCTATACGAAATTAATCTTTTTTTTATGTTGAATATCAATATAAGACATGTGATCAATTTAATAATATATGAAACTATTATTCTCTTTACTGTCACCACAAGAAGTTAAGCATCGTTAACATGAAATATATAGCATATTAGACGGAAGAGCTTCAAACAAAATCATATAGTGTTGTAGACAGATTAAAAATGACAGTGGGGTCCTAAAAAAGAAAAGCAGTAAATTTCAGATGAAGACCACCTAAAAATACCTCGAATCGAGCCGGAGAGGTTGCAGAGAGGGGAGACTGGTTCGGTGACGGTCGTCGGTGATGGGGACGGTGAGAGGAAGAGAATCAAGCATCGGGGAGAGGTCACAGAGGGGGCGATTGAAATCGCCGACGGTCGCGAGCGAGGAAGGAGTCGGAGAGGTTGCAGAGAGAGGGGAGAGATGTCGCCGAAGGTCGTCGGAGCTGGGGACGGCGAGAGGAGCGCCAGAGACAAGGTCGCAGAACAATTGAAATCACCGAAGGTCGCGAGCGAGCGAGGGAGAAATTTTTTTTTCTCTGAAACCCTCGTTCGACAGAGGTTCCTCCCCGACAGCTCGAGCCCGAGATGTATTTGAGCGATGGGAAGTGAAATCAAAGCTCGACCCCTCTGATTTCACTTACTTTCGTTTTATGCCTAAAACGGGGGAAAGCGAAATACAATTGTATTTCACTTTCCCCCGTCACTTACGGTGCGCACTAACGCGTTTCGGCCCACTTTCCCCGAGAGGAGACGAAGCCCTTCCACGCCTTTCCAGCGGGTGAAAGCTTCTTTCCCACGCTCAAGCAAGACATCAACAGATCAAGCAACTATTGGCGACGGAGAGAGGGAGAGAGACCCGCTTTGCGTTCGCAGAGGGGGACTGGGTAGCTCTTAAATTCTGTGCTGCTACTGTTTACTGCTTTACCAGTTTCCGAAGCCAATTTACTGTGTTCTTTTTTGTCTCGTGGGACCAATCACTAATCCATAACAAAGGCTTTTCAGTTCTCAGCATACGATTACAAAAAAAAAAACAAAGAGGAGGTTTAGACCGTTAATATCATGAACAAATCAGGCATCAAATCTCAAAAATGGTGGCTTAAATGACGAGCAAAGAATTTGAATATCAAAAGTATATACAAGAAAAGTGGAGATAATGAGATAGTGAGGATGACATGGGTGTTTTCGTTCATGAAGCTTCATTTGGATATTTGGCCGAGGTGGTTTCTCAAAAGCTAGGGGGGAATTGAGATATTTTAAATTAAAAACTTAATGTTCACAATAAAAATTAAAGCAAGTATTTCACTTTCCCCCGTCACTTACGGTGCGCACTAACGCGTTTCGGCCCACTTTCCCCAGGCACTAACAGGCCCTTAATGCAGTCTCAAGGGGGAGGATCCCAGATGACCATATTTGGAGTTCTGCAGGGACTAGACATATGGGTGATCAAACTCCAATTTTCTCGAAGGGAAACACTCGATAGAGCGGCAAATTCCTTCCTTGTATGAAGCCAACTTGAGATGAGGCCCATGGCATGAGAAGCCGTGTTGTCCGGGGTGCAAGCTTTGGAGTTGAATCTCCGGTTGTTCTGCTCGAAGTTTCACCTTTTTTAAAAAAAAAAAGATGGGTCAATGGGTTTTTCTTGTAGTCACACCTCGTGATCTTTTGCCTCTTTATGCCATTGTTAGTAAACTTGTGTAGGTTCACTTGCAAGAGGGAATATGATTCAAAGATGAAATTGCTTTCTATGGGAGTCTATGATTCTTGTTAACTGTTTGATGCAAAGAGGAGGAAACTGGCTTAGACAGGGAGATGTCTAAGTTGAGATGCAATGAGGTATCTCCTCAAGAATGAAACATCAGCTGAGATACACCTTGTGCTAGAGGTGGGACATCAACACGAACACTAGTGCAGAGCTGTAGCCAACACAGATGCTTTTGATGCCTCAAGGATTATAGTTTGCAAGTTTTGGTTCAAGGTTCTGAATGAAGCAAGTGTAAGCAAAGACTTTGAGAGGGAGAGAATATTGCTGATTAGAAGGAAATAATAGAGAGAAAGGAGTTCTCTAGAAAGAGCAGATGTCATTGATTAATGGTTAAGGTTCACAAGGTTAAAACTGCATATGCTAAAGATGTTCAAGAACACTCATCATGAGCATGAGAAATCTAGTCAGACCCTGGAACTGCCTTTCCTTTCTGTGGCTCTATTTTGTTGGTATTTGTGGTGATCCCATAGTCATCAAAATGATCTTGAACTAAGACGATAAATCAAACAAGAGAGTAAAATTTATTTTTTAAATATTCTAAAATCAGAGAACAAATTTGTACAGATTTTTATTATCAGAGCTAGTTTATCTTCAACTAGTCATCGATAAATGTTACAAAGTATAAAAACTCAAATATATTGGTTCTTCTGAATGCACTCTTATACCTGAAAGCTCTATCTCTAACCAGTTGAAGCTTAGATATTTGACAATGAGTTACTATGGCTGGATATTGCAGTCTTAGGTTTAGTGTGTATTGCAGCTTTCTTGCAAAATGTACAAGAACTGCAACAAATGCAAACTCACTGAGCTCTTGTGGGTTAAATGTATTGTACTGGTATTTGCTTTCATTGTTATTGATTTCTGGGGTCTGGTTTGTTAGGATGGATTTTGCTTTTTATTTTTTGAGCCATGGTCCTGCACCTTGCTCAAAATTGTTGCATGACTTGCCATTTCACAAAGGGTACTCAGAAAAAGAGGGGGAAAAGGAGCTTAAGCAGCATGTGTCTATGATTTACATGAAAAAACCAAGAAAAAGAAAAGGAAATAGTTTGTTGGCTCGTCTTGCCCTCTGAGAATTGCCTTAGCAGTACAGATTATTGTTGTTTCTTTTCTTCAGACATCACGATGCTAATTGAGACATTTGAGGCAGTAAATCTTGTCCTGTACTTCTGTATTTCCTTTTGTTCCCAACTTCTTCTCTACCTTTTTCCTTTTAAATGATGACATTACGGAATTTTTTATCAGTGATCTCCAAATCTGGAAAAGTAAAAAGAAGTAACTTAATTTTGGTGAGGTGCTATTGGCTGTGCCTTGTTGCTTTTTTTTAAACTGCATTCATACATATGACTAAATAGTGTATCATGTGGGTTCTTTTGCATATTGAATGCTGTTAGAGGTAATAGTCTTACATAGATAAATATTAAGAAAAATATCGCTTTATAAGGTCGAGTAATAAGTCTTCTAAGTGGTTAGTCATTTTTGGATAAAATTGGACTCAATCTTAACATGGTAACAGAGCAAGATGTCTAGGTGGACTTGGCCCAACTTGTGCCACATTGAATTTGTACTTGTTTCTGTTGTCTATGGCTCGAGCTTGTTATCTGTATGTGGAAGCCTGGATGTAAGGTGGGAATTTTAGTGGGAATAGTTATACATAGATAAATGTTAAGAAAAATTGTTGTTTTATTAAGGTTAACCTATAGGCCTCCTAAGTGGCTAATCACTTTGATAGAAATAGCTCAATCTTGACAAATGCACTTACTTTATAGCCAAAAAAAAGTTTTTCTCTGCATTGATCCCAAAATTCAAATTAGAGGATGAGCCTGTTATATTTAGCAATATTCAAATTATAGTTTAATTGGTTACTTTTCTCTTTTGAGTCACCTGTTGCTTGGTGCTTGTTCAGACTATTTATGCCCTCTTGAAGAGCAAATCAGAGCAAGAACGTCGGTTGTTGTCGGCACTTGTCAATAAAGTAAGTTCAGGTTGAACTAGTTGTGAATGTGATTTTTAATAAGGGAATGGTTTATGTTTGTGATTTTGATCTGCTTTATTGATTCTCGAGTGAATCTTATCTGTGGAGTTACAGGAAAAATATAATATATAGAAGTTTGATCAGTATTCTCATTTTTAGGTGTGGGTGAAACCATCCAGAAGTATCCTTATACTTGATACTTTGTCATGTGCAGCTTGGAGATCCGGAGCGAAAAACTGCATCTGGAGCTGTGTATCACTTGACATGCCTTTTATCTGCTCATCCAAATATGAAGGTAAAGAAATGGAAATTAGTTTTGCCCATGAAAAAATAGCTTGTACTTTCCCCAGTTATTCCTCCTATGGGTTACCTTTCATCTTTGTTGACCCATCTCCATGTATTTTCACATTTTTGTGTTCTTTGGCTCAATGGACACATTGTGTGGTTTCCTAAAGTGAAGACTTGCATTCAAGTTTCAAGGGCTTTTGGGTATCAGAGTACGTGTATGCAACCAAATTAGTTAATTTTTGTATGCTCAAACATTTCCTCAATTCTGCAGGCAGTGGTGATTGAAGAAGTTGATAGCTTTCTTTTTCGTCCACATCTAGGATTGCGAGCAAAGTACCATGCGGTATGTTTTTTCATATTGTGGTGCAGTGTGGTTTTTTAGCTATTTTCAGCAGTCCAATTTTCTGTGTCATCCAGCTTGAGTTTTGAATTTGTCTGAATAGTCTGAGCTTTAAGTTTGCCTGTACACTTTTTGATTTGAGGCATATCAAAATTACTTGCTTCTGGCCTGTTGTTCAACATATATGAGCTAGAGAATCATGATCATGTCAGTGATTCAAAGGTTAACATAGGTTTTGGACGATCCAAACTTGATTTGGGATATGTAACACACCTGTATGATGGACAAGGAACTTATCCTGCATGGTAATTTTTTTTTTTTGAGGAAGTGCTGAAATCATATCTTTTCTTTTTCCGTGCTGCATCCCTTTAAGATTGTGGGAGCTGGGTTCCTGTTTGCCCTGAATCTCTGCTTGATACTACTTAGTTATGCTGCTTTGCTCTTCTGTGCTGGTCAAATTCAATAAAAACCTTTTCTATTTATGCAGGTTAACTTTTTGAGCCAGATTCTTCTCAGTAGAAAAGGTGATGGGCCAAAAGTAGCAAAGCGTTTGGTGGACGTTTACTTTGCACTTTTTAAGGTGGACAAATAGTCGAACTACTCCTAATCACTAATTCCATTCTTATATAAAATATTCTGATGTGGCATTTATACAGTGCGAGTACCTGTACATGTGCCTCAACCCAATAATTAACAATGTTAGAAGCCACAAGAACGCCCACACATGAGAGGCAAGTGTTAAAATAGTCCTACATAAATCCAGGATTAGAAAGATCCTATGTCTTGTTCTTGGAAGAGGCCTCTAACGTTGACTAATCTTATTGGGATGGACCTGGTCCCAAAGTTGGCTTGATATTATGTCAGGCTTGCTCTTTTATCTACTATTTGCATGTCTTGAGTGACTTATTTTTATTTCTATTTTAGGTGTTATTTTTTTACTCAATGAATATACTAATCGAATTGAATTTTAGTTCACTTTTTTTTTTTTTGAAAGCAATGAGAAAAGAGAGAGCATAAAAGGGAACATTTCAGAAAGGAAAGACTATATCAGAAGGATTTGCAAAATAGAAAGATCAAAACTTTACTGGAAAAGCATTGGCTACAACAAGATGTTACCTATTAATACGCGAGCTAGTGAATCAGCCAACCCATTAGCACTTATAAAGGGGTGGCACCAAAAAAATATTTAATCTGTCCGGTGGATTCTTCTTCCCCAAAACCCAGCTTATTGCCACCAAAGAGTCTTCTTCAACAATCAAAGGAGAGGAGAAATGTGATGAATAGACTCTCAAACCCTCAAGAAGTGCTCTCAATTATACCACTGTATACAAACCAAAAGGAGTTGAACAAACAAGGTGGATATTACTTGTAAAGTCCTGAATAACAACACCACCAGCAAGCTTCAGGTTGCCATAAGTGCTACCTTCAAAGTTTAATTTAAGTGAACTTTGGGAAGGGGGAATCCGTGATCCAAGTGTGTGAATTGGCTGAAATGAGTAGGCGGTTACTTTTTTCAGTTATTTCTAATGAGAGAATTGGGTAGGTGAGGGGTTTCAGGAAATTTACCAGCTGGAAATAGTACGCAATGAATGACTGCCTCAGTGATACAATCAACTAAATTTTGAAGGTTCTTTCAGTTTTTTATGTGTAAGAGGAAAGTGAGGGGGAGTGCAATGATGATTGGAAGTGGAACAGGATAGGTCTGAAAATCAGGGTAGAAAGGTGATAATTTTTTACACTCCCAAGAGGCTGGAGAGTAGATATCAAACAATCCCAGCTTGTCACTAAAGGATACATGTTCACGTCTCCCCAAAGGCGTGGTAAATATATCTCCCAATTGGTTTGAATACTTTACTTAAGGAGTTACCACCTTCCCTTGCATAACTGCATCTCTAATGAAGTGCAGTCAACCTCTATATGTTTCGTTCTCTCATGGAATACAAAGTTGCTGGCAATAAAAATGGCTTCCAAGTTATCACAATTCATAGTTATATGGTCAGGTAACATAACCAAACTCAAGAAGGTATGAGCCATTGCTCGATATTCGGCCTCTGCACTAGACCTAGCCTCAACTGTCTATTTCTTACTTTTCCAACTTATCAGGTTGCCTCCAACAAAACAATAGTAGCCTGATGTAGAACACCTATCCATCTTACACCCAACATAATCGACATCAGAATGATCACAATGACTCCTATAGATACCAAATTGTAGTACCACATCACTAAACTTTTCAAACCAGGTCAGTGGACTCTGTTTAAGTTCATAAATAGCCTTCTGCAGCTTATACACCTTTTCTGTCTCCCCTTGAGCAACATACCCAGGAGGTTGCTCCATATACACTTCCTCATATAGATCATCATATAAAAAGGCATTCTTCACATCGAATTGAAAAAGAGGCTAACCCTTATTAACAACCACAAATATTAAGATACATACCGAAGTAAGTCGGGCCACAAGAGAGAATGTCTCAAAGACATCAACTCCAAAAGTTTGCATATACCCTTTCGCTACCAACTGAGCTTTGTACCATTCAATAGAGTCGTCATCATTATATTTGATAGTATAAACCCAATGACACCCCACAATAGTTGCTCCTACAGGTGAATCACGTAGATGCCATGTTCCCTGAGACACCAAAGCACTCATCTCATCATCCATAGCTTGTTTCTATTCTGGAGAGCACAAGGCTTCCTGCATTGAACGAGGTAAATGGGAAGTAGACAATGACATAGCAAAGGACTTGAAGGATGGGGACAAAAAATCAAGTGACACATATTTGGATATCGGATGAGAAGTACAAGATCGTTTACCTTTTCGTAGACTAATAGGCAGGTCCAAATCAGAGACAATAGGATTTTTAGGCAATGAGGAAGTTGGTGGATCATGAGAAGAGAGCTCTGTAGAGGTAATTGCAGGAGTACGAGAGCGACAACTGTAAACATGAAGAAAATTCAGGTAATACAGGAAGCTCAGTAGATGATGAAAAATATGGAGTATATTCAAAGAAGGTCACATCGGCTGACACATGTTTTCCGTCGAACAGGATCATAATATTTGTACCCTTTTTGTCGACGAGAATATCCCAAAAAAAATACATTTGACAGACCAAGGTGACAACTTATCAACCGAAGTTCCAAACATATGAACACAACAGGTACATCCAAAAATACGAGGAACCACACGAAACAATTTATAATTGGGTTTTAAAACTTGAAAAGGAACTTGACCACTCAAAACAGATGAGGGCATACGATTAACCAAGTAGCATGAAGTTAAAATTGCATCTCCCCAAATGGATTTAGGAACATCCATATGTAGTAATAGTGTCCTTGTAACCTCAAAGAGATGTCTATTTTTACGTTTATCCACCCCATTTTGTTGTGATGTATAAGAGCAGGATGTTTGATGGGTAATACCATGAGAAACTCGAAATACTGAAAATTTATGGTTAAGATATTCCAAACCATTGTCAATACGAAGTACATAAACACAGACACCAAATTGATTTTATTTCATTGAAGAAATTGAGGAATATATCAAATACTTTGGACTTCTCCTGTAGGAGATACACCCAAGTGACTCTACTGAAATCATCGATGAACAACACAAAATACTTAAAAGCAAATGGGCTAGGAACCCGACATGGATCCCATACATCAAAGTGGACTAATTCAAACAACTTGGTGCTTTCACTAGAACTAACTGGGAAACTGGAGTGACGATGCTTTCCCAGTTGACAGGATTCGCAATCAATTGAAATATCGGCTGGCAGAGAAGGAAATGACTAAAGCAACTTAGCTGGTGAGGGATGTCCCAAGCGCAAATGCAACAAGTAAGAAGAATTTGCAGTAGTGAGAGCTACAACTCGAGAAACGGATAGATCATCCAGCATGTAGAGCCCTCCCTTCTCATGTTTTGAACCAATCGTCCTCTTCGTCTGCAAGTCCTGGAAAACATAAGAAGTATGATAAAAGGTTAATGAACGATTTAAGGATTTAGTTATATGACTCATAGACAAGAGATTAACTAAAAACTTTGGTACAAATAAACCAGAATCTAAGGATATTTGTGGAGTAGTGTGAACTAAACCCTCCCCCTGAATGGGAGAGGTGGATCCATCAACTAAAGTAACTCGACGATATGAATGAGATGGAGTAATGGACTGAAATAGAGAGGGCATACCTGACATGTGTAGAAGCTCCTGAATCAATGATCCAAGAGGGGGAATGAGACACATTTAGTGCATTCATACATGTACTAGCCATCATGGCACTCGCTGAGGAAGAAGGAGGAGTCTCGGTAGTTTGAGAAGCTGTAAATGAAGTAGTCAGTTGACCCTAATAACTGCTGAATTTCCTCATAAGATCTAGTGTGTGAGGAGGCGTCCTTTTTTGTGACTATAGAGTTGGCCCAGGTAGGTTTACCAAATTTGTCCCAGTATTTCTCAAAAATATGATTAGTCCTACCACAATAAACACATTTTTTATCCCCCCGATCATTTCAGCCACGACCACGGGTTGTGTAAGAGCGACCTTTACCTCTATTATTACCACCATGAAATTGACCATTAGGCTTACTAGTAGAAGATTGAAGGTTAAGAACAACTGCTTCTGAGAGGGCTCCACTTGACTCATTCTTATTTACAATTGCACCTTCGGCTCGAAGAACTTTGTTAAAAGCTTGCTCAAGAGTGGTCACATCCTCATTGACCAACAACTGGGCTCTAATAGCATCATACTCATGCTCCAAACCATCCAAAAATCGGGCTACTTGAATATGATTTTCTTTCTTATGGATGTCTTCAACATTCGTAGTAAAAGGATGAAATGTACTAATCTCCTATAGTACTCTCCTCATCTCAGTGAAATAATCTGTCACTGATCTACCTCCACGCTTCATATTAAAAAACTTCATTACTAAATTATCTTCTGCCACCCAATCTCCTGTAACAGGTACCGAGGATCATCATTTATATATTTTACCATTCTTCTACTCCTCAAATACATCAAAACTGATCTAGACTAGTTTACATAATTCGATCAATTCAACCGGATCATAGTTATCTGAATAGACTGAGATAATTTCACATCTGAGCTCTCAGCAGTCCTTTGGACAACAACCCGTGTACTGGAATCAACCATTAAATATCGCCACACACTACAATTCAATACACTCAAGCGTCAATTAACCAAAGGGAAGCACTTTTCCCAAATTTCAATATTTGCGTAGTCAAGTGGGCCCCACACTGAATTCAATTAGGGCAATGCAGCGCCCAATTCATTCAATTTAGAACCATTAGTGATCAATTCCAGCAATTGAGACCATAAATCAATGAAAGAATGACCTAATTGCAAGAAATCAAGTTGGTGTAGGCTATATGGATGATAACGCAAGCATTAGGTTGATGACGCAGGTAGATTTGAAAAATTTCCTCAAATTGGGATCATCAAACACTTCTAAATCCCAACATTCAGTCAAATAGAATCAATAATCATTAGCCAATAGGCTAAGATAGGCAGAAAAAGGGGAAAAATGAAAATTTTTCCCTACCAGTCCAGAAATCTGGGCAAAACCTTCAATGAGATTGCTGAAAATGGAGAGATGATCCACAAAATCCAAAGAAACTTGCCCAAGACTTGCGTTATTGCTCTGATACCATGAAAAATAGGTGATTTGGGGAGAAAATAGAAGAGAAAAGGGATTTCTGGAAGAGGGGCAGCTTTGTTGCCTTGGAAAACGAGCCAGAAAGGCCCTTCCTGCTTCTTTATAATCAGGGTTTAAGTGAAATTTTACACAAGGACAAAAATGCACCTTAATACTCAAAATTACTTCTCTCCTAAATTACATGTCTAAATTGAATGAAAATTTGACTTGAGATAAAATAAGACATTCTCTATCTAATAGCCATACTATAAGAGACAAATGTAATATTGAAAATATAAGAAATAACCAAAATACCCCTGAACTTGTATTTTATCAAAGGCTATTATAAAGACTTCTTGTTTTGAGTGCACAACTTATATAACATTTTTTTGAATATCATATATAACAATTAGCATTGGAGGCATCACCAATGATGTAAGGAAGCATTTTCTGCGGCTGTTTAGTGTTAGTCTTACACTGGTAATCCTGTGGACGAGATTGCTGATACTGTATTTAAAAAAGAAAAAGAAAAAGCAGAAGCATGCCTTGCAACAGTTGGTGTAATCTTGCACTGGTGACCCTGTTAAATGAGATGGCTGATGTTGTGCTTAAAGAATGTTAAAAAAGGAAATATAAAATAAGATGGTTGTTACATGGACTTTAGGACTTTTTTTTTTTTTGTGATTTACTTGTAATTAATTTGGGTGAGATATATTATGGTAGTGGATTGAGCCTTTAGCTCAATAACCTCCTCTTGCTTTCTTAAGATGAATAGTGGGTACAAGTTTAGGTGGTTTTCGTTGTATTTTTAATGTTTGTAACTAGTAGTAAGAAAAGGTAAATTATGGTGTTGAAGTATCAATTCATGTAGTAGTTCAACTTTGGCTGCTCCCTCTGCTTTATAATTCTTTGTTGTAACATTGTCTTACTATCTGGTTGGGTTATATGCTTGTGTCAGGAAGTTTTGTTTTACCAGATTACTTAATGATTTTCTGGAAAGGTCTTTAAGTGAAGGATATACTGGTCATTTTATGGAACATCTTTAAGTGAAAGTTTTTTTGAGAAAGAATGATTATATTAACAATGGAACCAGAAACCAAAAAAAAAACAAAATCAAAAGAGCAAACCCCTAACAACAAGGGATTGGAGGAATGCTCCTTGTTTAGCAAGTACATCATTTGCCTAATTGGCGGATCTCGGAATGTGAGTTCAAATACAACTAAAGTGAGAAGCAATATCCATAATCTCCAGGAAAACATCCTAGTGGTGCCACCGGGGGGGATCCTAAAGACTCGAAACCCGTTAAGGAGACCATGTAACTAGCTGTCATCGAATCCGAAATCCCCTAGGGGCCTGCATAGGAAAACAAGTGATTTACTAGAGGAGTCAGAGACACCCCCCCAAAAAAAAAAGCCGGCAATCCTGAGATTACCAAAAGAGGAGCCATCAAAATTAAGCTTGAGGAGTCCTGAGTCTAGGTGGGGTCCATTCCTTCACAATAGGGGGCTTTGATCGAGCGTGTAATCGAGCCAAACAGTTCCAATTATTGCGAATAGTAGAGCCAATGAGTGGGGAAAAAACCTTCTTGGTAAGCAGCCAAGAGGAAATGTGCCCAGAGTTAATATCAGCAACTCTCTCCGGGGATTCAAACTTGGCACTGAAGCGTCTGCGATTTGTTCATTCCAAAGACTCCACAGAATGAAGGTGGTACAGGCAGAAAGACTCAACTTTAGTTTAATTTACATTAGTACTGGGGCTAGTATTAATTTCTGTGCTTCATCTTAGAAGAAAGATAGACTGATGTTTTAGATCCTTGCCTACTGCTTTAAGTCATCAATATATTTCTTTCACTGTTTCAGGTGCTGGTGACAGAGTCAGGTAATAGTCAAGAGGTGGACAAGAAACCTGGGAAAGAAGATAAAAACAGTGCAATCTTTCTGCAGAAGAGTAAAGAGGGAAATAATGTGGAATCGGATGTTGAGATGGATTCACGGATTCTATCTGCTCTCTTGACTGTGAGTTTAGCTAATCTTTATTTGTTCATTTGATAAAATCTGGTTATTTAGTAGCACATCCGAAGTTGTGGTTATTTACTTTTATTTGATGAGTAATGGCTTCATAGCTGTCACATTACCTGTTTCTGATTCAGAACTTTTTGCTATTTGCTATTTCTTTCATGTAATTGGCATGTATGAGATGCATAACATATTTAGGGGGAGTTAGTGTGCTGGGGACAGAATTATTTGATTTCTTGTCAAACAGTATACTTGTCATCATTTGTATTTTTAATTCTTTTCCAACAGATGGAATTGAAATTTCATTTCTCCCTCCTGTGTCCTGTCCCTTCCTGCTGGCCACTTTTCTCCAGCAGCAGTGGCTCCAGCTGTAAGAAGCCAGTGGCCAGTGCCTGTGATGGATGGATGCCCATGTCAAACTGACAGGCCACACATAAGACACAGACCTAGACTTGGATTCACTATGATGCCACATTGAATTTGGGCTGGCTAATTATAAAATGACAATCCACAGTTGTGAGGTTTTTGTTACTGTGGGTAAATCCCAAATCGATAATGACTTGGGATATTGCTGTTTTTATAGTTAAGTAATAAACATCATAAGTTGGCTAGTCATTTTGAGATGGAATTGTTGAGTGGGAAAAAGTCCCACATTGAAAAAAAGGAAGAAAAATTAATGGGTTATAAGGTTGAGCAATAGGCCTCCTAAGTGGCCTATCATTTTGGATGGGTCTTGGACCCAACTGAACTGGTCTCCAAGCAGGTTGTGTATGGGCTGAGTCCCAGTGTTCCCCAGATTATCTGTGTATCATGAGTTTCACGAGGTAGGAGTCTTATGTGTTGTAGGCTTCATGAGGTAGGAGTTTGTATGTAGTGGGCTCCATGAAGTAGGAGTCTGTGTGTTCGTCAAAGGTTTGTGTCATGTCTCAAACCCATTATATGTAAAGCTTGGACGTGAGGGAGAGTGTTGAGTGGGAAAAAGCCCCACATTGAAAGATGGGAAGAAAAGTGAATGGAGGTTATAAGGTTTAGCAAAAGGCTTTCTAAGGGGCCAGTCATTTTGGGATGAGCCTTGGACCCAACTTCATAGGAATCAAGCCTAATTTAATGTGGTATAAGAGCTAGGTTTGAGTCCGGACCCATCTGTGAATAAACTTTGTCCTAGGCCCATCCTTCTGTTTTATAGGGCCTAGATATGAAAGGAGGTTTAGTGCGACTAAAGGTCTTGCATCTGAAATGATTTGGGTATTTCATAGTTTTTTAAGTTGTGTGATAGTCCTAAGTTGGCTACTCATTTTGAGATGAAATTGTGCTTTCTTTAACTGCCGTTTCCTAACTAATAGGTTCAATATCCTCCAACCATTGAGCATGGACTATTTAGCTACAAACAAATCCTCTTATGCTAAGAAGTAGCCTGAAGTGCATAGCACATGTGAGGCCATTAACCACCAACAGTTACTGTGATTATATTGATGCAGTGAATCTAGTCAAAATTAATAACAGTTCAATTGTTTCTAATTGCCAATTTTATGGAGGTTCTTATTAGTTGCCATCTTTACTTGGATCCTGTTTTTTCAGTAGGCAGACCATGGAATAATTTGTAAATGCAGATTGGACATCTCGGTTTTTGGGCTTACCTAAGTTGGAATTTGAGTTGCTTGTCTTTGGCCTGTTATCTTTACTTCACTATGTCACATGGTTCCTTGGGAGAGTAGTTACAAGTCAAATTTCAGCATCTAATATCAGTATTGATTTTGGAAAGGTCTTGGACTCCAGTTTTGCATATGTGTGGTGCCTCTTGGCTGCAAGTAACCAATACACAAAAATAAAATTTGGCCTGGCTTTGTATTTTCAGTCCAAAGTCAAATTTGATAGTCTTCCTGATATCTGTTCTACATAGTTACTGCTTTTTCTTTTTATGTTTTCACAGCACACCTGTAACACAATTTCTTAAAAATTATATTTTATTCTTTTCAAGCTTAATTTATTTGAATAATGAAAAGAACTCAATAAGTAAATCATTCCCTAGCTGAATGCATCCAAAAAGTAATTTAGTGGTTGATAGGAAGTGGCAAGGCCTTAGATTTGGTATGATAAGCTCGGTTTGGGCAATTGTGACTCTAATGAAGCAGAGGCTCACCTCCTTTATGGGTTCATAATGTATTATGAGAGGTCCTTCAAACATTTGCTTCTTGAGGCTTCTTGAGGATGCTGGCTGTCAGGGAACAAGGCTCCTATTAGGCGCTTTCTTCGGATTTATGATTAGATTCTTGATCATTGTAATTTTGACCATTACTTTGTTCCTCCAAATTTCTCTTATCATTGGTGACTAAGATAAAAATGTCTTGATGAGAGTTGTGTAGGATGCATTATTAGATCTTCTTTGTATCATTATGAAAATATGCTGTTTTTTTTTTTTTTTTTGAAATAGTGATGAAAATATGCTATTTGGTGGCCAGTGATATAATAGGAGTATTTCCTAGATCTTACAAATATTATTTCTTTGAAAAGTTACAAATCTTATTTTTTAAATAATTAATAATTTCATTACAATTTCATCTAAGTCCACCACTGAGAAAACAGTTGATTGACATTCTGCATTGGTGAAAGGAAAGAAAAATCTAAATAGCAAGCTGTTTGGCTTTATCTCGAATTTGGGAACTTTCTTATTGTCTTATTGTCTTATTGTTCTCTTTGAAATGGCAACTCTTAAGTCTTGATTTTGTATTTGCTCAAATTTTCAGAGTACTAAACACTGTGATCCACCAGGGAAAAAGATTTTCTTGGAGGTTTTTTGCTTACGATGGTTGTTGTCTGGTTTTGTCAAATCCATGCAGGGAGTAAATAGAGCATTTCCTTACATTCCAAATGACGAGGCAGATGATGTCATTGAGGTTCAAACAACAATACTTTTCAAACTGGTGAGCTTGCAACCTTGCAAACTATTGGAATGTGATTTTCAAAATGATTTAGTATTGTAACGGAGATTGTTGGTACTGCAGGTACATTCAAGGAATTTCAATGTTGGAGTTCAGGCTTTGATGCTTTTATTCCAGATTTCAACTAAAAACAAAATTGCTAGTGATAGATTTTACCGTGCTTTATTCTCAAAACTCCTTGTTCCTGCCGTCATGAATTCTTCCAAGGTGATGAGTCTTTTCTTTCTTCAAATGTTCTTGTTTGCTTGGAACAGAATGTTGTTATGCTTGTTAACTCTTGGAATTTCATATTGTTCTTAGACTTGAAATAGATTTACTTTGGGGGGGGGGGGGGGGGGGGGGGGCGCACTGTGTGTTTGGAGTTATTCTGGAATTTAATTCCAATTCAGATAAACAGTAATTCAAGACTTCGGTACTTTTCCAGTGTGTGGAATTATTATTTTTAAAGCCCCAAATTTCGAGTAACTGTGGAATTCAATTTCTGTGAGTGCTAAAATGAATTTCTGATAGGTGAGAAATAATAAAATGGATAAAAAAATAAAAAAGAGGAGGGCCAGCCAACTTCCTTCTATTCAGAGGAAGGCCACTGCCCTTCACCCTTATTTAGAGGAGGGCCACCACTCTCCTTCCTGGGTTTGGAGGAGGAGGGCAGCCCTCCAAAAAAAAAGGAAAAGGGGGAAGGGGGGCTTCTCCCCCTCCCCCTTCTTGTCAATGAGAAGGAAGGGGGAGGCTTTTCCTTTTTCATTTCCTTTTAGGAGGGCTGTGCTCCTCCTGACTAAAGAAGATAGGAGGAGGGAGGCTGCTCTCCACCCAACAAAGCAATGAGGGATGAGTCTGCCTTCCTCCTCCCCATAAAGTGGTGTGAAGGTGGCGACCCTCGTCTTCTGATTGAGCGAGGAGGGTGGCCATCTTATTTCGTTATCAAAGGAGGGTAGAGACCATTCTCTTGACCAAAGGAGGGCAGGTGCTCTTCTCTCCATCCAAACAAGGATGAGGGCAAACTCTCCTCCTTATTTTTTCTTTTTTTTAAAAAAATATATTTTTGAATAATTAAAAAGTTTAAGCATTTAAAAATAATTTAAATAAATATTTAGCATTCTTTGTGTAAAAATAATTTTTCATTTTTATTTAAATTATAAGACTATTTAGTTATTATAAAATAATATAATAAGTTTACTTTTAACTAAATTTTAAATCTTTTTTGGAAAATGATTAAATTACTATACACAATTTTATTTTATACCTTTTAAAAAAATTAAATTATGTATGCTAGTACATCTTTTAGCCAATTCTTTAGCAGATTCTCTTGCTAAGCAGAAGGTAATCCTCCAATCTCTCAGTGCTAGGGCCTACCCTCCTAAATTTTGTTTCCTATATCATTTGGGCTTTGAACTAAAATTACATATCCTAAAAAAAATCTTTAATTGAAATAATAATAATAACTTATTTACTAATAAAAAAATAATTACATGCTAAAGATTTTCATATGATAATTTTGACTATAATTACTTATTTTGATTTTATAATATTCAAGTCAATTATTTAATTGAGCCAGTTAATTATATTAGCTCCAGAATTCTATATTCTAGAAATCTTTACTCTAGAAATTTATATTCCAAAAACAGAATTCCAGTATAATAATTCCAAATACACTAACACCCCATAACTCCTTACGACCTACTTTTGTCAGATGCATTTTCAAGAGTGATCTATGGATTAAAACAGTTTATATCTGTTTGACTTTATTTACCTTCATTTGTCAGATTCTTCTTCCAGCAGATCTGATATAATTGGAATGATACAGAGCAGATCAACATGGCTTTGTTTTTGTACATAATTAATTAAAGAATATCTCCACTTGGAATGCTACAATGTTGTTCAGTTCATTGTTAACGACATTGTAAAAAGAGACATGTTTAATAGTTAATTACTTACTACATATTAGCGTTAGTACTTGGTAGAATAACATTTTCAGTTGATTATACTGATATGTATATATTGTTTTTCTCTCTGTAGGATGTTGCCCTCTTTTCATTCCATAAAAAGATGTTTGAATATTGTTTCCTTTAAATAATTGACAACAGATCTTGTGGTTTGTTTTCTATCACATTGTCTCTACAGCTTACTAATGCATTGGTATTTGCTATGTTCCTTGATCAGGCAGAAATGTTCCTTGGGCTGCTCTTTAGAGCAATGAAAAGTGACGTGAACATAAAGAGGATTTCTGCCTTCTGTAAGCGTCTTTTGCAGATTGCTCTGCAGCAACCACCCCACTATACTTGTGGTTGCCTCTTTATCCTGTCTGAAGTTCTCAAAGCAAGGCCTCCTTTGTGGTGGGGAACATTAACAGTTCATATTAATTTTCATCATATTTTCTCGTGTATTAATTTGATGATTTAGCTTTTTGTACATGATTGATCACTCTTTTTCAGGGGCTTAATGCTACAAAATGAATCAGTTGATGATGAACTTGAGCATTTTGAGGATATAATAGAAGATACACAGAATGTTCCAGACACAGCTCCATCTAGCAAATTGGAGTATTCAGTTGGTACAGCAGGTGCCAATTTTGTTGCCACAAGCAATGACAATAATCTTTCTGATTCTGATGATAGTGAAGATTTGCCTGTATCAGATTCAGACGATGATAAAAGTTCTGAAGGAGAGGATAACTTTATTGTCAATGTTCCTTTGAATGGAGGGAAGCTTGAGAAAACAACTAATGGTGAGAGAGAACAGGCTCAAGTGCCAAATATTGGATCATTGCTACAGGGTGGTTATGATCCACGGCATAGGGAACCTTCTTACTGGTATTTTTTCTATTTCCGTTTATTGGTTTTGCAATTTGGAGCTTTGAGATACATTTCAAGGTTAAATCTAAAGAAGAACACAATTCTTGATGAATTTATTTACCTTTTGTATGCACTTATCCATTTCTTAGATTTATATGCAAAGAGGTGCTGTAGCTTAGCTGATTGTCTTGCCAAATAGGCTTTCTGCCACACCCTGTCATTGGAAAGTCTATTTTTATTTCAGTCTTGACTTTGCCTATTTGGCATTTATACTTTGTTCTTCAGCTTTACTGGGAGAGTTATCTACCTTTTTCATCTCTTTGTGAAAATTTCATTTATTTATTTTTCTTTGAAAGGCAAAATCTCATTTTCATGTTTCAAAAAAGAAAAAAATCAAGATGAATGCGTTGCTGTGTTGATGGGGCTTTCAGAACTGCATGTTGAAGTTCTAACTTCTCATTGGTAATTGATATTATTGCCTGGGTGGATTGTCCACTCCCTAATGAGGCATCATGTTTGGAAGAAAAAAACTTTCATTGTGTTTTTTAGCATTTTCTCTGGCACGTTTATGTGGAATCAATCAAAATCCTTGAGAATATCAGCTCATAAATGAGTATAAAGAAGGACGGACAACTACCTAGACTTGAATAACTCCTAAAAAACTGTGATCAAACAATTTTGCAGGAAATGAAAACAATAGCATCTCAAGATTTAGTAAAAACAACTTTGGGTGATTTGATGGAAGTGAACTTACCTTTACTAGAAATTTGTTGCTGGTTTTTGGAATCTTCCACCAGTGTATTAGGGAAACCCATCTAGAGAGCAAATTCATTGCTGAAAGCTAAATCTGTACTTCTGTGAATAGTCATGGGTAAGCTTTATTTTTGGTAGCTACCTTGGTTGTCCAGTTCTCTGGAAGTAATTTCATGTATTCCATTCTTTTATGTCCTCTCCTTCCATATTATATTGAATGCTAAACACCAATTTGCTATTTATGTTGTGATTGGACAGCAATGCTGACCGCACAAGTTGGTGGGAGTTGACTGTTTTGGCATCACATGTTCACCCTTCAGTCGCAACTATGGCACGGACACTACTGTCTGGGGCAAATATCGTCTACAATGGTGACCCTTTAAAGGACCTTTCTCTTGGCGCTTTCCTGGACAAGTTTATGGAGAAAAAACCTAAGCTGAATCGAAGAGCTGAAGGTACATGGCATGGTGGTTCCCAGATTGCGCCTGCAAGAAAGGTATGATACCTCAACCCAATACTCCTATGAGTATCATAAAATCATGACTTCATCATTTATGTTGTGATCTTGTGATGAAAAATTTGTTGAAAAAAGGAAGTTGCTATTTGTTTTACTACACTACCTAAATAGGGGCTTATACCTGGTGGTATTTGCTTCTCGGAAGATGGTCAAATTCCTTTTTGTTGTCTGAGCATTAGACACTCTTTTGCCTTCCTAGCAGTGTCATTATTTTCTCGTTGTTTACGTCTATTTGCAGCTGGATATGAACAAGCATTTGATTGGGGCAGAGATACTATCATTGGCTGAAGAAGATGTGCCACCAGAGGATCTTGTCTTCCACAAGTTTTATATGAATAAGATGAGTTCATCGAAGCCAAAGAAGAAGAAGAAGAAACAATCCGGTGATGAGGCTGCTGATGAGCTCTTTGGGGAGGATGGCAGTGATGAGAGTGATGATCAAATTGAAGCATTTAGTCCATCTAGGGATTCACCTTTGGCTTCTGATGGTGAATATGATTATGATGATCTTGATGAAGTTGAAAAGGAGGCAGATGAAGACTTGCTTGGAGATGGTAGTGAAACTGATTTGGACTCTCCTAATGAGGAATTTGATGATATTGATGACGGAGAGCTCCATGGTAATGCTGACATTGTTGATGAAGGGGGCATCCATGATGATGACGGTGATAGTGATAATGAGGACATCAGTCATGATCGTGATGGTGATGGTGAGGGCAGTGATGATGACATGGAGACATACAACAAGAATAAGAAGAGGAAGTTGTTGGGAAGGTCTAAGAAATCTCCATTTGCAAGTTTAGAAGATTATGATCACCTGTTGAAGAACGTTGATGATAGTCATGAAAGTGTTAATGAGGTGAAGAAGCTCAAAACTGACAGCAAGCGGAGATCTCAAAATAAAAAGAAGCATAAAAGGGGTTGAATTTGTTCCGATGGAATGGAATTAAAGTATCGTGAATTATCGGTTTGAGAGTTTGCTTCGCTGGTTCCTGTTTTACAGCTTTGATTTTTTTTTTCTTTTTTTTCTGGCTCTCTTGAGAATCAGAAGGCCTGAAAATTTTTCCCCGTACTGATTATTGAAAATTAATATACTTAAGTGCCCTCTGTTATGTATTTTCAGTAGAAAATAGCAATGCAGGCTCTGATTGTAACCAATTTCTTTAGGATCTCTTCTACGCATACATCGTTTTACAATATCGGAAACTACAGTCTCTGCTTATTAAATGACATTTCTTTGCGAGGAGAATTTCTTGAACTCCCTTGATTCCCTCTTAAGGGTGGTCATGAGCCGCCAAACCGGCCTCTAAATGGTTGAAAATGAACTTTACTAGGAGAGTCCATTTGGGTCAAATAAATGGGCCGGTTCAGACGGGTTTCGGGTCAAATTGCCTCCAGCCAATTACGGCGGGTTCTCTCAGCGTGCAAACGATGATCGACGGACAATATAGTAATTTTCTAGTTCGAGTTGATCTTAAGAACACGGTGCCTCCTTTGTTACTTCCTCTAATCAAATTCGCCTACTACCGATTCCCGTCTCTCCTCATCTCATCGTCTTTGCGCTCAAGGAACAGATTGGACGTCGTGAAGGCGAACGGTAAACGTATGAGGTTTCTGTGTGTTTATTCATTCGAAAGCTTCTTATTGTTCAATTCAACGAATTGATTTGTTTGATTGTGGAACCGCTAGGGGTTTTCAATTAGTCGTTTTGTGCTGGCGTGAAATATAGGGCTTTTAGTTGTTTTGAACTAGACCTCCATATTGGCTTAGCGTTGAACTATGGGGAGATATGTTTACGACAAGGAGAAATTATCGTTTTCTAGGGATGTATTTTTTTTATGTTTCACTGGCAAACACTTTGAATAGGACCGGCTTTTTCTCGTTCGCCCATTGTTTTGGCTTTCAGATGCAATTCAATTTATAATGAATATAGTGAGGTTATTACAAATACATTTATTGATTTTGTAGGGTGCAACCTTCTGGATAGGAATTAAGCTTTGGATTACCTGCTAGGTTTCTGTGTTTCTTTTTTATTTTCCTAGAGTGTCCTCCTTTGATTTTCGGAGGTGGTCTGCTATACTGTGGTTTTCATATGATTGTGGTTTATACATAGAGCTAGCATCTTCAAACTGTTCGAATCTGGTCTCATATGTTCCCAAGCGTTCAACTGCTTTGTGAAAATTGACTGGGGTTTTGAAAAAGAAAAGAGATTGATAGGGGTTTAAAAAAATAAAAACAAAAAAATTATAGGGCTTCCAATTGTTGAACTCCTCTTCAATTGGCCTCCACATCTTTTGTTGTTGATCACCACTAACGATATCTTAGTTTTTTGTAATTCTGCATAGCCATGGGTTTCATTGTTATAAATTTCATTTTCTATCTAGATTTTATAGTACTAAATTACTTCATTTATATTATTTTATCTGCTTCTTTTTTATTGCTTTTGGCTGCTTATTAGATTGTACTTGGAGGTTTTTACACTTTGAAAACTCTATTGCTGCTAGCATGCCTTTCCTTTTTTATTTGGTTTGTTTTTTCTAGATACATAAAACAGCAGTACTCATATTGCCTTTAACTTCATTTGCATGATCTGACAAGTAAAAATTTTCTAAACCTGCAGCAGAGGCTTGCTGTGATTTGAATTTCTGCCGCATGCATGGATGAAGGACGTGTTTCATATTCTTCTCTGTCTAACCTTGATAAACAGGCTGGTGATATTCATTATGAAGAAGATAATACTCCTGCTGTGTGGACTGCCTCTGGAGGAAAGGGTACATGTGCCTCAGGGCCAAAGCCTTTCAAACAAGAGCTCACTTACCAGTTGCCCTTGAAATTAGATCTTCTTGATGAAGGATATGAGTCAAGCGAGGATTCTCATATTTGCACTCAGCAATTTAAGAGGCCTCCTGAAGTGAATTTGAGAAATGTCTTGAGTGGTATATATTCAATAATAACCGGGAGAAATAAGGGCCCTGCTCTCATTGGAGACTCACGGGATAGTAATCCAAATTTGTCATTTCTTGGTTCTGAAAAGAATGGAGATAGTTTTTTGCATTCTTCAGTTTACATTCCGAGTGCACCACCGCTGTTTGAGCCCCTTGGCAGTAATTATGGTGCATATAGAGATGTTCTGGAAGCAGACCCTCCTGAGTGGCTTCCAGATAGTTCTTCAATGGTTTGCATGCAATGCATTGCCCCTTTTAAACCTCTCACTCGTAGCAGGCACCATTGCCGGTTTTGTGGAGGTGTTTTCTGTAGGACATGTACAAAGGGTAGATGTTTGCTACCTGTGAAGTTTAGAGAGCGGGACCCCCAGAGGGTGTGTGACACTTGCTATGATAGGCTTGACCCTTTGCAGGGTGTATTGATCAATACAATCAGCAATGCTGTGCAGGTAGCAAAGCATGATGTGACAGATTGGACATGTATGAGAGGATGGATAAATATGCCTATAGGTTTATCTATGGAACAGGAGATATACAAGTCAACCATTGCTTTAAGGAGTTACTGTCAGGTGCACTTGTTATTCCTTTTTGAGTTCATCTGTGTGATTCCTGTTAATTAGAATTTTTTTGAATGTATTCCATGAAAGTTATTTAGATTCCGAGTTTACTCTGTATTGGTTCTTTGATTTTACAGGTTGCTAGGTTAAATCCAGAGAGATCTATACCTCTGGCAGTGCTAAAAGGAGCTAAAGGGCTGGCAATATTAACAGTTGCAAAAGCAGGGTTGGTTCTTACGTATAAAATTGGTACAGGTTTGGTGGTTGCTCGAAGGTCGGATGGGTCTTGGTCTGCACCATCTGCTATACTGTCTCTTGGCTTAGGATGGGGAGCACAGGTCAGCATACATTACTCCAAAAATAAAAAATAAAATCGTTTATTGTTAAAGAACTTGGACATGTATTTTACATTGTCAAAAGTTGGACGGCTGTTTTGGTGTTTAAATATGAAGACTAGTGTTAGGCTTTTCTTGAAACAGAAAATAAATACAGAAGAAGTAAACATTAACCGTTTCTTTTCAACTAATGGTGAGAAGAGTATAAGTTTTATTGGTTACTTTTTTATTTGCATTCTACAGATTGGGGGTGAACTCACTGATTTCATCATTGTGCTCCATGATTCTAAAGCTGTGAAAACATTCTGTAGTCGTATGCATTTTTCTCTTGGAGCTGGCTTGAGTGCTGCAGCTGGACCTGTAGGGAGACTGGTGGAGGCTGATCTTCGAGCTGGAGATAGGGGATCCGGCATGTGTTATACTTACAGCTGCAGCAAAGGTAAAATATCAATATAACTTTATAATCTTTGCAGCCCATTTCTTCAATCTTTTCTATGGTTCCAATATGTGTTTTACTCCAAGACACTTGTTAGCCAATTGCATTTCTGAACCTAATCTTTCTCTCTCTCTGATGAAGACACAATAGTGTACATGAATTTAATTAATTAATACTGCAGTGGTTGAAGTGGGACCAACAAAAACTTCATTGCCTGAACCATCAGTTCTTCCATGTTACATTAATATGAAAACATCTCTTTTCTAACCGGCTTAACGTGGGAAGATATTAAATGAACAGTGGAAGTAGGTATTCCACATTTCTCAGACAGAAACATTTATTAGAATAAAAGAGATATCTGTCCATTTATCTAGGGGTGTTTAGGTTTGAGGCCCTGGCCTATGCTCATGGTTAATAGTATTTATTTTGTCTTTTTAGTTTTTTTTTTGAATTTTTATTTTTTATCTTTTTAGCCATCCATTTGCTACCCGAAAATTTTTTCTAGAAAGAAGAAAAAATCTATTGGATTAGAAAGTGACTACATAGAAGTGGAATGAACTGGTTTTTGCTGGAAAAATAAAAAAAGGATATGCAGATTCTTCATTTCAAAGGAAAGGAGCTGGCAGTGCTGTATAGACAAGGGTGGATAGTCCATGATAGTTACCAGTTACATATTATCAATTGATAAGCCGATATTTTTCACTTGTAAGGAAATTTTCATTTTTATAAATTTTCACTGATTTTTAAAGAGATCACTTGAATCTAACTTTAAATATCATGTTAGATGGCATATAGACACATTGGCCCACCAAGTATGAGGAATCCTAATCTTAAACTACATGGAAATTCTTTCCATTTTTTTTTTAAAGTAAAGTATAAAGTTTGCCCCATATAACGATACATATCAACTTGCCTTGTATTGCTAATCTTCATTCTATTTTTTTCTACTTTAAGGTAAATTTTTGTGGTAAATGTTTTAAGTTTTAAAGTTGATCTTTATTTATATAAAATTCCATCCTGTCCCTTGGACGGGTGTAAATAGGCATAAAAATAGGTCTGCACATACAGTCTGACATAAGAAAGCAACCAGGCCAGGGTGGTAACTTTCCCTCTTTAAATGGCAATGACAGAAAGAGAATGAATATGCACCATTCATAGGAATTAAGAGGCAGTTGTGATCTGAAATATAATTTTTAAAAACTTCTAGCATGTTTTTGAAATTATGTTTGAAAAGTGACACACATGAATAGAAGAAATATATGGGAAGAAGCATGTTTAGTTTATCCAAAACTTGACTATTTCTGGATGTGAATTTGAAACAGGTGCATTTGTGGGCGTTTCTCTGGAAAGCAACTTTGTTGCAACAAGGATGGATACAAATTTACGTTTCTATGGTGATCCTTATCTCACTACGAATGACATTCTGCTCGGGATGGTGGACAGACCCAAGGCTGCTGAGCCGCTGTATTCTGCTCTTGATGATCTCTTCTCAAAGATGAGATGTAGGCTTCCAGAGTAACTTGGCTTGGACTCTACCATATAATTAATTTGTACATAACAGCTTGGAACTCTTTACTGGTGCCTGGTTCCTTGCCTTTGCCAATCGTAAGCGGGTATCAGCTGCAGTAGTACGGGTCTGGAACATATTCAGTTGAAGGTAAATAATCATATCGTTGGAATGCTCTTGTTCGTTTTAATTGTAAATATTCGTGCTCATTTATTGTATTTATTTGATGACTTTGTTGATGAATCACCTTCATTTATGGGTTGAACATCGTTTAACACATCATCAAATTTAACTAGCCTTTGCTTGTGCTAGTGTTTCTTGCACTCGTTCAAGAAGATTGGAGGATTGGGACAAGGGCCTCGTCATGCGACGACCAGTCCCATATGCATGTATAAAACTAAGATTATGATAAGAATTGTGACAGTTGGATGTAAATAAAGTTCATATTTCGCTCAATTTCCGTCTGATGCCTATAAGATGTTTGTTATTTCGCCCAGAAGTGCAAATTATTCGTTCAATTAGTTTTTCTTCTGTTCAAAATTGTTTAAACATGGTTAATGAGCGATATTGAGTGCGAACAATCGTGATCAAGGGTAGAACTTTTTCCTCTCGAACTGGTCACCGGCCTGCAGGTTATCCATCATCCCTCAAAACCGTGATTTCTAACGAGTGTAAGCACAGCGTGGAGGGAGAAGAATTTGTCCTAGTAAGCAACGCAAAAGTGCGCCTTTGCGTTATTTTTTCTAGAAGGATTGGAAATTTTCTACCGTTGTCTATATCAAGCTAACTGATCATAATAAATGAATAAAATTTGACGGGGTAACATCATACGGTGGATGAAACGATGAATGACGACGGTGCTAGGCGAGCCCAGAAGCGCAGCTCGGGCGGTGTTACCGTCACTATAAAATCTCAACTCTCACGTTTTTAAGTAGAGTGGGTAATTCCGTCCAATCAGTGGTTGTCTTTCTGAAAGCCCAAAGCCCTAGCTCTTCAAACTACAAATACTCCTCGCCATTTCGGTGCTTTCTTTCGCCCGAGAGCCCTAAAAGCTTTGTTGCTGAAATTTTCGAGAGGGACTGGGATGGTTTGTTCACGACTCTATCACCTTCTTTCTCCTCTTGATTTTTTTTTTCAAGTTATATGTTGTGTAGATCATTTGATTCGAGGGTTTTGTTTGCTCAGGGTATCGATCTCGTGGCCGGAGGAAAGTCGAAGAAAACGAAGCGTACTGCTCCGAAATCGGATGATATCTATCTTAGGCTTCTCGTGAAGGTTAGTACTTTCGTTAATCAGTATGATTTTCTGTGAAATTCTTTTCGACATGTACTTTTTTTAATGGAGCTGAGCTCTTCCTTTTTGCTCAGAACTAGTGCGCTGCTGCATGGTCTAGTGTTTGTTTTTTTTTTTTTTTTTGCATGTTTTCATTCATTATGATGCTCTGTTTTTTTTAGCCTTTTCTAGCACGTTCTTTTTTGCTCAGTTCTGTTCATTAGGTTGTTTCCCCCTGTTGATTTTGTCATAATATTCAGATGTGTTTTTCTTAGATTTCAAAATTTTGGTCTGACATTTGGATCTAAGAGAGAATCGGACTCTCTTATGAGAAACGAGATGCTCAGGTTTTATTCACCTGGGAAGCTTAGCTCTTTTCTAAAAGAGCTGTTCTCGGTTTACCTCTGTCCTAGTAGTGATTTTACAGAGCATCTTCATTTGTGATGGGCTGCGAACGTGAAGTTTTTCTTCGTTGCTGCAAATCATATAGAGGTTATTGGATTTTCTACATTGTCACGTACATGTAAAATACATTGTCTTTGCTGTCTCTGTATCCCGCTCTTTTGTAATCGTGATAATTTACAGTAAGATTTTAGTACTCCAGCATCAGTAGTAGTCAACCATATGTTATATCATTACATTAACCAGGAATCACGAGTGTTATTAATGGTCACCCTTCGATTGCACCTGCTTTGTTTGTTTGGCATGTCTTAAATTATTTGTCCTGTTTTTCTACTGATGTTCCTTTTCAAAAGTGAAGGAAGTCTGGTAAAAGATATGGTTGTTTTTTGCCTCTGCGGGATGTGAATCTCATATATTGTCATTCTGGCTACAGCTTTACAGGTTCTTGGTTAGAAGGACAGGCAGTAAATTCAATGCTGTTATATTGAAGAGGCTGTTTATGAGTAAGATCAACAAGCCACCACTGTCACTCTCAAGGTTGATTCGGTTCATGAATGGGAAGGTACACTGTGTATGCTTTTAACTACTCCTGACATTGGGTTCACTCGAAATAATTCATTTATAGTTTGTGATTTTTCAGCTAAATATTTCTCATGGGACCATATCATGATCACTGGAGTTGGTCTGAGCTTTTTTTCAATGGTGTGATTTGACAAATATGTGTAGAGATTTTTATTTTTTATTAGGTGCAGTGTAGAGTTTCACCTATCACAGTTTCATGCTTTGTTATTAGATTTTGATAATTGTGTTGTTAAGGACGTGAAAACTAATCTGAAGTATATATTTGACCATGCCTGAGAAACAGAGAATTTAAGTAGGTTATTTTGGGCTGAACAAATGAAGACAATCAGTAATATGGTGGTAAATAATTTCAGTTAATTCTATCTGAAGCTATACTAGCAAATGGTTTGACTATTCAAGTTTCAGATGGAGTTGTTCTTACAAAACATTTTTTGCTTCTTAGAAGTGGAAAGTTGATAATGTGAGTCTATTCTTATGAACACGTCACTATGGCTTGTAACAGAATTGCATAAACAGAAAGTCCTTGTTTTAGGTTCACTTAAGTGTTTCATGTATACTATTTGTCTTTTGTCTTTTGGAGTTACCTCAGCTATTAAGTTATTTCAGTTTTAAAAAATATCAGGGTGGAATTTATCTCAAGTAAAAACATTGAAGCGTGAAGCTTTTTTTTAGAGAAAAATGAGAAGACCTTTTGGCTTAAATTATGTTAATGTTTTACCTATATTATGTTACTTTGTTCATCGTGCTGCATAGTGATGCATTATTATTTTTTGGATTCTGCAGGGAGAAAAGATCGCCGTGATTGTTGGTTGCGTTACTGATGATACACGAGTCTATGAAGTCCCTGCTCTGAAAGTAACTGCTCTTAGGTTTACAGAAGGGGCTAGAGCTCGAATTCTGAATGCAGGTGGTGAATGTTTGACATTTGACCAACTCGCGCTTAGAGCACCCTTAGGCCAACACACGGTATGTGGATCTCTAAATCACATTACTCGTGTTTTTAAACTGATAAGTTATTAATTGAAACTCTAGGATATATTTTCCAGAAAAGGTAAATTTTAGGGGCTCATCTTTTGATATGCACGGTGCAATTTCTCTGGTGGGGTTGCAGATTTAGATAATCATAAGCATCTTACCGATAAAACAAGCAAGTAGTTCTTATTAATAGATTTCTTGGCTAGTTTCATTTAATTTAGGTCTATCGTTTTTTCATGGTTTATCCGAGAGCTCAGGTCCTTCTGAGGGGTCCTAAGAATTCAAGAGAGGCCGTCAAGCATTTTGGGAAGGCACCCGGTGTTCCAGGGAGTCACTCCAAACCCTATGTTCGCTCCAAAGGCAGGAAATTTGAGAAAGCTAGGGGTAGGAGAAATAGCCGTGGTTTTAGAGTGTAACACTCTTTTATTCTGCTATTTGTAGACATTTACTAGGGCTAGTTTTGAAGTTAAGCATACAAGCAATCTATTTTTCGCTCCACTACATTTTTGCTTCCGTAAGGTGTTTTTGTTGACGAGTTGTTATTTATTGAATTTTGTGGTGTGTTTACTCTTAAGCCGCATTGCGTAATTAAATATAAGGTGATAAAGCTAATGCTAGTTTATTTCGTCCATTTATAATGTCATAATATCTACAACTTGAAAAAAGAAAAAGAAAACTAACGGCAGCATTGCTAAGCATTGTCCAAATTGGCGAGGTGCAGTTGAATAGCAGCGATTGTGGTTGAATTTTTCCTCCAGTATATTCTCAACTATACTGTCATAACTGTGATCCTGTTTTTGCCCTTATTGATGTAACATGTGAGCATAAAAGACTAAAAAATTCTACTGGTTAATATTCTCAACTGATGTGTGATTCGCGAAAGCCCAAATGTTTTTATCTTTGAGGTTAAGCTAGAAAATAAGTTTAAGGGCATTTTTAGTCAGTTTACTATTTCAATAGATTTATTTTTTATATGTAATTTTGTTTTAAATACTGGATTGTATCTATGGGAGAAGAAGTATTTTTGTTAAACCCTCTCAATTATGAGTGCCCAAAAAGCTCTCTTTTGAGCTTCTCTCAATATCCTCTCTTCCTCCTCTTCTTCCAACTCTTCAACCTTAGTTTTTACTTAGTATTGAAACATTAGATTACATTTGGGAGCATCTTATTTTACATTTTCATGGTACATCTCAAAAAAAAAAGTTTTTTCTTTGCCATATCCTTAGGGTTGCAGGTTTTTATTGATCATTGAGTGGTGTATTATGATTTAATTATCCAAAGAGGTTTTTTTTTAATTTTTTTTGGGATTTTGCATCATCCATCCCTTTCCATCAACCTTAATTGAAGGTTAATTTATATTATTCTCTTGGGAATTGAAGTTCATGTAATGATTTGAAGTGTCGAAGGGTGCACATCCTAGTTTTTGGTTTGATGGAAGGGGCACAATTGTTATTATTTTTTAGAAATTGACGAGGTAAAATTGTCTCAATTGGGCTAAGTCTATCATAATATATTTGAAGGCAAGAAAGAAGACTAAATTTATTTGAGATGATACTCTAGTCCCTAAAGCAAAGGACAACCAAGTTATGATTTGGATTGTTAATGGTATTGATTCTATATTGAGGAATAAGTAACAAATTGTGAGACATCAAATGCTTTATGGGGTGGTTTATGAGTTACGCATTGACTTTTTTTTAATTGAAAAGAGAAAAAAAAATTGTTACAAAATATTGCAGGATGTGTATTATGAAAGAGAATTGAGAAAACAACAAAATCAATGGCAAATTATCTTGATGGGTTAGTGTTGAATTTAATGGAATCAAGGCTCATGGGATGATGAAATTCCTACTCTTTTTACCACCACCAACTGGATCATGAGAATTGAGAAGACAATTGTATCCAAAACGGGTAAAGATGTTAAGATGGTAGAAGCTAGTGTTCTCAATACCTCAGACACTATGTCGGCTTTGACAGATTGTCTAGAGGCCAAAAAGGGACAAACGCACAAGTAGAGATGGCTTCCGATAGATGTTGGAAGTTTTGGAAATCTGCATGGGCCAACGCCATCATCCATGATAACAGCAATGGTCCATCTAATACTATTATATTTGTTACATCGGGAGCCTCTGATGAAATACAACAATTACTACAAACAACAACAATAAATTGCACAACGTATGAGTTAGGTCTTTGTTGCCTCCTCTTCTGTATTTGTGGCTCATGTTTCTGTCTGTGTTCCTACTCCCATCGGTACCAGTTCAAGTATGTCAGTCTTTCATGTACGCTCGTCACTATTTTGGGTTCTTGATTTAGGGGCTATAAAGCATATGTCAAGTATGTCATCATTGTTTATCGATTTAAATGAGTCATCGATGGGTCTACTTCTTCAGTTCAAGGAGTGGGTACTATCACTCCAACATCCTTCCTTTCTCTTCAGTTTGCACTTCTTATTCCTTAGTTTCCATTGAATTTGTTGTCTATTAGTCAGCTAGTAAAATATATGAATTATTCTCTAACCTCTTACCATACTCATTGTAATTTTTAGGATCTCATGACGAGGAAGACAATTGGTTCTAATCGTGAGAGAGCTAAATTATATTTTTTGGAGAGCCACCTACTAGATAATATTCATGCACTACACTTAGCACTCTCCTCTACCATGGCATTTGAGATTAAGTCATCCATCTGCAACAAAACTAATTTGTTTTCCCAAAATTTCCTTCTAGTCTTTCTTTTTAGTACGAGCCATGTTAATAAGGCAAACATCTCAAAAGTTCGTTTCTAGTCTCACCCCACAAGTTCAATCAACTTTTTAACTTTTTGAGATTGTACATTCAAACATCTGGAGTCTTTGTCATGTAACTAGTCATAGGTATTTTATTTCATTTATTGATGATATTAGTCGGTGCACTTAGATTTATCTCCTTAGGAAAAAAATTGAGGCTTTTGATGTATTCAAACATTTTTATAATAAAATTAAAAAAATCAGTTGGTTGCTTCAATTCATGTTTTGCTCACTGTTAATGGTCTTGAGTTTATGAATAAAAAATTTCATATTTTTTTGTCAAAGGCAAGGGATAATTCATCAAACATCTTCTGTATTTACCCTTCAACAAAATAGAGTTGTTGGGCATAAGAATAATCTACTCGAAGTTGCTAGGACATTGATGAATCATAAAGCAGGCATCCTATTAATATTAATCATAGAGTTGTTAGTGATTTACACCTTATTGCTCTAAGGAAGGGCATCAGAAAAGGTTCACGTTATTCTGTCTCAATTTATCTCTTTTAATTCTTTATTTAACTATAGAAAGTTTGTTTTGTCCATCTCTACCTGCACTATTCTTTCTTCAATGCAAAAAGTTTTTTTGTCTCAGTAGATGTTGAGATGTTGAGATGGAAGCATTGGTAGATTGGGACATCTGACAACTATGTGATTTACCTTTGGGGTTGTAGATAGGTCTATACAATGATATATAATGTGGATGGATTTGTTAAAAGGTATAAAGTTCACCAGTGGCTAAAGGGTATACCCAAACATATGCAATGAATGTTTTCGAGACCTTTTCACTTATTACCCGATTATCCTCTCTTTATATATTGGTCTCTATTACAGTGAATCGAGGATGGTCTATGTCAACTAGACATAAAAGATTCTTTCTTATATTGTGATCTAAAAGAAGAAGTATATGTGCAGCAACCTTTGAGATATGTTGCTCAAGGGGAGAAGCATAAACTTTGTGGACTCAAAAAAGTAATTTATGGGTTAAAACAAACTCTGAGGGCTTGGTTTGAAAAATTCAGTCAAATAGTAATGTCTATGGGGTTGTCGAGGAGTCATTGTGAGCACTAATTTATAATGAAAAAGTCATCCTGGTTGTGGTATTACCAGTATATGTAGATGACATTATTCTGTTAGGCAGTGACATTTCTAGTATTGAAGAAACTAAGTCCTATTTGGCTACACATTTTCAAACTAAGAATTTAGGACTACTTTCTAGGTATTGCATGTCAAGGCAATGTATTAGAGACTAGTGGATCAACTTATATATGCAATAGCCATTAAACCCGACATCTCATATGTAGTGAGTGTAATAAATCAGTTTATGGAACATCCACACAAAGTTCACCTAGAAGCTATAACAAGAATTTTGAGGTATCTTAAAGGGACACCAGGACAAAAGTATTTTCTTTAGACCTAATAGTCATTTAAAAATCAAAGCTTTTTTTTATGTGGATTATGTTGGTTCCAAACTAAACAAGCAATCGACTACTGGTTATTGTGTTTTCCCATAAGACAACTTATTAGTTGGGAAAGTAAAAAACTAAATGTTGTGTCTAATTTAGGGCAATAGTTCAAACAATCAACGAGTTGATGTAGGTGAGATCTGTCTCACAGGAGTAAGGTTTTTGTCAAAGTGAACTCGTGAGTATTTTTTGTCATAATCAAACAGATATCTTCATCGCAAGTCATTCAGTCTTCTATGAGAGGATTGAACTGATGAGTATTTTTTGTGATAATCAAATAGATATCTTCATATCAAGTCATTCAGTCTTCCATGAGAGGACTAAACACTTGTAAGTATACTACCACTTTTTGTGATATGTTGTGATGGAGGAGGTAGTTACCCTATAGTTCGATCTGAAGATCAACTTAGAGATCACTTCACTAAGACACTAGGGAACCGTGAATTTTTTTATCTTTCTAAGACACTGGATTTCTTGGACATACACACTCCTAACTCCTAACTTGAGGGGAATGTTAGAAAATAAGTAATGATATTTTAATCATTTCACTACTTAGGTTAGTTTTTTTATGTAATCTTATTCTACATAGTGGACAGTGTCCATGGTTTAATTATATATTAGTACTAATGTATTAGTGAGGGTATTTTAAATTTTATTTCCCTCTTATTAAATAGAGCGGTGTGGCCCCCAACAAGCCCTCCTATGAGCTTCTCTGTCTTCTCTCTGTCTTCCTTCTCCTCTCTTTCTCCTTTTTCTTCCAACTCTCCCTACCTTTAGTTTTACATATGTCACATGACAAATAAGAAGGAAAGGAGGACACAACGTGACCGTCGTACCTCAGCGGGCTGGGAAGGTAGTGGATGGAAATGGCCAGTGGTTGGTGACTCGACTTACCCCCACGATAACAATCTCGCCGGATCAGAGGATGCAACAATGAAGAATCCCCAGTGACATCATCATCGTGGACAGTGAAGCAACACTGAAGCCAACTCGATCGTGACAATACCACTGCCGCTCTACAAAAGGTGGCAACCTGCAGTGAATCATTAAATGCTCCAAGCTAGTCCTGCCTCAAATGTCGTCCGGGCTCCCTTCAACCTTCCTCCGGCTCTGCCTACCGCCTATTGCAGAATGCTACCAAAACTCTCCTCACGAAAACTTCCGGTGACGGAAAATGCAAGCAAGTAGCAACATGGACAACCACTACCACCGTCAGCCATCAGCATTTAAGTGCTAGTTATAAAAATCAAAGACACTAGAGATTCAAGTGGTAGCATCGCCTGTTTTAGCCTTCAAATTTGGTAGCTCGTACCAGATGGATCCAGACCTCGCTGGCAACAATTCCTTGGACCGAGTTTTCTTCCAGACATTTCCATTTTGAGAATTGAAAAGCCAGTACTCTCTCTAAACTTGTGAAGATCTCTAGTCTGGACTCATTGAAGTCCATTTTCCTCCTCCGAACTTCTGTTTGTTGGCTTACTTCCATGTTTTCCGGTATGAGAATCTACGAGAGTAGGGATTCCAAAAACTTTTATCTCCGCAACCTGTGACATCTAGAGCCGTGAAGAGAGCTGACTGCTAGAAAGGTGGAAAAAAACATTCAAAGAAATGTGTGCCCGTTGATGGGCAAAGGGAAAACACGCCTGCCCTTAGAGGGAATAGAAATGCGTTTCTCTTCAACTACCACAACGAAGAGAATGACAAACTTGTCATGCATATTTGGTTTGTTAATCCGGCAAGCTCCTGAGCAGAATTTTCTCCACTACATTGGAGTCCAGTTGCTGGGTTGTAACTATTGGCCCAAACACACCCTGAATACGCTTTAACTCAAGATGGGTTGTGGCTAACAGCAGCCCCATCCACCTTTTCCTTCTCTTTAAGTCCTAAATGTGAGTCTTCCCCCCAACTAATTATAACCAAATGGGTTTTTCTTTATATTAGTCTAGTTTGGATCGTCTCATTAGCATCTCATATCCAAGCTTACTTGAACAGATAACAAACACTTTGGGTAATCGCAAAAGCTTGGTTGCCACTTGCCATAAGTCTCTGACAAAGATTACGGATGCCAGAGACTCAGGATCACGGGCAAGGCAAGCTGAGCATCCCTCGGAGAGGGCATTTGTATATCTGAAGCCTCTCCGAAGGAGATGCTTCGGAATGACCAATTTATACAGTCCAAAAGCCCAAATCCTTTGGAATGATATGCTCAAGTAATCATTGTCCACCATCCGCTCAAAAAGCCCTTCCAGGACAAGAAGATCATCTAATCTAGCAAACAAACCAAGTAGTCCATTCCTCTGCTCCAGAAGCTATACTAGGACCCAAAATATCCGAGGATTAAAGACCCAGAATGGTTGGTGCGCCCTCACAGTGATTATTATTTCCACGAGAGAGCACCATCACAATCAAGCCTCAGAAGAGAACATGGAAACTCCATCTGTCATATAAGAAAGTATCAACAACAATCAACCAAAAAAAAACACTCACACTGCTAAAAGAAAATTAGAAGAATATTAACTCAACGCAAGAAAAGAAGTTTCAATAGATAAATAGCCCTTGATCTGATATACATTTTGTTTCTAATAAGCAAAGCACAGGTCTTTTATATATTTAAACCTTTTCTTGGGTTTGAAGGTATATGAAGCATAAAAGAGTGCATTCATTTTTTTGGTAGATACTGGCCATAAGCTCAGATAAAGAATCACCCACGATCCAATAGACAAACATCAATACGATTTTATCAAATTTTAGCGTTCAACATATACTACCATAAAGACATTCGAAACTCAACAATTCATATTTAGAACATATTATGTCATTACAAAGTTCTAAAATTGTACCTATACTTTTTTAAAGACAGACTCAGAAAACACTCCTCGTAGAGAACTTTTTCTGTCCTACAACCTCCACAACGATTCCTGCGACCAAAACAGGAAAACAAGAGAAACAAGAGCAAACAGGTTCTCATAAAGTGAAATCACAAAAAGGAAATTCCTAGAAATTAGAAACAAAATAGAAAATCTCTTACTAACATTGCAGTATTTACATAACATTACCAACCAAACCAGCCTTCCTTGAACACACTACCAGCAAGAAGCCAGATCGTCGAAGCTCCAGAGATCCATGGAACCCCCTCCATCCTGAGTTGCATAGCCAGTAAGCAGGCTCTCAATGGGCGTGTTTGAGCCCCCTTCAAGATAAGGAATTTCAAGAAACTTCATGCATGACTCAAAAGCAGAGAGCTCCTGAGACAGCTTTTCTGCCACATTTCCTTCAACAGGCATCACGTTCTCCACATAACTCTTAAGCTTCTTCTGTGGATTTGCATCTTCTAGAAAATCAGTTTCATTCTTTTCCAGGGTAACTGGAATAGAAGAAATCTCAGGGGTTTTTGGTTCAGAGCCCCACCCAATGTTGGAACACTCGATCGAATTACTACCTTGATCTGAGAGGAAACATTGGCGACCAATATCATTAAGTGCAAAGGACTTATACTCCTTCTGGATAGAACCCATGTAAGTATCCGGCTTAGTTGCTGGTTCCTTTTCTTCAGAAAATCCAAAAGTATCATAAAAATCTTTGTCCTGATTGCCAGAAAAACTGAAATTTTGATTGTAATTTATGTTTTCCACTGTGTAGGAATTTGATTTAGACACTTTGCGTGCATTTGGCTTTGTTGAGCATTTTTGAGCAGCTACCATTGACTCATCAGGGAAGTTGACCTTGGCTTTACAGCCACGAATCCTACGAGCTTCAGCATCATAAGCTCTTGCAGCTTCTTCAGCAGTATTAAAGGTTCCTAGCCACACACGGACACCTTTTCTTGGGTCTCTGATCTCAGCTGCCCATTTTCCCCAGGGACGCTGGCGAATTCCACGATATTGGTTCTTTCTCTTCCTTTTTGCAGATTTCTCAGAAGGCCCAGTAAATTCTGGGGACTTGACAGTAGAAGATACATCTGCAATGACAAAGCAAATTGTCAAATCAAACGAATGGCTAAAAAAACTGTAATGTATGTGATGCAAAACAGAGAAACTTAGGTACGAAAAAATAATGGTAAAAGATAAAAAGACAAAAAAGAGAACCACTGGATAATTCAACAAAACAAGCTCAATTATTCGGGGCATATAGCCTTTGAGTGGTCAACAAAAAAGGTTGGATTTTTACCATTGACAGGAAGACAAATTACAACCACCAAATACATACACACCAAATTCCTTCATTGATCACAAGATGACAGAGCAAAGATGACCAAAATCAAGAAAAATAGAAAATCAAACTAAAATATGGGACAAGAAAGTATTTGGGTAAAAACACAATCCTTTACATCCCTGTATTCCTCATCGGGTAAATAGAAAAGCATAGTTTAATCCGCAAACAAGCTCAATAGCTAATGAAATACAAGAGAAAAAGGTATAAACGTGACAAAGTAATGAAATATAATAAGCGTATATTTCCATTTCTAGTCAATCCATTAGAAGAAGAATGGCAGAATCATCAAAATGAAACTCAACAACCCCGAGGATAGACTGATTTGACAAGAACCGATCCAGATACAGCATGATATCGAAGATCCATAACGAAAAAACAAACAAAAGCAATAGAACATCGATTGCATTTATATGAAGAATAATAGTGACGGGACAACAGCAACCCATATAAGAGCCAAATGAAAAAATAGTAAATCGATGCTCATAATCCCGGAAAAAAAAAAAAACTGCTCCTGATCAGAACTCCGTAAAACGCTATGTATGCATGGATTCCACAAGATCGGCTTAGCAAAACCTAAACCCCTATCTTGCAAGCTCTATAAGCGAAAATCATCATAGAGTTCCACAAACTATCCAACTAAAAAATAATCGAGTAGCCTCAGCCACGGATTAAAGCTCCTAATCCAAAATGTACTGAAAATAAAGAAAAAACGAACCTGAAGCCACACCGTTCTTGGGAAAGACAAAGGGCTTTATGTCCTCTTCCTCGTCAGAATCGTCTTTAAAATCCAGAAAATCAGCCTCGAAGTCGTTCCTCACAGCCACGACATTCGGCTTGCGCTGCTTCGAGTAGTGATTCTTCTTCAGGTCCGCACACAGGTAATCGGCCGTCACACGCCTCGATCTGCTCGTCGGGATGAAATCAGATATAATCGCTCCTCCACACATATTTCAAAAGCTCAAAAGCAATTCCAGACCGAATTTCGATTCACAGAGACGGAGAGTTCCAGAGAAAAGAACGAAATGAAAGGGAAAGCCTTCTGAGCAGGGGGGTTATATGGGAGACGAAGGGTAGCAGGTGCAACTGAAGATCCGAGCATGGATTTTACAATTCACGCGGGTCAGAGTAAAATCGCTCAGATCAAATTACCCATCTACCCTTTCTTTTACTGAATAACTACATCCCTTTGTTCTGGATGTTTTACTGACGTTTACTGCCACGGTGGACCATTATTTTTTTAACCTATTTTAATAATATTTAATTTAATCAATTAAAGTTATTAGATGAAAATAAAAATTATTAGATTACATTTTCAGTTTGTATAATTAAAATTTTGAGTGAATATAAATTATAAAAAAATCCACCTAGAAAATACCAAATTGAGTCAACAAAAAAGGTTAGTGGACGGACATACCTAATTCGGTCACTAAGGATCAACGGTGGACATCACCATGGCCCATGAAATTATTTTGACTTGAAATACCCTACCTCTTCTTCTAGAAGTAACAATTAACAAATTTGGGTAAAATCGGTATAGTTAAGTACTCACCTACCGGGATGGCAAAATCGATATTATTGGTATTTGGGATGGCAATTTCCAGTCAGGTCTGATTGGGTTAGAAAAAAGAGGCGGTCAGCGAAAATGGAAGGTGCATGAACCGAATCTGCCGTAACTGAGGAAAAGAAATTTAAAAATAAATAAAATAAAACGAGTCGGAAAAGTTAGGAAAACGACAAAAGACGGTGTGAACCACTTGGCAAGAGGGCCCCTTGCGAGCCGTAGGTTGGACAGGTTCAGTCACCTAGGAGCCTCGGAGTGCACGTCGATGACGTGGCATGTACACTCCTCCTCATGGCTGTCGGCTTTTTTTTAATTACGTGTACGTTATCTTGCGTGTGGTCTCACGGATAGCTGGATCCGGAATCCCGACAATAATATGGAAATTATTAGCAGCTCTATCGTAAGAATTTTACTTAAGCTAGAAGCATTAGAATATGAGAGGGTAAACGGTATTCGGGCATCATGAATCCATTAAGTCAAGATCTGCTTACCCGCATCCGGAATCGCGGGTAGACTTCTCGGAGTTCAAGTTCAAAATCTGCTTATGTCAAGCAACTAGCTTAACCCTAATCAAGATTAGTGATTAATCCAAGGGTGACAAACGGACAGGAAGCGCGTGGCCTACACGCTTCCACCGGGATGACGTGGGGATTTATCATGAAACACGTCGACGACGCACATGATTCTTTTGTGAGTTGTGACGGCTTGTCGGCTTCCCTCAAGTTGCAAAGGGATGGCTGAGATCAGCCGCTAACGGACGATCGAAATCTTACAGGTGTCAATGAAGGGGAGACCAGATTCATGGGTGGTGGATAGAGGGGGCCAGCTTATGACACTAAAGTCAAAGCTTGGGCCCATATTCGACAGGTGAAGTCAGGCTGTGAAAACTCGACAATTTTGGGTGATTTGGGAGCTCTCACCTTAAGAGAATTGAGAAATGCAAGTTGTGAAGAAGTTGGTAAGCCTTTGATTGTTGTTGTTATGAATCATAAACCTAGATCCACAATAGGATTTTATGAGGGAGGTAGATTTCCCTTGTTAAAAAGCTCACAGGTCGTAAGATCCTCCCATTGCTTGCCTAAAAAACGGACAAAGAATGATATAGTGGTCCTACAAGAAATTTGGCTTTTGATGGTGAATTTATGTTTATTGGTAGAATTTTTTCATCAGTAAAAACACAGATGAAATTCCATGATAAATGAAGATTTTTTTTTCTCCCAACAATCGTTTTCCCGTCAAACAATTTAGGCATCTCCCTCTCATCCTCCATTGTAGAGCACGGGAGGCCAAGCCTCTCGGTCTCCCTCTTGGCGTATCGTTGGCGCGCCGCCTCTGTTGTTGTTGCCTTCTGGCCTGCTATTGTCTCCCGTCATTATCGGCGTTGTGAGGAAGACAACGCATTGGTGTCGTGAGGAAGACGATCCTGGTTTAATTTTTTCTAAGTTAGGAAAAAATAAACCAACATCATAACTTCATTATATTTATTTTTTAAAATAATTCATATTTTTTATTTATAAAATAATTTTTTTATTCAGTATATTTATTTTTTAATTACTGTATTAAATTAGTGATTTAATAGTCATAAAAAAATATTGTTAAAGCAAACATTTGATAAATTATTTTGGTTTAATTATCCCATTACTATAATTAATTAAACCAATGGTTTTACATTTTGTGGTAATATATTATTAATTAATAATACGGAAAACTATATATTATGTTATTGATAAAATCTTATATTTATTTATTTATTATTGTACTATATTAGTGATTTATGCTTTAAACTATAAATAAATAAAATTTTAAAATATTTTAAAAATAAAAATAGTTATAAAATTATTTTAAATAATTAACTAATTTATCTCTTGAAAATTTCTTTATTTTTAGTTTTTTTATAAATTCAAATTATACCATTTTTAGCAAAAAATATTATTTTATTTTTTAATCTGATTAAGTTATATGTTTTTATAATATTTTAATAGATGGCTGATTTTTTTTTAAAAATATTTTTATGAAAATTCTGCCTATAAATATTATTCTTAAAATAAAATAATATTTTTCTCTGTTAAAATATAGATATCGGAATTTTTTGACAGAGAAAAAAAAGCGAGTACAAACTTTAACAGCGAAGTTGAAGTTTTCTCCAAAGGTTTTTCACAGGGAAAGTTATTTTTGTAATGTGGACCATCACTGGGTATCGGGGAGTGAAAGTTAAGGTTTCTCGATGTATAATGCTCAGAGGGTATCGGGGATCTTCGTTTTGAGTCGCCCGGTAGCTGGTTTTACAGGTTGAACACAGTAAACTGAAAAATTCGAGATCACAATCTTTGAAAAGAGTGGCTATGCCATTCTAACGGTTAGGCCTGCAAGCAGACTAAAGTTTTTTAATGGAAGCTCTGGCATTTTTTCTATTGCATAATACAGAGGCATCCAGATGCAAGCTACAATGGCTTTACATAAATTGACTACCACGAAGCAGTTGAAAAAAAAAACTAAAATTAATCCAAGTTGACACCCACATTAACGTCGGATGCAGCGACCGACAGGAGACGTTCCAGGAAACCTCTTCCAATCATAAAACTTCTTCTGTCGTCCCCACGCCCACCTTCAGAAGATTAAGACTTCACAGATGCATTTTGGTAAACGAAGCAGACGTCAAGACCCAGATCACCCATCTTCTCTTACCGCCGTCGGGTGCTTTAGTTTCTTTCAATTTTCTACTGCAAGGTTGTTGGATAATTGCTAGACGGGGCCGACGAGGACTCTTTTTCTTTCTTTTAGTTTTTGTTTTCCTGGTAAGAAACTTTGACCCACATGTGAGACGAAGGGACTGCTTCTGGATCCAAGAAAAGATTTAAAAGTTGAGTAGACGGTTACCTGGTAAATGCATTGAATGAACCCAGGATTGACATGAAAGGTAAAAACGAGAATCTTATCCTTCAACTTTATGCCTCAAAATTCAGTGGTCAGAAGAGAATCTTGTCGTCAGAAGAGGTCGACCAGTCGACCTGTTTGATCTTATTTACCATTCGGAGAGCACGAGGAGACGAAACTTTGACATGTCTCTCTAGTCGTAAATCACATAAAATTGTGACCCAGGTGCTGCGATCTGCTGAAAGCAACGAACTTGGATTTTCTGCACGCCTCTCGGTACAATTTTCCTGCTGCGGAGTTCCCAGTTTTCTTTTCCTGTTTCTGTGCAAAGAAACATATGTTAATGCAACCTACATACCAACCTACAAGGTGATGTTTACACGAAAAATAATAGAGGGCTAATCTAATACAAAAAATTATAATTAGGACGGCTAACACAATCATTGATCGGATGACAGAGATAACTATTGATTGGATGGCAGAGATAGACATTGATTATGGGGACCAAATGACTTTCTGTAGTGGATTAGGCCTATATATATTAATTCAATTTGATAGAGAGCCTAAATAGAACCCATTTACATAAATTAACAAGTCTCGTACATCCTTTCTCGAAATCAACCGGTTTATTGCTAATACATATACTAACAAATTTGAAATCAACACCTATAGTTTTGTGTAGTGACATCAGTTTAGTGACACAATTTATTAATAATGTTCTCTTTTCTCTCAAATAGTGTTAAGAGTTGAAGTCTGGTTGGATCGAGGACTCACTGATTTAACCGATTGGCTCATTCACTATAACCTATCTAGTGAATGGTAAAAACTAAACCATAAAGGTCTTGTTAGTGCCTTTTCCCAAAAATACTCGAAAGACATAAGTTTTCAAGGATGATTAGTGACTCATGTTTATTGAAAACAGTTTTTTTAATTAAAAATTCTTACCAATAAAATCATATAATTTTTCAAGTAATATTTTTCAGTTAAGATGGGACGAAAAACCTTATAGAAATTTTTTGAATAAATATTTGATATTTTATTTTATTAAAAATTCATGGGGATTGATTATTAATTTTTAGTTATTTCCATTAAAAAGGCACTAAAAGATCCATTTAATTTTCCTTGGAAATTTCTACAATTTTCCATGTAATTTCCTAATAAGGCACTAATAAGATTTCATTTGAAAGCTTCTTAAAAATGTGTATCCTAAAAAAATATTTTTAACTTTTCCTGGGATATAAATTTCCAATGAAGGGCACTAACGGGGCGTAAGAAAAATGCCAAAATTAAGGTAGGATAGAATGGTGGTATATAGTTTGATCATTAAAAATAAAAATTTAATCTAACATTCTACAATCAAGCTATAATATGATGGTATAAACATTGATCATATAGTATAAATAGGTGCAGCCCTAAAAATATAGGGCAGTACACATCATGAAGCGACTCAGAGAGTTCGACTCGTGATTCGAAAGGATCGACCCGTATCCAGGGTGGCAAATTGGGTCGACTGAGCGGAACCACCCCTTCTCTTTGCTCGGAAGCCTAAAAACAACCACAAGATCTCAGGTCAAGTCGCTGCATCTAAAGCTGCTGCTCCAATCTCCACTGTTGCGACCCCATTTCCGCAAAATTTCTTGCTTTTCCAGAATTTTTCGTCCCCCCAGCATTTGCTTTCCTCTTCTTCTTCCCTCCGAGACTCGTTGCAGGGACATTTCCTCCTCCTTTCCAACTGTTTCTGCATCGAACAATGGTCGTTCGGTTGCCGGTGACAAGATCCGATGGAGACCCCATCTACTCTGGCTTGCCCTTCTTCTATTGGCTTGATCCGCTCTCCTTATTCTTCCTCTGGCTCCCTCTCTTCGCAAGTGATAGTATTTATGAGATTAGTTAATGGTAATTCTTCCTTTTGATGTCTAATTAATAATTCAAATTTTCTATTTGAATCATTTTTACTGTTGTTAGTTGTTTAATCATGATTTAATCCTAAACTAAACTTTAATGTATTTGTAATTATTTTTAATCCTTAATTTCATGTCGATAATAATAAGAGAAAATTTATTTTTAAAATAATACCGAAGTAATTTTTCGAAGATAGGGACGCTCACTCCCCTCTAGCAGCCAGACGCCGCCTCTTCTCGGCCTTCTCTCCGACTCTGCACCATCCAGGGGAGAATGTTACAATCAGAGAAACCAAAGCAGAAATTATACTAAGGTCATCTTCTTTCGTCTTTCAATACCAACTGAGATTCAAAGAAATGCAGAAACGCAATCGACAGACAATCTCCAGAACTTATGAATCGATACTCAGATTTTGCACTAAAAAAACCATCCAAATCATAAAAAGATCTTCAGTAAATAAAGCGGGCGGACAATAGGAGGAGACGCATCAATGCGACAGACAAGAAGAAAAAGAAAAGGAGATGAATCTGCCAAAAGATTAGCGGATTCGCTCTTGCCATATGGGGGTGAGCAATCGTTACTGATTCAAAGAAACAATTTAGGCACCACATAAGAAGCGGAAGCGGCGAGGGGAAAAAAGAAGAGGAAACGCCGAAACAGCGAGGGAAAAAAAAAGACCGTAAAGAAGGGGAAGAGGAGGGAGTGATCGTTGTAGAGAGGAGAGAGAGATCCTTACCGGTTCTTGCATTCAGAGAAAAACCTGAAAGAAGATAGAAAGGGAGGTGTTGAGGACGACTTCGAACGGTGAGGACACCACGCCATCACCCCTTCCACTCCGGGTAACGTTCGCGATGAAAACCCAAAAACGTTACCGGGAAGGGAAGAGGTAGCGGCGTGGAGTTCTTGGCTGGGTTTCTCGGGGCTTCCAGGTAAGGGGTGGAAGGAGACGAAGGATTGATTTCCCTGCATGAGAAAAAGAAAAAATGCAAGCCCCAATTGCAGTAAGATTTAGCAGAGACTGTGAAGGTGTCTCATGTTCAAGAATCAGAGTTTTTGTCAACAGACGATAAGAAAAAGAAATGGAGATGAATCAGCCATAAGATTAGCGGACTCGCTCCTGCCATATGGGCGCAAGCAATCGTTACTATTCGAAGAAACAATTTAGGCACCACATAAGAAGCGGAAGCGGGTAAAAAAAAGACCGGAAAGAAGGGGGAGAGGAGGGAGTGATCGTTGTAAAGAGGAGAGAGATCCTTACCGTTTCTTGCGCTCAGAGAAAGACCGGAAAGAAGATGTAGAGAGAGGTGTTGAGGACGACTTCGAACGGTGAGGACACCACGCCATCACCCCTTCCACTCCGGGTAACGTCCGTGATGAAAACCCAAAAACGTTACCGGGAAGGGAAGAGGTAGCGGCGTGGAGTTCTTGGCTGGGTTTCTCGGGGCTTCCAGGTAAGGGGTGGAAGAAGACGAAGGATTGATTTCCTCGTATAAAACAGGCCGATCGAGAAGTTGTGTTTTATAATGGGCTCTCGAACATATGACGTATCTCCAATTTGTATCGCATTATGTGTAATTTTCTTAATATTTTTTTTGCAAAAATCATCAAATTTTTCATTTTTCCACGGAATTAAATCTGCTTTCTTGATTTTTCATTTTTCAATTATTAAATGAAACAAAAATAGAATAAAAATTATTTTCATTTTTATTTATTAAATGAAACAAAAATTAGAATAACTTCACTCAATTGTTTAAGATAGAATATTATTGAAGACTTTTTTTTCTTCTAATATTTATGTAGTAATATTTTTTTGAATTTTGTTATATATTATAATGCAATTGTTCTTATGACTTAATATATATGATAGTAGGATTTTTTTTAAAATTTTAATTTGTTTTTGTTATTATTCCATTTGTTATTAAATTAATCCTAGATAGATGAATAATGGCACAAGGGATACATCAATTCAAAGAACTCTATCCACGTGGTTGAGGCAGGCCTACACATCCAAGTGTGTGGAAGATGGGTTTCAAGTCTACAAGAGCAAGGTATGCCCACATATACAAGAGAGGTGGAAGATGAACTCAAGCCCACATACATTGATGGTAAATGAAGGGTCATCTCATAAAGATGACGTTGATGTAATTAATTTAAATTTTAGTGGTATTATTATAATATTAAAATTTTATTCATCTATAAATTGAGCCACTTTCTTGAACTAGGTGCAAACATCACTTAATCTAGGCAAATAATCCTAATTCTCCAACTACTTTCTTCTTCTGCAAATTAAAGTATACCTTTCACCCAAGTATACCCATATAATTACGTTAATGAGGCCTTATTTACCCATATATCTTAATAATGTCTATATATAAAATAAATTATTATTAAATGAACTTATTTATAATATTATACTTAAAATGAAAAAGAATATGGAGAAGAATTTATTTCAAACTTAACCATCAAATTTTAAATAATTTATTGTTATTGCACCATTTCATGGTTAATGTTATTTTGAGATTTTTATTTTTATTAATTTTAAAGATAATATAGAAATGATGATCCTATAATAAATAATATAGTTTTTTAAATTAAAATATAAATATTTTAAATTTTAATTACTTTCCATTTAGTCTTGAAGTATAAATGTTGCACTTGAGCGCGATTTGTCAACAAATAGAGAAGGGAAAGACAATTTATTGTAAATTAACATATATTTATTCGTATAGCAGTAATTTGCTCATAAAGAGATAAATATTGTAATTTGATACAAATAGAGCTGAGATTTTGATTTTTATATCATAATAAATATAAACTATTTATTATTTATTTATTAAATTATTTATACATGCAACCATAAATGGCATCATATTGAGATTCGGCTGTCGTTCTGCACCATCCAGTGGAACTCATTGAAGGAGAATTTTACGATCAGATAAGCAAAAGCAAAAATTATACAAAAATACCATCCAGACGGAAAGCGAGAAGGAGACAGTTTAATGATTTTCTTGATCAGGACGCCGATGGAAACGTGAACCCTCAACTCCAAGGGCTGAAAAGTCTCATGGCCATTCTGAAAGATGAGAATCGCTGGAGTTGCACCCATAATTTTCACGCTGTTGTCAAGAAAAAAACAAGGGTCATCTTCTTTCGTTTTTCAATACCAATCGAGATTCAAATAAATGCAGAAACGCAATTGGATTCATTGTGCGGCCTCTTGGTTTTCCCTGCATGAGAAAAAAACACAAAATGCAAGCCCAATTGCAGTAAGATTTGATAAGAAAAATACAAATAGTTATTTACGGGACTGGAGCAGAGACTGCGAAGGTGTCTCATGTTCAAGAATCAGAGTTTTCGTCATTGAACCAATTCCTTGAGGAATAGACAATCAACAATCTCCACAACTTATTAAGCGATACTCAGATTTTGCACTAAAAAACCATCCAAATCATAAAAAGAATCTTCGGTAAATACCCGGGATAATTTTTTCTTTAATTTCGGAAACGGGTAGCCAATACGAGGAGAAGCATCAATGCGACAGACGAGAAGAAAAAGAAAAGGAGATGAATCCACCAAAAGATTAGCGGATTCGCTCTTGCCATATGGGCGCGACCAATCGTTACTGATTCGAAGAAAGAATTTAGGCACCACATAAGAAGCGCAAACAAGAAGAGGAGACGCCGACCGGAACGAAGGGGAAGAGGAGGGAGTGATCGTTGTAGAGAGGAGAGAGAGATCCTTACCGATTCTTGCGCTGAGAGAAAGACCGGAAAGAAGATGTAAAGAGAGGTGTTGAGGACGACTTCGAACGGTGAGGACGCCACGCCATCACCCCTTCCACTCCGGGTAACGTTCGTGATGAAAACCCAAAAACGTTACCGGGAAGAGAAGAGGTAGCGGCGTGGAGTTCTTGGCTGGGTTTCTCGGGGTTTCCAGGTAAGAGGTGGAAGGAGACGAAGGGTTGATTTCCTCTTTTAAAACAGGCCGAACGAGAATATGGAGTCATTGAGGAAATAAGGACCATTAAGGGTATGTGTGCGTAAGAAAACTATTACATTGATATTCGTCTTATGAAATTGACTCTAGAAATATTGTGCCTCATTTGATAAATGTGTAAGTTATTTATATTCTGAATCAATTTTTTTTACTTGTAAATGAATTGAATAATGATTTTTAAACCTCGTGACGATTTGCATTTTTTAATGTAAGAATATCAATAACCTCGATCGAGATGGGAGATAGAAGAAAAGAAAAGAGCAAAGACAGAGAAAATTTCGGTAGGAGTGATTCTTCAACCAAGGCCCTATTTATATTATTTTCATTACATATTTAGGGAAACTCTTCAATCATTTAGGATTCATAATTATATCAATCATAATTAGTTAAATTACAATAATCAAAGGAAGATCAATCCATTACATCAATAATGGAAGATTGTCAAATCTTCCATCTCATGTGATGAGGATTCGACCTTGTGTGATGACTCATCATGCCACTTCATGTGGTGACTCATCATGCCACCTCGTGTGGGCACAATGGGTTTGGTCCCACCTTTTAACAGTTTGATTATAATTTAAAATTGAATATGAAAACTTGTAAACTTGAGTTTCCTTGATTTTTCATTTGTTCATTTATCTCTAATTACTAAAGTTGTCAGGATTAGGATTTACTAGGAAAATGCCCACCTATCTATGTGGATATTCTTTAAGATAAATAAGGATAATTGGGTAGGTAGTGCATAAGGACTTATATTTCTTTTTATCATGACATGTGGAACTCTCAAGTAGGGACATCTAAAGTTGTATATATGCACGAAAATATCATCTAGTAGATAGAACCATCCCTTTTCATGGCTCGAATCAATGGTTCTCTTCGTCTATAAGTCCTAAAAGGTACAAGAGGTGGGAGAAAAAGTTATTGAACAATTTAAAGATTTAGTTATACTGCTAACAAATAGGAGGTCAACAGAAAATTTTGGAACAAAAAGAACTAAGCTCAACAAGATCTTGAGGGGTTGTATGTATAATACCCTTCCCTTGAATAAGGGAGGTGGAATCATCGGCTAAAATAACATGGTGATATGAGAAGGATGAGGGAGGACATACCTGACATAGGAGAAGAGGCCAATGAATCAATGATCCAAGAAAGAGAATGAGATACATATAGTGTTTGCATACTTGTGCTTGTCACCATGGAACTCACTAAGGAAGATGGATTAGGCTCAAATGTAGATGAGGGGGTAGATGTAATGGTCAAACTGACAAAGTATTTGAAGTAGCCGTCTAATTTCATTTGTGGACCAGAGAAGGAGGTAGTATCTTTGGCAATCACTTTAGAGTTTGATATCCTTTTTAGATTTATTTGCTAGAGTTCCTTGCACAGAGAGAAAGACCAGAAAAAAGATGGAGAGGGAGGTGTTGAAGACGACTTTGAATGGTGAGGACACCACGCTATCACCCCCCTTCCACTCCTGGTAACGTTGGTGATGAAAACCCAAAAACGTTACCGGGAAGGAAAGAGGTAGCGGACTTTATAAATGGGTTGTTAACCTGTTAAAGTTGGGTATTTTTAAAATTAAGTTTGTGAGTTGGTTATTTTCATAAATATTTTTAAAAAAATAATTACTGTAATAAAATTTCCTTTTGTTTATTTAATTAGTAGGAGTCATTATTTATTAAGTTATAAATAATATTAAAATGAAAAAAGCTTAATATTATTAAATTGTGCAAGGTTTAAAGTTTGAAAAATCCTTAAAATTATTAATTTATAGCTCCCGAAATCTCATGGGATGTTTTCATTGTTTTAAATGTAATAGATTTTTTTTTTATCTTTAAAAAAATATAATAGATTAAAAATAAATAAATTTTTTTATTTCAAGCTCCAAATAATTATTTAATTTATTAATAAGAATTACTCTAATCGGACCGTGAATGTGCAGAGGAGAGAGATGTCAATTTTTGTATCCAACTGTCTTATGTATATTCCCTTAACGAGAACAGAGGAAAATTTGATTTGCCTCGTCCGGATCGTCATGCGTCTGTACTCCTCCATTTGGTCGAGTACGTCAACTGATTCCATTTTAAATTCATTTCTGCACATCAGAACAAGAACAACGACTACTCTAAGTCTCACAGATGGAAACCGTGGTCCCATCTCACTAACAACCGACAATCTTCACCCTACCATGTGACTTCTTCACTCTCTCTCTCTCTCTCTCTCCTTCTTTGGTTCCCCCTTCTGTAAGCAAATTTAAGTAGAATTGATGAATGAAAACTCACAAATAATTACGCTTGGGAGTTTTCATTCTGGATGAGCTTCCTCCTCAAGATCTCCAAGACTTCGAGATCATTTTGCCTGTACAACACTCTATTTCACTCTTCAGATTTTACACCAACTCTTTCTGCTCCGACACACTTACAGCAACATATCATATTTATATATATAGTTTTTCTTTTTCTTTTTCCATGAACAGAAAAACCCTAACAAATAACAAACTGCTGCAGTCTCCGCCCCCGCTACTGCTCACTGCCAGACCGACTCACACTGGAGATTGCAGTGTGGCCACGATGGGACTGGTGACAAGATGCTTCCCGTCCGACCACGAGATGGTCCCACTGTTTGTACTGGAGCTCCCGGGAGACAGCCTTACGGCATCCCCCACCTCCAGTCTCACCACGAAGCTCAGCTTCTGGTTTACCCGCCTGAACACCAGCTTTGACGGCTCCACATTCACTCTGCTCCCTGGCGGGGATGTCACCGTTACTTTATACACTGATTTGGGGTCACCAACGTTGGTGACCGTTCGGATGAAATGCGTCGACATTTTCTTCCTACCGTCCTGCTGGAACGCCACTGCTAATGAAGGGTAATTCAGGTTACCGACGTGCCCCGCCTTCCGCGCGCCTTTGCAGTCAGCGTACCTTCGAGTGATCACCTGGATGTTTTTCTCGGTGTAGTTGGCATTGCACAAGAAATCGATGTAATCGCCCGCGGAGATGTCGTAAACCAGGCCGGGGTCCATAGCTCGCTGGGGATCGACGTGTCCGGAGCCGTAGTCCATGACGCTGGAAGCATTCCCTGTCGATTCGTCCAACATGATCCCCCCGCGGTTGTCTCTCACGTAGGCTGTTGTCATCAACGCCGACCGGATTGCCGCCGGCGACCACGTCGGGTGCGCCGCCTTCAGCAGGGCCGCCAGTCCGGACACGTGGGGACAAGCCATCGAGGTTCCGGACAGGATGTTGAATTCTGTCCGGCGCTTATCGGAGGGGAGGCCGGATGGCCCCACTCTATCCGGCCATGCCGCGAGTATGTTCAACCCCGGGGCGATTACGTCCGGTTTCAGAATGTCCGGCGACTCCGGGTTGGGTCCACGGGCGGAGAAGGATGCCACGACGGGGGCCGGTTTCACACCCAGCCGGGTCCCACGGAAGAGGATCGTCGCTATGGCCTTTGAGGCTGATCCACGCCGTTGAGTGGATGCGATGTATTTCCGTATCTCGTCCCCAGCTGCGGCACCGACGGCTGTGGCCGGTAACACGTGGCAGTCAGCAACAAGTCCTTCTCCGTCGAAGACGCCATTGGCCAAAATCATTCCCACCCCGCCGGCCTTCTTCACCACCTCACCCTTGGTGGCTCTGGAGTTGATTCCTCGGTCGCACAACACGATTTTGCCTTTCACCGAATTCGGGTTCAGAGAGCCCTCCATGCACAAGGACGACGAATACCCGTCACTGCCTTCGCTCCCCGCGTAGGTTAACGGATAGAGCTTGCCAGGAGCCAAGCTAGGTCCTCCGTAGATGCTGACCCCGGGGATGATCTTTCCGTTACCGAGTTTGACGTCGGCGGGGAAATCTCGGTCGATCGTACCTGCGCCGACGGTGGTCACCCACGGCGCAACGTTTGTGACAGAGAGACCACCGGGCCCGCCGTTGCCTGCTGAAGCAGAGACGAACACCCCTGCGGCATCAGCGCCAAATGCCCCTACTGCGATGGCGTCTAGGTAATACGGCACGACGACGCCGCCGACACTGAGGGAAATGACGTCGACACCATCGGCGACAGCAGCGTCGAAAGCCGCGAGTATATCCGAGTCGAAACAACCGGCGAGCCAGCAAACCTTGTAAGCCGCAAGTCTCGCTTTGGGCGCCATACCTGCCGCAACGCCGCGCGCGTATCCGAGAGTGGACGCCGCAAAGACGTACCTTCCCGCGGCGATGGACGCCGTGTGTGTCCCGTGACCGTCCGAGTCGCGAGGTGACCTATATTCGGCAGTCTCGTTCATCTTCCCGTTGGTCGATTCATAGCCGGCAGCGAAGAACCGCGCCCCGATCAGCTTCCGGTTGCATTTGCCCGTCAAAAAGTCACATTTTCCCTTCCACTTGGAAGGAACCGGGCCAAGATCCCTGTCGGTAAAGCTCCGCCGCTCCGGCCAGATCCCCGTGTCAATGACGCCGATAACGAGATCGGAGCCGTAATCGGACTCCACTAACAAGCCGGAGCTGTCTCGACTCTTCAACCCGAGAAACTGCGGCGAACGCGTAGTCTCCACATGCCGGATCTGTTCCGGAATGAGAGCGACGACACCGGGCACATTTTCCATAGCTTCAGCTTCGGAGGCTTCGAGTCTGGCAGAGAAACCATGGAAAACCGTCTCATAGGTGTGTATGATGCGTCCAGCGGCGTCCGAGAGGATGTCACCAGCGGGTGACTTCACCGGCGAAGAGACGGATCGAAGGGTTTGTTCGTACCAGTGCTTGTGGGTCGGGAAAACGGAGGGTTTAGCGTCGTGCTGCACGCGAACGATGTAGGTTTTCGTTCCGGAAGTCGAGAAGGCTAAGAGAAGCAACAGAAAGAAGAGGGAAAGGATCGAGAGGGGGATTCCCATCTTCCGTTCCTACCGTCTCAGTAAGTAGCAGTAGCTAGCAAGCTGTGGTCTGTCTGGGTTTCGGCCTGCGTTAAGCGAGGGATCGGTGGTGGAGAGAGAGAGAGGAGGAAGCCGACAGTTAAATCTATATATAATCCAGTTAGCCTACTGTAGGGCGAAAGCCGCTCCCTGTGCTCCAAGCCTCCAATTCCCTGACACGAATCCGCACACGTGTACCTCCTTTTTTAACCTTGATCTGCAGTCCTTTTCCGTTTCCGTGATTTGTTAACCCAGTCAGACCTCCGGTGCACTTCAGTCTTTCACCACGCAATCCTCGAGTTGCGGACCCTGTCACGTGCTGTACTTAGATTTTTAACCTACCATTACACGCATCCAAAAAAGTTACACGTGCGACATTTTAGGCCTAAATCTCACGACCTAAAACACATATAGACTCTAAATGACTTTTCATTGGATAAGTTATGATATATCTATAATTTTAAAATACGGCCATTTAATTTTAATAATTTTAGAAAGTCGATAGGCATAGATATCGCTCGCTATATGACACTCGTGTGTTTATGAATGTTTCAATGTGCACCTACACAAGTAGGACCAATTTAATGTGGACCAAAGAAAGTGTAGGTCCACCTATTGGTTCATGTTTAAGGGCTTGCACATTTATTACAAGTATTGTTCTATTTTCTTTTCTCGTTTTAGTGATGTATTATTGTTATTGCCGTTAGAGTCTGTTTGGAACCCTATAATAGAAAATAAGAATTTGATTATTATTATTTTAAAAAATAGTTAGTAAAAATAAGATAATAATTTTTTTTAATAATAATTTTTAGAAATAATAATTATCAAATTCTTATTTTCTTTTTCTTTTCCACTAATTCCAAAAGATGAAATTATTGATCACTTGAGAGTAGGGCATCACACATTTACACTACCACATTGATCAACCACTTTCATCTTGGCCTTAAGAAATCGGTTTTGTCTGGATTGGACCCATCAAATATTGTTTTTTGACCTACAAAGAGGATATTTAGGGTTTGAAGCTTCACCTGGTGACCCAATTTCAAAAGCATAGGACATAAATCACCAAATGCATTGATCAAGTCAATGTAGTCCCACATTGGTCTTTCACTTGAGTGTCTTTAGGTGGGAAAGCATAGTAAAGCAAGTGTGAAAGCAGAGGGTGAGGGCAATGACAAGCTTAAAGAAGCCAAACAAGAAAGATTTGAAAATGAGGCAAAAGAAGGGAAGATAAAGTAAAGGAAGAATGGGCCAAAAGTCTCTCGAAATCCCAAATTTGAAGACCCTTTTGCTCAAAGTGGTGATGAGCTTGGGATGGTCAAAATTTAAAATTTGAAGGGCAGGGTCCTGTTTTTCATGTGTTCCATCCTGTCTTTAGATTAAAATTAGATGCTAATTGACCCACTTTTGCCTAATGATCAGTTTGTAAGTATTAGCAAAAAACACTTTAAGCTTATGATGCATGGATGCTCTTGTTAGTCTAACACTACCTTCCAACCCAAATTCTTTCAAAGAGATTTCTTTTCAATCTTTACATAAAGCAAGCCCCACCCAAGCATTAAAATATCAAGTTTGGGTGCAAATCTAGGTAAGTGACAGAGCAAAAGCAGGAGGCTGGTTAAAAGCTTAGATTCAACTAATGATGTCTTCAGTGAATGATTTGAGAGAAGTGTGAGTGCTCTCTCTCTTTCTCATGACAAGAAGTCTACTGCAAGCCAGTGGGTAATGTAAATTCTCCCCAGGGTAAATTCTTTCTCTGGAGTGGGAGCCATTGAAGGCTCATCAAGAGCTCCACTCAGGCGTGCATGACAGAGCCTGGGCCACATGTTCCCTGATAGGACGAGTCTTCTCTTGGAGAAGATGAGGAGAAGTTTCTGCGGCTTTAAAAGAATTTTTCTCAGTGAGATAGGTATGAGAGTTTAATGAAAAAGCAGAGAGACCTGCTCAAGCACCATTTTTTGAAAGAATGGAATTGGTGATATGGTCAAAGGATTTTTGGAGTCTTGATGTGAAATTGGGACACATCCATCTCCTCTGGAAGCCCCAAAGTGTTTCCTTTGCAAGACAGGGTCTCTCTTGCTTTAATGTTTCTTCCTGTGTTTCTTTGCTGGACTGCTTTGGGAGTCTCTCTCATATTGAACAAAAAAAAGAATAAAATCTCAAATTTTCTAATTTCCTTATGATGCGAGCTGTTCCGATCAAATTCCAGAAGTTGCAAAAGGTGTTTCTGGGTATCAAAAGGAAAGGCTTCTGGGTATCAAAACAAATTTATTTTTGAAAAGGGTTGATCGAATACAAAAAGCCATTCGGTGTGAAACGCTATCTCAGTTGTTCAATCAAAGTCTTTTTCAGCGTTGATCGGACAGTTAAGATAACTGTTTGGTATGTTTCGCACTAAATGGTTTTTCGTATTGGATAAACCACATTTGAAAGTACTTATGGGTGTCAAAGAAGCCATGTATTGTTAATAAACAGTTAAGCCAGAGAAAGCTTAGAATATGAACATAATTGATAACAACAAAAACACTATCATCATGTCAGTGGTAGCTAATATCTTCATCATCAACACTAAAATGGATGATTTCGAGTGGTTTTCACTGGACACCAAATCTCTTGTAGTTATGAACCCGACCTATCTTTATCTCCAATCAGTTCACATGAGGAGAGAGCAAACCTGAGCCCGATTAGGCCAAGTGGCCCAGACAAACAGAGTCGCCTGAAAAAACGAGTTTGACTGACTCGAGTCCTGGTGAGCTAATCCCGCCCCTGTATGGACGGCGGTTTTGGACCTGTTCCAACAACGGCGCAACTACCAAACGAATTTCCGCTCATTGCGTGTGCATTTTCGTAATTTCCAACCCGATCGTGCCTAATGCCTGAAACTACTCCGCATTCTCCGGCCCAAAATTTTCTAACCCCTTAATTATTTAAACAATTTTTTTTATATAAATCAATTTTCAGAATTAATTAATTAATTAATTAATGTTTGGCTTCAAATATGATTATTGTCGTAGTCAATGGCGGCTGCAATCCCATAAGCCGTTTTTTTAATTGAAGAATTATCTTCTCTGCGCGGAGGGTATTTATGTGTTAAACTACGCTTCATACTCAAAAGTCGTGACACAGGAATAAAGCCTAAGATGACCATAATACCCTTGATGCTTTTTTTCGTCTCATTTTCAGACTGATACGAAGCAGCTTAAATGAAGGCGTCCTGAATCTGGAATTTGATTGTGGCGTCTTATGCGGCTCTCAGATTAAGCATTTTTCTCGGTAGAGAGACGGAAAAGGGCAATTATGTAACAGAAACGATCGATAAAGAGAAGGGCCTTTTTGGCACCTGACGACACACTTTTAAAGCGATTAAATTTCTGAAAGGAAAACAGTTGTAATGGAAACTGAAGAACAGAACACATGCTTCTGCGGTTAATGGTGTGCTGCCACGTACGTCATAATCTTTCTCGGGGAAATACGGAAAATGCTCGGATTTTTACATATTATACTGCTATAAATTATCTCTTTTCGTTTATTTTTTCAGATAACGGTAAAATTTTGACGCTCTGGAGCTCACTCTCTTGGCTTTTCTTCGTAAGTGTTGTCTATTCTTACTCTGTTTTCTGTAATTATTTCTGCTTTTTTTTTTTTTTTTTTTTTTTTTTTTTTGTGTGTTTGTTATTGAGGTTTTGGATTGTTGATTCGGTGGTAAATCGTTTGTGTTTTATTTGAATTGGTGGATGTGGGTTTTTGTGGAGAAGCAGTGTTGTTGTCCTTGCCTCTTTTTTTTTTCTGCTTCCAATCATGCGATTGCTTCGACGGTTTTTGGTCTCGGTATTGCTTCGACGATGCTAGATTTTTCTTGTTGTTAGCTCTTTGGTGCCTGACTTTTGCTTGTGGCGATTCATGTATTCGAGAAGTGGACGTCGAGTTTTTGTGTTTGGGCGTTTGGGAGTTGCAAGCATTTGCGTGCATGTACGAGAGGAAGTGATGAATGTAAGGCTGAGCTGCTGTTTGTGCTCTTGGCGTGTGTATCGGGCGCGTTTTTCCTTTAAATTTCCGTGTGGTCTTTACAGAGTCGAATTGAGGGCTGAGGTGCAGAATTGGGGTTACAGGGTTTTTTATTGAGAGGTTCCGGAGGCATCGTTTGGGTTGGCTTTCCATTTTTTAGTCTCAGATAATATGCATGTGGTTTGTGTCAATTAGGAAAACGAGTTTATCTTTCATACCTATCGAGTTCAGACATTTTTAGTATTGGATGGTTGACTATACAAAGGATAATCTCTTGTTACAGAACATATATGAATTTTTGGGAAGTTGTTGTTATGATGTTTCGTCTTGTGGCATTCTTTTTCGAAATTTTACAGCATTACATATATTACTCTCAAGGTGTTGTGTCTTCTCCTGTGATTCTTGTAGTGTTAGAAAAATCCTGAATGATGATAATATTAACAGTTGCCTCCTGCAGAAACTGTTTCTGTTTTTGAAAATGTCTATTTCATGATTTTGCTAGCTGATATTGGGGGCTTAGGATTCTTATTTTGGGGGATTTGAGCAGTATTCCTAATTCCTCTAATTAATGCAGATCTAGTGTAGCTTGTGGAAAAGTTATACTACTACTCAGATTTGTCGATATAGGCCATTTGCAGGAATTTGGTGGATAAATATGTTCAAATCAGTATGGAATATGAGTAGTTTGTTTGAATTTGGGTTTTGATTTCGATTGATGTGCAATGTGTACTCCTAGTAGCATTGTGTGAAAGAACAATTTGATGTTTGAGATAGCTGGATTTTAGCTTTACAAAGCTTAAGCTGAATGTCGGTCAAAGATAACTTAATCTTATTGGACATCTTTCTCTGCAGATATTGTCAGTTATTTCTTTTTTTTTTTGCAAGTAGTTTTTCTTGATCAATGCTGACTTCAGGTTTTGTTTCATAAGATAGGAGCCAAGACGAAGCACCTTCTGCATACTTGCTTCCAAATTTCAGCATCTGGACTCAACCCAGAATACAGAGCCTTAAGGGTTCCACTTTTGCTTTGAGTCCAGCATACAAGGAACATTGCTGAGCAGCAGTTCTTATGAACGAGTAACACCACCATAGGATTGAGGACTTTTCGTGTCCTTCTTTTGTTGCTGTTATGATCTGGAATGATTTTGAATCAATATAAGCTTGTTTCATTACAAAAACATCTCTTTGCCAGCTGTGTTCACTTCACCTGATTGAAACTCGCAGCATTACATTGCAATGGATGACTTTCTAGATAATGTCTTTCTTTCTACACCATGGACAGACATGAATAGGTCTTCCTGGGTTGGCATAGCAACTCAAACCCGTGGAGTACTTGCTGGCCCAACAGGTTTATATGAACAGAATGATAAGAACTTGCCATCAAGCATGATGACCTCAACAAGTATTATCCAACCCAATGAAGATATGCCAGATGAAGGTGCTTCTATCCTAGTTGATAGAAATTCAGATTATGACATCAACAAAGGTTTATTTCATGGAGGAACACAAGTACAGGAGAGTCTGGATCACCTTTCTATCCCACCTGCGCATGTCAATAGGTCTGCCAGCAAGTTTACATCACAGGGAGCTTTTGAAGATACCCCAAGGTCCGGTTCTCTTGGTCTTCAGTTGAACTCATCATCTGGAGTAATGCTCCCTCAGGGTTCACCAAAATTTTCCACATCTCTTGGAGTGAGAGGGAATAACACATCTGGATTTCAACAATCCCTGGTAGATTCCCAAGTCATTACACCAATGTGGGCTCCATCCTATGGGGGTGTCTCTATTCCCTCCTCACTTACTGCTCAAGGGAAACTACATGGTTTTGGATTGCAAGCAGAGTTTATACAAAGTGAAGCTCCCATTTTGGAAACAGAACTTCAGAAACTGGACAGTTTGATCACAGCCTCAGTAAGTCAAATCTGTTGATGACTCAAAATTTTTTTGCATTCAAAATGGATTACATTCTCTTAGAACTTACTTCTTTACTCTTTATGTTACAGGGACATGATGGGCTTCAGGATTCTGGTTTGCCCTCTTTTAGTGGTGGACCATCAATTACATTGACAAGGGTTGCAGCACTACAGCCTCAAAATCAGGTTTTAACTTGTATTTTGGTTCAGGAATAGCGTCATTTTTTATGAAACTCTTTTTTAAAAAAATGCATGCATAGCTCACTGCCATGTCTTTCTTTATCAGTTGTCACAATCTGTGGAAGCAAATGCCGTTAAGCACTTTACAAACCAATCATCAGTTTCACAATTACAGTCTCCTCCAGCTGGTTCAAAGCCACGTATGAGGGCACGGAGGGGCCAGGCTACTGATCCACACAGCATCGCTGAACGTGTTAGTGCTGTCATTTTAGTTTCTTAAGTTGGATTACATATTTTAGACTTCATATTATGCTTAATGAATTTATATATTTTTCGACTATGCACCTTATATGTGAAAAAAAAGAATTTTATATCTACAGCTTCGGAGGGAGAAAATTGCAGAAAGGATGAAGAATTTGCAGGAGCTTGTTCCAAACTCCAATAAGGTATCACAGCATATTTTATCTATCTTGATGGTGCTGACACTAGGTTCTGGTACAAATTTAAGTATATGCAGGAAGACCTTTTAACTTCCATCATAGAGTGCTGTTATAATTTTAAACGTCCCTTTGTCCATTCTTTTATGCAGACCGACAAGGCAACAATGCTCGATGAAATTATTGAATATGTCAAATTCCTTCAGCTTCAAGTGAAGGTATGGATAACAATACAAGATTAAAATTTCCAACTATACAATTGACAGCCCAAAACAAATCTCATTAATGACATCTAAGGTGCAGGTCTTGAGCATGAGCAGGCTAGGAGCTGCTGGAGCTGTTGTGCCTCTAATAACAGATGTTCAATCGGAGGTGCAATATGTTTCTTCCTTATTTTACCTGTCTCCATTTATTTGGAATACTGCATTTTAGTATATGGCATTTGATTGCCCTAGACAGTTCATTTGAAAAAGAAAATTGCTGAAGATTGGTTATTAGAAGACTTTTATTGCATGAAGATTGAAGGAAGAGCAACTTTACTAGGGGATTTGGCTATTTGGTGGCTGGCATGTCAGGCTTTATCAGATTATGCATCTCTTGCCCTGGGCTTTCTATAAGTCAATGGCTTATTGAAACCTTCTTCTGACTAATTTTGTCCTCTTATCACTATGTAGCCTTACTCTTTTTATTGTCATTTCCGTGTCTTCTGTTCAGGAGTATGACATGTTTTTCTGTCACTCTCTCTTCTCTTCTGACAAGCTGACTACAGCTTGGCAGAATTTTCAGTAAAATAATTTTGAATTTGTCTCAGTAAATCAGAAACAAGTTTAGTTCACTAAAGAAATATTATTATAGGCCTATCAATTGGTTGTTTTTTGAATCAGGATATTTTTCCTTCTACGTGAAGAGTTGATTAACTTTCAAACACAATGTAAATTAGTTTGGAAAAGTAGGAGTTGAGCCATGGGAAATCAGCTTTCTCCGCTGGTCCTTTATCACAAAGGCCCCAAGCAGAAAAATCTTTCAGATGAAAAGTTGTACTTAAAACTCATTAATTGTTCAAAGAGCTCTTTTGTATAAGATTTTTAGAGGAAAGTAGACTATGAAGGTTATTTTGCTGCAAAATTTTCTATGGCATCATCTCTAATTTATGTTTTGAATTTGCATGTTGTAGCAGGGATCCAATAGCCTCCTCCTATCTGCTTCATTAGGGCAGGGATCTGATCTTTCAGATTCACCAGATAATATCGCCTTTGAACAAGAAGTCGTAAAGTTGATGGAGTCCAATGTTACCTCTGCCATGCAATTTCTTCAGACAAAAGGCCTTTGCCTCATGCCTATCGCTCTTGCAGCTGCCATTTCTGGAGGTACATCGACCTCAAATGCTCCTGACAGAAAGAAATCCATCTTTCCCTTTGGTATGGTATCACCCAATGGTAGCTCAACCACAACAAGCACAGGGACCCATCCCCCATCTTCAAGTGAGAGTGGGACTCGTAATGAGAATAGAGATGATGTAGTGGTAAGTGGTTGCAATGGAGCCATGAAAAGGGAAGAAGTGCAGAAAACAGCTTCTGATTGAAGGGCCATCAAACCAAGGTTTAGATAGATTTCTTCTTTCTATCTATTATGATCTGACTTCTGAGCTGTTAGGACTGGTGGAGTTTTACAGTACTGCAGCTGGTGTTTTTGATTTTGAGGATATAGATATAACTGTTGTATAGCTGTTCATGTATATGTTACGTACATGCATATGCTTTTTATAAACATGCATATGCAGTGTGAAATTTTATGCTCTTGGCGACTTTTAAAAGTTTAAACAATGATAAATAAAATGAATTACATATTTTTAACTTAGCAACGATAAAGAGTTAATAATCATTTGTGGAATCTAATTAACGCTTCCGCAGATATATTTCGAATGTCTTAATTTTTTCTTTGTTTTTGGGGGTACCGATATAAAGGTTTTTATTGACAATCATGAATTGAGAGAGATAAAAGAGATTAGAGAAAAACACGTAGGGGGTTAATCTCCCAAATGGATTTTTGAAGTTCAAGTTCATGTCCAACATGAAGATCATCTTCGCACTTGGTGTTAGTGTTGACGATTTCATGTGCACTGGAAAACAGTTTCAAGTGTTAGTGTCCTAACATGATAAAGACATGAAAAACAAGAGAATACTTAAACCCTTACAGTACACTTAATTATAACATAATCCTTAAACCCCAAATTAGGTAAAACAACCATTATTACTACACGAATAAGTTATTTAATGTATAATTAAATATATTAATATATGTATTAATTGAATTAGATATTTTATTGTGCATTAATATGGTAATTACATGATTAATTAAAAATAATAAATAAATAACATTATAAATAACAAAAACGAAAGTAATACGTTGAGTTATTAATTTATTAATAACATATGATACACTTTAACCTAAAAATAAATAATTTAAGAGAAAAAATTGATCTAATCATAACTTTAACACACTATATATTTGTACATAATATATTTTATGTATTATTAATTAATAATATATTATCACAAAATTTAAAACAATTGGTTAATTAACTATAGCAATCGGATAATTATGCCAAAATAATTTATCAAATATTTATTTTAATAATATTTTAATTATGACTATTAAATCACTATTTTAATATAAAAATTATAAAATAAATAAAATTTATAAATTAATGATTTTTATGACGATAGTTTATTTTTTCCTAACTTAAGAAAAATTAAACCATCATAGTCTTCTTCAGCGGCGAGCCAGTGGGCAACGCCGATAGAGGCGACGTTCCGACGGTACGCCGAGGGAGAAGAGAGGGAGGCCGGGAAGCTCTGCAACAGATGCTCAACCTCCCGTGCTCTACCACGGAGGTTGAGAGGGAGGACGACGGGGGGTAAAATGCCAAGAGAGAAGAGAAGTCGTCGCCGAGGGAGGAAGGCCTCCCTCCCTCTCGACATCGCAAAGCCTCTCGGTTTCCCGTACTCTACAACGGAGGTTGAGAGGGAGAAACCATAGAGAAGGAGACCAGAGAGGGAGCAGAGAGCTCCGAGTGTAGGAAGATGACAGAGCTGCGAGAACGAGAGAGGGGTGCGCCAGAGAGAGCCCCACGCATGAGTCATGTACATGATTCTCAAAATCGAGAGGAAAAACATTTTCCGCTATTTACTCTTAGGACATGAACTCAAATCATAGATGATCATGTACATAGACATAAAATTTGATGTTCCCTAACAACATCAAGACATGAACTGAGTAATGCACATAAAGATATATCCGTGAGTCATGTTGACCAACTCCCCCTTAAAGAGTATAATTTTTTTTGTAAATTATTTTATTATTATATTAAATTATTACAGCCAAAGACTATATATAATCTCACATTAAAACGAACCTATATAAATATTATATTTTTGTGTTTGATTATTTCTTTTACAATTTATAAATAAATTGTCAACAAAACCCAATCTCAACATCAAAAAGGCCACAAGTCTCCCCACAGTGATCTCCGAGCTTGATGGTGCAAGGCAGGATTCTTACTTTTAGTAACGACTATTCGCTCAAATGATCCCTCTGAACCATCACGCTTGGTTGATCGGCAGACATCCAGTGTTATTCGCTTACCCCTCCGTACAGGGGTGAAGAGTATCCGGCCCCACCCACTTCCAAGATCAGCCCGTTCAGCTTCATCTTCTTCTTCTTCTTCTTCCTGTTCATCATACATTCCGTCTGTTTCTGTTACATCTGATGCGTACTTCACCAGATCTTGATCTGGATGGTCTTCATCAGTTTCGGAAGCAAATTGGTCCTCTTGAGGCAAGATCACGGCAAAATTTCAGTACACACACAGATTGCTTGTACTAGACAAACTTGCAGTAGGGAAGAAAATAACTAACCTAGTTACTATTATACAGAATCCATGGGAACCACATGCAGTATTTTCATTTGCTAATCTAATTGAAAACAGAACGAGTTCCAGGAAAACAACACAGATATCTGACTAGTGCTAACAGATCCTCGCTTCCAAACAAATAAAGAAAAGACCCAACCACCAATGCTGCCAAAATGCAAGTAATACTTTCAGACATGGATGAAGTCAGGAAACACCCCAGAGAAATAGAATTTTACTCTCTTCTTTTCTTTTCTTCTCTTTCGAAAAAATACTAAGATATTGCAATTAGATTTGAGTGGTTGATAACTGAAATATGATATCAAGGGAATCAGACGACACAACCCTTCCAGCAAAGAATGATGGTAACCATCTTTGTAACTTAACAAGTTTCCATCACACCCTAAAAAAAAAATGAAACACAGTCCCAATAGTCTACCCGTTGCCCTATGAGATACAGTGGGGAAAGAAATACGCACCATAATCAATTTCAAGATCTTCAGGATTTCGCTTTGCCAGCTGTTCTCTTAGTGTCTCAAATTTCATGTCATCAAGTGGCCAATTTGCCCTGAATAAATAACGAGCAGGTGGCATGTCAGGCATTTAGCGATTACATCATTTAAACACAAGCAAAAAATTAAGAACAGGAAAGAACAGCCTCATGTTGAAGTATTGCCTTCACATGGTTCACAATTTTCATTTGGATCTACATCTAATACCCATTAATTGCAACAGAAAAGATGTAAAATATATGGCTCACAATATGGCGAACTAACAAACACTTTGTAAAGAATGCACAAATCTTATATATCGAACATGATAAGGTCACACTTGCAGCATCCTTTTCCACTATCTTTTGCTTGCTATTTTTTTTTTTATTTTCCTTCTAAAATAAAGGGAAGTTCAAGAAGCACTATTCTACTTATCTAGCATCTCTTCAGGAACCCTTTCAACAATTCACAGAATTTCCTGTTTGTTGTGTTCCGTTCTGCATGATGATATGTATTACATGCATTTGGGTACCCATAATGACATGTTTGTGCAAGTATAATTCTATTTAGTATTTGTTCATTTGCCTGGGTGTGAGAGGGAAAGGGGACGAGAGATGGAGATCAGACCCCACCATCCACGTGGCAAACTTGCAGATAGACACAAACATCTACACATGCTAGGCAACATTTATTACATGCTCACAAATCCAGAGTACAACGTCTTAGAGCATCCCCACAAACAGACTCTCTGGATCCACAAGACATGCACCTCTTATTCATAGAATGGCTAAAATGCCAAATTTATACAACCTGCCCACCAGAACGCAACATATTCAATCCACCAAAAAAAGCAGTCCAAACTATAACCATGTTCAATGGGACCAAGAATGAAGAACTGCACGACAACATGATAAGGTATACATAAAGGCATGTATCCGTCTAAGATTAACAGTGTACAAATTTGGCAGAAGAAAAACCTTTGTTTCACAACTAAAGGGTATAAAGCAAAATTCAGGCACATTTATAACATTACACAACAGCCTCCAGCAAATACAAAAGCAACTAACAATACCAACACAAATAATAACCCAGAAGAGAGAAGCCCTTCCAAGCGGAGGGGGCGCCTCCTCTTTATCCCTCCTCTCTCTCTCTTTTTCTCCATCCTGAAATCTCTCTAACAATTTGATTGTCAGTTACTAAGGCACCACTTCCACTTCCTACAAGAAGTTGGAAAAAAAAAAAAAAAACTGGGGCATTTTTTTTTAACCAGTGCCAGTGCAACCTTGTACCTGTTGGTCTGCCCTGTCCCCCTCAAAAACTTCTGGCATTACCACAGGTTCCAAGACACAAAACCAAAAATATGATAAACTACCACTAGTGTAAATATATTACCAAATAGCAGATGCAAACACTGGTATCAAATAACTGCTTTCACAATTAACTAACAAGCAATTGTCTACCTCAAAAATATATACTTACTTTGGTCTCTCACCACGCCTTAAAGCAATAAAACAAAATTTCTCATCCTCAAAACCACGTAAAGGTTCTCCCTTAGAACGCTGAAAAATGTATACATGAATTTAGTAAGTTTACTTTAAGAACAATCTACACTCAAGAAGCAAAGTAAATAGCTTAATCAAATAAAAAAGAACAGCGAGAATCAGCACTGAGCACCAACAAAAAGAAGAAAGCTAGAAACTCTCTTCATAAATCGTGTCAGGCAACAAACTGACACAGAACCCTTTAAGCAAGTGCATGTTTCTTAGGTCATTTGGACATGGAAAGCTTCAAACTACTTCTTGTTTAAGGTTTTCATGACGGTTCTTTTTCCACTTCGATGGTTCTTTCTGCAGAGTTCCAGACTTTGTCTTGCAACTATCTGTTATTTGGATTGGGAGAGTTAAAAACAATACCAATAATGAAAGAAAGTGAGTCTCTAGTTGGAAAGACAAATCAAAATGGGGGTGAATATTTTTGGCATGCAATTTAATGTTTCTTTGTGGATCAACAGATTATTGTACAAACACATCTGTTTTCCCAATTATTGATACAAAAGTCTGCTTGCCATCCAAACCAGGAGCAAAAGTATGAACAAGATATAGTTTATGCAGGGCTAATGTACAGAAGTTATGCCCAATTTTAGGTAGAAGTCATGCCCAATTTTATGTAGAGGTAATGCCAATTTTATGTAAAATATATGCATAATTTTATATACAGTTTATTTGACATGTATTTTATGCAAAATTTTAAATGTAGGTTGGAGTTCAAACTTAGCTCAAACTCGAGCTCGAACTCGGTTAAAATTATTGGGCTCAAGTTCGATTACAATTTTAGGCTCGAGCTCGAAATATTTAAATCAAACCCAGCTCGATTCAATGCCACCCTAATGCGAAGATAAGAATCAACTTTGAGAGCAACAGCCTCTCTAGAAAGGGAATGTCGAAAGTAGTTTTGGGCTGAAAGTTGTTGGCTGTCTCCGAGCTCTGCTGCTTCTGTTATTAAAAGATCTTGGAGACAGAGACTAAGCCCACTGATATGATGCAAAAAAAAATCATAAATACATTTCTTGCTCTCCCTTACTAAACGCTTTCCCCTAACTATTCTAACATTTATATAAACCAAAATAACTGAGATATAAGAAGTCTGGCTCTATTAGAAGCCTTGAAATTTTCAATGTAAAGAGTCCTTAATCACAGTGTAATAATGTCTACAAATTAAACAATTTGCAGACGAGAAGCTAAGCTCAATCTCCCTATCTTTCTATCTTTCTCTTTCCTTCTCTCCTTGATCTAATTTTTTCACTCTTTTGCTTTTCTGTTATGAGGATCTAGATTTCATCATCTATCAGACGAATCTAGAGCACACTTATTATACTCAAATTACAAATTTAAAATCCATGGGCCCTAATTATTAAGACTATCAGCAACCTCCTCATATCAAAAGAAAAAAAAATAGTACAATATGACGAGAATAACAGAGTATTCTTTTTACCTGGATTAGAATTACATATTTTAAGGAACTCTCAAGTATTAGAGTTTTCTTCCTTTCCATTGAGATGATGCTGGAAAATAGACATTTTTAAAAAACAAAAACTGAAAAACAGTCTGATCCTCAAAGGTGAAAACATAAACTCTATACAATATTAGACAGCATCAAATTCTTCAACATCCTATCATCTTAGACTCAAAGATACCAAGATCTCAAGTCAAATTGCGGGTGTCATGATAGATATCAGTATAGAGGATACAACCAGGGACCTTTATTTGTAACTATCCTGGCGGGTGGGCAATCCCCATAATAGCTATTTCTGACACTATGCAATTAGTGTCACCAGATGTCCTGACAGACTATAACATCAGTATTTATAACTTTTATGCACAACACAGATTCCTTTTGCTATCTTCTTCACCAAAATTGCCATCCATAGCCATGATAAGCAAACTCCTTCCCAGAGTGTCAAGACAGTCAGTACATATTGGGACCTCCCTCCCTCTCTAACTAGGGAGTGTCCTATGTAATATGCAACATAAGAAAATCTTGCACTCTTAAGACGTATTACAGCTATATCATCTAATAAAAACATTTGGCCATTAAAAAAAATTATCATCTGTACTGCCTGAGTGTAAATACAAACAAAATAATATCGGGAAAGCAGAAGCGGAAGAACATGCAGTACTGGAATGAAGCAATTTTCAGCATTGCAGCAAGAACGAGATGATGTAGCCTTACCCATTCATGGAGAAAAAAGACAGACAACATTATATTTGAAGAAAGAAAAAATTTAAGAGAAATTTTCATACCTTGTATGTTCGTTGTGATGATGTTCTTTCCAATCTCTGAACAAAATGACAGTACTTTTCCGATTTTGCTAATGGACAAGGGCCATCATGAGCACACTGCATGAGAGCATCTCATTAAGCAACCCACTGTAGTAATGATAGAAGCAGAAGCAGCAGCAGCAACACAAACATGAGTTTTTTGTGCACTAAAACAATATTTTTCTATTTCACATTTCTTTACTATTCAGGCCTGTACTTCGTAAAAATAATATCAAAAAGAAAAAAATTGAAAATTTATCCCCCCCGAATGTGAGTCTTCTTTGTGCCTTCTATAGATGTACAATTTTAGGGTAGATGCCTACATACAAACACCTACTCTAATACCATATTATAGTTCGGTCTAGGTCTATCTCAAAATGATTAGCCAAACTTAGGATGTCTCTTCCCAATTAATAAGCACAGGATAGTTTCTTCTTCTTTTTTCTTTGTGAGGACGGTAATATGCTCATTTTGATTGAGAAACAGCATATAAGCTAAAGTACAAAGATAAAGTACAGCACAAAGTACATGTGTTTCCTCAAAGATTAAAAAGGAAAACAAAAGCCAATGACTAGGGCCTCTCTAGGAACTCCCTTTTTACCAAGCTGGTCCAAAAAAGAGTTTGCCATTCCAGGCACATTATAAAATCCCTCCTCCCCTGCTCCCACTCAAATGAACATGAAGACAGACATGTACAGGAAGGATAATAAAACTCACAGGTGCAACCACAAAAGCACCGAGTTTAAGGGGTATTGAAGAGTCAGCAGGTTGAAGGGCTACTGCATTTTCAGCACTCTTTTGCAACTCTCCTTTAGAAGTGCTGGTGGAAGCATCTCTAGACTTGCGGCATCTCTTTATTGACACCATACACAAGAAGTTAGTAAACCTAAAAGCAGTACTAACAGAAATCAAGTCCAATGGTTATAAAATAATAGTTGACAATCATGAGAAAGAGGCTTCAATAGCTAGAGATTAGAAGGAAAGAATCACTTTACCCTTTTCTCCATCCACAGGATGTGGGATCGTACTTGATGAATGATGCTTGAGCCTTGAGGGGTTCCAGGCTCAACTAAAACCTATCATCAAATATGAAACAAGATTCAGAAAAATAGTAAAAATCAGGAAATTGTCAAAGAACAAGAAAGAGTCAAAAAGGAAGTTCTGAGTGCAATCAACACAATTTTTTTCTAATTTAAATATGAAAAATCAGTCTCTCATTCAGCCTCCTACAGTTCCTATTTTGATATTGAAGTAGTACAACTTATCGCTACCTTAAAATCTTTTACATCCTGCACAATTGCATTGTTCAAATTGAAGAATTTTATTTGCCAAAAGTAAAATAGAGAAAAACTAAATTTCTGAGCAACAACCTGATTCTAGCATCATAAAACTCTCCAAGGTCAGATCATATTCTAGCAAATAAAATATAATGGCTTGTTTGAAAAACAAAAAAGTAAATACAATGGAAATTGAACAAGTGCAAGAAACAGATAATGGGCATTGTTCAAAATTCTCTGACCAGGTAAATGAAATCAGAGTCGAAAGTCCCAAGTTGTAGCAATTATTGAAGTGCAGAAACCTACCAGAACATCCTGTGTGAGATCCCAAAGTTGGCGAGCTACAGTAATCCGGTCTTTTAGTGATGGTATTTCCCCAAGCACATAGGACTTCAATTGCAATTACCCAAAAAGAGAATTATATTAAAAACAGCAAAGATTGCCTATAGTATGTTTACTTTCCATGAGGAGAACGGATACAGATATCCCAACATAAAAGTCATAAGTGAAACGAGAACATTCCTCAATTGCAAATATAATAACATACACTAACAGGTCACAACCATAACAACACAAGTTCAAGAGACTTCGAACAAAGTGGTGAAGGCAACTTACAGCAATAACAAGATCATGTCGTCTCTCATGCTTCCCAATTGTCTGCGACAATGCTTGAATACTGTCATAGCTATGGATAAGTGGCAAGTCCTTCATATCTGCAAGGGCCAGAATATTACCTCGTTAGTAGTGTTGTAAGCTTTTTAAACTCTCACTTCCCTCACAGAAAAATAAGTTGCATACGTAATTGGTTGCAAGCGCATACACATTATGGGACTAATTCAAAGGCAGATCCAGGTGGGCACCTCAGGGCCATGTTCCTAATAGGCATATGGAACTGTATTTTTTTAACAAGTCAAATGTGAGGCTCTCCACTTTCAAAGCTGCCCATCTCTAATAGATAACTTACAGTTAACATATTTATCTTTTTTAAGTAGGCATACTATTATGATAAACATACAAGGCAAATTGAATAGTTTCTTTATTTGCAATATCAGTGCTCAAGGATGAAAATCATGAAAAATGAGGAGAAGAGAGAGAGAGAAAACCACTGCTATTACGGGAGGGAACCCCCCCCCCCCCAAAAAAAAAGACTTAAGATAACACAAAAATATGGAACCATCCTTGGTTCTTCTTCTTTTTTTTTTTTTTTTTAATGAGGTTGAAAAAGGATATCCCCCCTTAAGATAAGACAAAAACATGGAACCATCCTTGGTTCTTTTTTTTTTTTTTTAAATGAGGCAGAAAAAGGATATCAATCATTAGAGTTGAGGCATTGATAAAACTTCACATACTTGAGCAAAAGCAGTATATTTTGTTTGGCATAAAGCATAAATGAACTTGATTTAAACATCATGGTGTGTACTCTAGGATGTCTCATTCTCTGAGTGATATCATTATTGATTTCACTCCCTCCTTTCGTCTTATTTTTCTTCATGAGAAATAAGAGGATAATCAATTTGCAATCTTTGTGAAAATGTTTATAAGATGATGATGATATGATGCTCAAATGATTAGTTTCTTACAAAGGAGCTTCCTATTTTTTTTCTTTCCTTTATAAATAATGATTATATGCTCTGTTCTAAGATTAATCACAGTCTGGGAAAACCAGATTCTCAGACAATGCACTGCTTGGCCCTTGAAAGAAAAACCCTAGTTCTGCCACCCAAAGCAGCATCTTTATGATGCATTAAATCGACCCGCAATGAACAGGTGGATTACCCAAGGTCAGAAATGACAAGATTAAATAAAAACATTTAGCGACTTGAACAATGGAACAGGGGTGACATCTTCGATTTCCAAAAGGTCTCGCCTGTCAAAAATCTGAGACATCTCAGGGGGGTATGTCATCTCCACCCTCTTGAAAATTTGACACATCTGGCCTGATACACGAGACACCCATACTCATCAAACTAATTGGTCACTAACATGTGCAGTCAATAAAATTAGTTAATGGAAAGTCCATAAGGTCCATTTAAACAAGTAAAAACCAACAATTGTATGTGCTGAACCATTTTTGGGATAAGTAGCCTACACATGTGACAGGCATACCACGGCACTCCTGCTATGGGGGGAAGGAACTCAGTACAGATCGTATGTGGAAAAGACACCGAACACACATAAGACTGTTGAAGAGAAAATTCTATCTGATTAATCTCTTAGAGATTTCCTTACCTTGTAAAAGGCTATGACAAGCACGTTGCATTGATTTAGACGGTTCTACAAAATTAACCTTCTCCAAAGAACGAGGCCAGACGTCACGTAAGGCCCTGAAAAGTTCCGTGCAGGAAAGATGCAAGCTCTCATAAATTTCGGAAGAATAATACGCCCATTGACGAAAATAAAGTTAGATAATCAAACGAAGAACTAAGCAATTTTTTCTCTTCGAAAGATGTCCCGAATTACTGAAGCAGAATTTGCATACCAAAGGGACAAACAAACCCAACAAACTACTAACCAAAACGCTGAACCCGTACCGGCGCCAAAATCGAGTACCCTAGCAGGAGAAAAATCAGGTAGCCTCCTACGCACCTGGCAAAATATAACTTGGGCAGGTCAAGAATTTACCACTCAGGCGAGGGTGCGAAACAGGTAATAACAAGTAAAAGGAGCAGAATGCAAATATACCAACCTCTCTGAGAACCCTGTGACAAGCAGAGTAAACAGCAGGCATTCTAGACGCTACGTAAGCAACTGTCTCATCGTCACTGTACTTAAGTCCAATATCCCCGTAAGCTGACTTAATTTTCCATCTCTTTGACGGCTCCATGGATTTGAAAGGATCCTCTACAAGCTCCCTACAGGTGCTGCTCGGGAGTAGGAGGTTGAAGTCTTTGATTCGGCAGAAGGATTCAGACAACCTCAGAACCTTTCTCTTCATGTGAACCCTCTCGTTATCTGCAATTTCAATAGCCAAAAACGGGATAAGAGTGAACGAGAAGGTAATATGAGCCAAAAGACAGGAACGAAAATGACCTCGAAGAAACTTCTTGATCGCTCGCCGAAGGAGGAGAGGAACGATATGGATGCCTTCTGACTGCTTGGCTGCAGCCCGAAGTGTTTCGGGCGTGAAGAGCTTTTTTACAGTCTCCAGCACTAAAGCTGCCGCCATTTCGCCGACGGTGTCGCCCCAGCGGGCAGTATCGGAGTGAGGACTTTGGTAGGGTTTAAGAATGGAGTCTGGAAAGGTGTACCTCCGGTTAGGGAATTACCAGCTTGGAGTCGGAAGCGGGAACAAACTATCGCGAGGAAGCTAGGCGGTCTGAGGCGAAATGTGACGCAATCAGGACGATAAATCGCATTCAATTTCTTGTAGCCGCGTGCGGGCGGTCCTCTACTCCTCTCTTCCTAACCCCAAAATGTTCTCTTAGTTTTAGAGTTAACTTTAAATAGAAAGATCTAAACTCAGTTTTACTATTTTATTATTTTTTATTTAATCACAAAGGTGGGCCCAGGGGTGGTGTCTGAGTTTTCCGGCTGCCCCTCCCGCAAGAAATCTAAGAAGCCGTCGATTATAGGGGAAGTTCGTAAAGGGGAGAAGCAAGCCAAAACTAATGGCGTCCGAGGATTCTGTGAAGCAGAAATTGCAAGAGCTGCAGAAACGGCTAGGGAAGAAACAGACGTTTGAAGAGGCCGTGTCTTCGATCCGATCCATTCTTCTTGAAACCTATTCTTCTGCTTCTCCGTCACTTCGTAAATGCGTACGTCTCTTTACATATGGCCTTGATTTCATTCCTGTTCCTGTAATCTTCTATCACAAAATTCACTTACTAGTCCGATTTTTACGTTTCCATTTCTCTTCGTTTGATGTAGCAGACTACGTCAAGCTTGCTTCTTTGTCAATTTCCTGCATCAGAAAAAAAAGCCATAAAATAGATTTATTCATACCCCTATTTTTCTGAATCTTGATGAAATTTTTGGTAATCTTTACGGTGTATCAGGAGATAGTAAATGACCATTGGCTATCGAGGAAATTTAATTTGTGTGATTCCTCGTGACTTTTACGGTCCATTTACGCTTATCTCTAAGTTAATTTTGTAAAATATTTTTTTACATAATAAGCAGATCTCTGTTACTTATTCTTGTTACCATTTAAACGGAAACCTGGATACAATTTTCCCGTCTTTTCGAAATTCACAGATGATTGAGGTGTCAGAGCTAGGACTCAATCTTTTGGGTATTGCGTAAAATATCTGAGTGTTAATATAACTTCACTATACTTTTCAAGACCGTCATACTTTTTGGGAAAATTTTAGAATTTGGTTGAAATTCATTTATTGTTGGATGCGCATTGAGTAGCTTTGCAATAAGTTGCTTCACTACAATGTACTAGAGGGCTGACAACTATTAGATGTGACTGTGCAGATTTATTCTGTAATTTGTCGGGCTGCAACGATCTTGCAGACTAGATATAAAGCACCGGGATTCTGGCATGCAGGTTTGAGGCTTTTTGAAGATGCAGAACGCATTGTTGCTGAGTCTTCACAGAAGGACCACCTGGGAGCATGCATCGCTAGGGCTCTTGAACATTTAGATGAGGTAGAGAATGGACCCCAGGCCTCAGACTCCACACCAAATACTCCGCACAGAGGTATTCTCTTGTGCTTTAACAAATTCTTCCATCAATAACATGAACCAACCTTTGGACCTTTCTAGACTTGATTTTTCGTTAGAAATAAATAATAATGTCAACCAACATTTTTGGTTACTTGAAGCTTTGTAATAAATTATCATGAATACAATCATTTGACTTTTTCATTCAAAGTTTTGCATACATTAGCATGGATGGACTTTTAAAAAAATTTATTCAAGAAAAATGCTTTAAAGTTAGTTACTTTGCCCAAGACATGAAGACATTTGTGCAGATTATTCAAGAAAATTCCAATAGTTGATTGATTCATTGGGCTTGTTGCATCATGTGAAGTTTAAATGTCCTAGAAAACCTTGTAACCCCTAGAGTTACCTTCTGACCGTTTTCCTTAAACACATATTCACCCTTTCATTCTTCATAATTACCATTGAGCTTTTCCAAAATTGAAATTGATGGGGTCGTCCAAGGGTTCACTCCATTCTAGGCTATTGCTTCCTGTTCTTGTAGTCTTTTAGTTCTAGTAATTTATTCTTGAAATTCAATTTCACGATACTTGTATAGGTTGGTTTATGGTTTTCTGTTTCTTTTCACATCTCATGTGGGGTCACCAGGATAAAAACATTTTATACTTTGATAATATTTATATGAAGTGATAATTATTGTGACAATGCAACAGAACCATGGGTGGATATGTTTATGTACAGACTAAGACTGATAAGACTGAGAAGATGCTTCCACTACAACCTCATTCCAGTGTTTGTTTCCCTTGTGTCTGTAGGAGCATATCTAACTTGCCTACTATTCTGTGAGATTTGAGAACAACATTAGTATGTTGCCTTAGTTATGGGATAATCCTTTCATCATTAAAAAAATGGATAATCCTTCTATCATTAAAAAAAGATAATCCTTCTAGCCATGGAGCTTTTTTTTTTGGAAAGAGTCATAGATGTGTATAAATATATCCAATTAAATATCCGTTTTAGTTCTGAAGCAGAACTGGAATTAAGATATCCAGATCCGGTCAATATCGGGGTCCAGAATCTTCCTTATTTACCATTTAAAAATTTTCATTCCCCAAAGTTACAATTTTGATTTTTTTTCCTCTCTTATGGCAATTTTTAGGTTTTACGAATCTTTACCCAACTGGTAGCCATCTTTCCCTCTTTTTGCATGAGGGTTGGGCCTCCGGCAAATATTATTTTCCCATGTCCATTGAAGAGATTGTCTTCTCTATGTTCTCCCTCTCTTCCTTTGGCAGTTTCCTCTCCATCTCTAACAATTTTTTTGCTTTTCTTTTTCCCACTCGGACATTTGAATCACATCCTTGTATCCATTCTGATCATCCAACCAGATAGAGTTTACATTTTATTTTTATTTTTTATTTTTAATTTAAATCTTGTCTTGTGAACCCAGCAGCAGCAGTCTTCTCTCATCTCATATTCCTTTCTATCATCCAAATCGATTACAAGTAAAACCAAAGAAGCGATTAAGGTGGTTGAAGCATCAGATATCTAATTCTTCTTTCTCTTTCTCTCTGAGTGACTGAGTCGTCCCTTTTCCGAAATAGATTGCAATCCAGAAGGATGTCTGCCATTGATTTCATACCATAGTTTCACATAGCAGAGGTAGATTTGGACAGAATCTATCATCTTTATCCCTCTATACTCACAATTTCACCGCCTTTTTTTTTGGTAAAATTAAACAAGTCGGTAAAATTGAACTTCATATTTTTTTATTTGTTTTAATTTTTTTTCTTTTTTTTGTTTCAGTTGTTTTCAGATTCGGATAATAACTGAATTGGATATTATCTGATGGACTCGGTTCGGATTTACATATGTTGAATGTCTAGATATTTTTCAGATTTCGGATTTTTGAATATTTTAAACGGATTGAATCAGATAGCGGTATATCTGGTTTGCGCCTGATCATTTACAGGCCTAAGGTTGCTGATGGGTTAGTGTACTATCAAAATATGGTTTGAATCCAGGATTTTATCCATTATGTATGAATCATTCAAAAAATAAGTCAAAAATAAATTAAAAGAAAAAATACTGGATAGTGATATGATTTGGGATGTTCGTATGCAGTTGAGTTTCACAGTTTCATAAAAATGCACTATACTAATTCTGGCATATGTTATATTGTTTTTCTGGTAATTTTTTTAAAAAGAAATTAATCTTAGTGCCTTAGTTTGCCACATGTTGGGTTCCATCATCCTTCATAACCTAATCTTATTTCAATCTGCTGTTCTTAATTGCTTGGCATTTGCATCTGTTTTCTCCAGATTCTAGATTTCTGTTTGAAGGACATTTAACAGTTGGACCTGAGCCCCGGCCACCTGCATGGCTTGTGGCACAGAATTTACTTACAACTCTTGCTACCACACAAGAGCAGGTTAGTGCTGCTGAGTCTTCTCAATCCCATGGGGAGAGTAATAGAACAAACAATTTTGGTCCTGATGCTGCTTCTGCAATGCTGGAAGAGTTGGTAAATACTATGCAAGAAATCAGTGGTTTGCAGGACCTTGATTCTGTCATTGAAGCTTCACTACAGGTATAACTTAAATGTAACAGAAGCACTTTATCAACGTATTGGCATCTAGAGAATAAGGAACATAAGCCTGAATACTTGGGAAGTCGGTGCTGACTGAGCATGCAACACATGTAATGTCTTATTTATTTTTAATAAATTTGCATTAACATATGTTGATGATAACATTAATGTAAGTGGAAACTAGCTGCTTCCAACGGATCTTTAATGTGTGGTTCAACTTTGACCACTGGGTTTGTTATCCATTTGTCTTTTTGTAATGGTTAGGTATGAAATATGCATTTGTTGAGTTTTTGTTCAAGGATTACAAGATTACTGGAAGGATGAATTGCCTACTGGACCACTTTTTTGTGCACGTAATAATTTTTTTTTTTTTTGGTGGAGAATTCAATCTGCACTTCAGTCAATCAATGTCCTTTTCATGTATCAAGTGTATTTTCTGGTATGGTTATGGTAATCTCATATGCATCCTGCAAGAAACATGGGAACATCAGAACATATCCAAGTTGATCTACTTGTCAAATTCATTATTTAAAGAGGTGTCACCTGCCCTCATGTTGCTGTGGATACTTTTTTCATCTTTGAGGTTCGACTTAGTTTCTCCCTCCCCCAGCTTGGAGACCCCAGCTTTTAGTTTCTGTTTTTGTTTTTTATCATTCTTTAGTCAAAAGAAATTCACAATTTAAAACCCAACAGATTTACATGCAATTGATTTTCACAAGTATGGCATTTATTTTGGCCTTATATGCACTTCTAGTTTCAAATGCAAGTGGGTCTTCCGCTGACCAGTTTTGGATGCTCAGGAAATTGGTGCTGGACCAAAGAAGCCACCTCCAGCCTCAAAAGACGTGGTTGCAAGGCTTCCAGTCATCACAGTCACACATGAAATCTTGGTGAAGCTAGGGAGAGAGACAGAATGTGCAGTTTGCAGGGAGAACTTGGTTATAGATGACAAGATGCAGGAGTTGCCTTGCAAGCATTTATTTCACCCAAATTGCCTCAAGCCTTGGCTGGTAATCTTTAGATTCGTAGATTATTTGCTTTTGAAGAATTCTAGAGCCTCATAATGAAAGAAGAAAATAAAGAAAACAGGAAATCAGAGTGCAAGAGAGAGAAGTGGAGAAGAAGAGAAGAAGGTTAGGTGAGAGAAAATGGAGCTCGAGCATACCTCTCATCTCCAATTTCATTTATTTATAACTTGAGATTATACACAGATTGATCCATATTATCTTAAATTTCCTAACTGTACATGACTCATACATATTCTCGAACAGGTTTCTTCAAGTAAAATTAGATCTTATAGAAATTACCGTTTCCCCAATAAGTTGAATCATGTGCATCATGTCTATTGGATTGAAGTGAATAACTGCAGAGAAAAAAATTGAAATAAGGAACTGGACAAGACAGTAAAGTAGTTGGCTAGTTGCTATTCCCAAAAAAGAAATTAAGTAGATGAGAAGATTTGATTGCCTTGAGGCCAACTAGTTGTGAAGATTTGGACCATATTTGGATTTGATCTGGCATAATATCTCCATATTGATATATATAGATTGGAACCATTTGGGCTACTTTCTTTAACACAACTGGTGCTTGCAGTCAACAAAATCTGCCAGTATCTGGCCTTGTTGGCCGACTAGTGATTACATTAGAGAATTTGTGTTTTGTGCAACGGGCATGTAGTTGGGATATATCATTCAATTTTCTCTTGAGTTCTTTCAGAAGCTTTCGATCGCATGCAGAAAGCTCATGATACTAATTCTCTTGTGGCAGGATGAACATAATTCGTGCCCGATCTGCAGACATGAACTACAAACAGATGACCATGCTTATGAGAGCTGGAAAGAGCGTGAAAAGGAGGCTGAAGAAGAAAGGAAAGGAGCAGCAAATGCACTCCGAGGTGGAGAATATATGTATGTTTGATTCTTGTATCACTGTAACTTCAGTATTCTGCACTGGTTCATTTGTCAATCCTATTGTTACTCTTCTGGCATTCTTTGTTAATGGAATAGAAACTAACGTTTGAACGCATTGCTATTTTTTTTGGCAACCATGAAGGTTGAATACTATTGGTGCTTCTACCATAGTATAGTACTTGGACCATGACTCTCTTATTTCCTTGTAATCTCAATGATTTTTCATCATATATGTATATGCATTACATACCGTATGTACTGATGATAGACAAATCATAATTATACCATGTTTAATTGCACTATATTTTTCTTTTTTAAAACAGTTATGCTATTTACAGAAATACCATTTACTTCGATATGTTTGTGAGAATACTATTGTCTTTAGTATATCAGTAAAATTGGTAAAAAAAAAAAAAAGAAAAAAAAAGTCAAGTTAGCATCAATTATAAATGCAAGATGGAAAGAGGCTGTAGGAGGAAACTTGACTAATAAATTTTTTCTTTTATTGAATTATAAATCCTAATTAAAAATCAAAATTACCAATCATAAACAAGGATTGGAATTGGAAATTTCTCAAAAAACATAGAGACCAGAAAAGAGGAATGGGTGCTAAAAACTTGGATTTTTACAAGAAATATACTTCTAGCCTCTCATTTGATTCTTCCAATGATGATATTTTTATTTGAAAGAATCAAATTGAGAAATATTTTATTAGGTTAGAAAATAGATTCATAGAGTTTTATTTTGTATATAAATTCTTGGTTTTATTGACATGGAAAATCTCGTAAATTGAGGTTTTCTATTGCTCCTCTAAACATTTATGTTGCTTGACCTTTATTGTTTCAGATGTTGATTTTTTATTGTAGAAAACACTGATTGCAAATAATTCTTTTGTGTTAGAAACTATACTCAAATATTTTTCTAAAAATATATAATTTGTTGTACAAAAAAGTATGGTTAGATATTGCCAAATCCAATAAAAAGTAGGAACTAAGATAAAGAAGAAGACTAATGTGAAAAACAAAAAAAAAAAAAATTCTTTTCTCTCTCTGTTCTCCATCTTCTTCTCCTTTCCATGTCAAAACATTTATTGCATTGATGCCATGCTAAGTTTCATGAGATGGATATGCTTGAAGTGAGGAGAACATGAAAACAGGAAAAGATAAATAAAAGAGAGAAAGGAGAGAATAATCACAAGAGAGGAAGTAGAGAAAATAAAGGTTAGAGTTTCCTGCTCTTCTCCCCCATTGGGCTGTATTTATAGTTGTAGAGAGATGTTTATAATATCAATATGCCCTCGGGGTTAAACCTCTTAAAAGAAAAGAAAAAAAAAACATAGAGATATACACCAGCTTGTGTAATTACAAAGTCATCACTTTTTATTAGAGTTGCCCTATTTACCATAATGTCCGACTTTAAACAATATCATTATCTTGAATATTAGAATTTTTATTACCTTTTTGAAATTTAGAATATTAGTCCAACAATTAAGTTCAATGTGTCCAATTTTCTTACAAAAAATGACATTGAATATTAGAATTTTGATTACCTTTTTGGAATTTATGATCTTAGCATACATTGTTCTTTTGAGTGTCCTCTTCCTCTACTTTGCCTAGTTATTCCTTCCTCAACCCTTATTTATAGATCTTGCAATAGCCTCAACGGCCTTGAACTTTTGTTCCTGCAATTCTAACTTAGAACCTTATATAGAGTTTGTAATAGCCTCAATGGCATTAGCTTCTCTTCATGCAATTCTAACTTCGAAGCCAATGCTTGCTTCAAAGGAACCTTATTTGGCTGATTAGTTCTCTACTCATGAGTTTGTAGAGAACTCATTAGTTCCTGCAATTCTAACTTAGAACCTTATGTAGATTTTGTAATAGCCTCAATGGCATTGGACTTCTCTTCATGCAAGTCTAACTTCAAAGCCAATGCTTGCTTCAAAGGAACCTTATTTGGCTAATTAGTTCTCTACTCATGAGTTTGTAGAGAACTCATTAGTTCACTAATAGAATAAGTAGATAAGTCTTTACAGTTATCAATGGTAGCCACAACATGATTAAAGTTTGATGGTGAACTCAACGCTTTCTCTACAATTTTCTGATAAGAACTTTCTTCTCCAAGCGACGAGAAACTACTTTTATGTACTTTGATACTACAAAATACTCCAAACTTCCGTAGATCTAGTTGATATAATATATGAGGGAAAATAAATTCTTTGATTTCTTGTTAGAGGACAACCAATGCCTTTGTATCCTTTTTCCTATTCTCTTTCAATTTATTTTGTTGTGTAGTTGTCGATCTATCATCTTCAATAGGTTCCACATAACTATTTTCAACCAATTACCATGAATCTTGTGAAATAAAAAAAAGGTTCCAACTTAATACTCCAAAATTCATAACACTCACTATTAAACATTGGTACTAACTTCAAGCCAAAAAATATGTATTAGATTTTTTTGAAAATGATGTAAATAAGATGATTACAATCAATCTCCTTGTCACTCAACTCCAATGTAACCCGACTTTGATACCACAATGTTAAAAAATTAAAGAAAGAAACAACAATAGGACTCTGATACCACAATCGATTACTCATACATGAAATTACAATTGAAACACAACTCATAGGCTAATTCAAGACCCACGACTCCCTAAAATTACTCTCATGACCCCACTAATTAAAACATGGAGTTAAGCTCCTTAAACCACTTACTCATAACCAAACACATAATCACAAATAGTTTCGAGAAAACAAAACATCCCACCTAAGGCCGTTTGGTCTAGTGGTATTCTATTTACATTAAGTGCGTCAGGTCGCGAGTTCGAATCGCACCACACCCCTCTCAAAAAAAAAAAAAAAAAAAAAGCCAAAACTCCCCACTAACTAACAATCCACTTACTCGTAACCAAATACATAGACCACAAATAGTTTCGAGAAAACAAAACACCCCACTAACTAACAACCAACTAATCGACTTTATTGATAACATATATCAATGTCTAACAAAAGAAAACCCATTCCCAAATAGATGTCCTTCGCATTTCTTCTCTCCTAAGACAATGGCATAAACCTAATCTAAAATGAATCCTATTAGAATCTTGATTCTGTTATAATGGGTTTCTGCCTGATTTCATTGTTCAGATGAATAATGACAAGCTAAGGATTGTCCATAAACATTGACTCCAGAGTCCAAAAAAAGTTTTCAATTAATCAAATCGAATCAAACAAAAAAAAATATAATTCTATCAATTATGTCATGGTAAAAATATAATTATTTCAAATTCTATCGATTATTTCTCTCTACAAATTCGCAGTTTTATCTTAGACAAGTAAAAGTAGCCACAAGTGGCAAGAGAATTTCATGGTTAAGCACAGTACATTTTTCTCTTATTAGTATCGTCAAGAAATTTTTCTGCGATTTCTGAGAGAATTTTCCTCTTATTTTCTTTAGTTTCTAAGATTCTTTGTTTCCGACGCACCCTTACGGTCAGAATAATAAACCTAAGCTTGTCAAACAGGAACCTCAAAGGCCATTCTTTTGACGTATTTTTCATCTTTCTTGATACTTTAGGCCCTTCTGCTTTCAGGCAAATGATGTTTACAATGCAAGAGCAGGTCAGAAGCTTAAAAAGTACAAAAACATGTCAGTTGGGTATTCATTTCTTCATGTGAATATATGACTGATAATGTGCTACATGTGTTCTTCTTATATAAAACATTTTACCTGCAGACCACCTACTTTGATGGATAATACAAATCGAGGCTCCCATTCGCATAGGGAGCCTATCCTTTGATGCGTGGATGAAACAGAGAAAAACCAAATAAGTAACAAAAAAAAAAAGGGGGTGATTACAAGAAGTTACACAATTACGTTTGGTGCGATACTGTCAGGGTTGCGAAAATCCATTTGATGTTTTGTGGGATTTTCTTTTAAAATTTGTTAGACTGCAATGAGGGCAAACATACTCCAGTCCATCCGTTTTTGCATAATCCTGCCAAGACAAATTTTATCAAGGTAGAGTAGTACACTCCAAGCAGATTCCACAGAAAAGAGATCATCGAGTGCTTCACACGAGGAAGAAATTGCTTACCTTGAAGGCACCAAGCCCTTGCCGTCGGTCACAACCAAAGTGAGCCCACTCGCCGCAAATTCCACAGTTCACCCAATCACCAGCCGCACTACTGTTAATTAGTTGACTTCACCATTGTCAGAAACAAGGGATTTACACAGAATCATTGAGAACCAAAAGTAATAACAAGATCAGGTACAGGGATATAGTGCTAGCTAGATTCACCTATGACAAAGCAGGCAGCACTCGCCATCAACATCATCATGTGCTAACTCATACTCCAGGAGATATGTTTCATAATGTCTTTTTAGCGTGTTACCAACGCCCTGGATATTCATTAATCAACAACACAGTCCGTGAGTAATAGGAGAGAATAGAAGGAAGAAAGGGTGCACAAAGTGATACTAGTACAAAAGCAAAACCTGGAAGAAAGCAATTGTGCTGTTAAAATCTCTTAGAATTAGTGTTCTCAGGTCCTAATACTCATAAACATCTTAAAGCGTGAACTGATTAAAGAAAATCTACATTATTTAAAAAAAAGAGAGAATTTTAATGATCCTAGAATTTCATAAGGTAATGCACACTAATATTGCTTACAAAGGTAATGCATACTGATTTCCCAGATAGAGTTTTATGACAAGTTCTATTTGGGAATGAAATTTTCAAAAGGTAATACACACTGATATTGCTTAGAAAAACCCATGCTTTGAAATATGTATTCCTAGTATCAAGCAGATTGGAAGATCAAATTCAAGGACAAAGACAGCAGGTGTAATGAGGCATACAGTCATTCTGTTAGTCATGGTGTGGTTGCGCATTTTTGAGAAAACCTGCCCTTTCCAATTGATACCATTCCCAACATGAAAGCCTCCCCTTGAAACCACCTGAAAAAGGAGGGCTTCATAATAGTTTTAACTATAGTGAATTGTTTAAGTAAGAACTCAGATAAGATCAAGTTAGGACCTCTCTATACAAATTGTACAGGTCCAGACGCTTTGCATTAAGAATAGCATCTGGAAATTCTGCAAGGCCACCCTGGGGCACAAGTCGTGTATGCCCCCGAAGAATCAAAAACTGCATCACATCCCTCAAAAATTCCTCCTGAAAATCAAATAGAATACTGGTCAGTCATACCTTTGTTCAACTCATTCGTCCAGATAAAAATTTGTACTATGAGGGCTCCGAACTTCTGCACTCACTGACAGAGCAACATAAATACAAGTTAGCTGAGTAATCAAAAAAGGTTCAACTCTACAAGGAACAGTTCAAGGGCAGAGAGTGATCTGTAATGAGGGAAGAAGCCACCAATCATCAATACATAAAGGCGCATCAACCTCATCACTCCAACCATCTCTTGCCACTATTGTAAGTATCAATATTTGGATTGGTAAGTTCACCTATACAGCAAGCTTTTGCACATAAGCCTATCCTTGGCAGCAATGACAGCCTTAAATTTGCCCCAGCATAGGCTAAGAGCTGTAACAAGAACTCTACGGATATTAATAAAAAACCTGCAAAAAATTACTTACTTCAGAGCAAGCCTGAATCGGGCAACGACCACATCCATGTTTCTTCAGTGGCAGGGGATTCAAAGAAATAATCTGCTGAGCCTGATAAGTGCTTGATAGTGCTTTCCGATGAGTAACAGGCGTTGACCCCAGGTGACCATTCTTAGGAGCTGGAACAATGGATAAATTGGGTTTTGCCAGACCAGTATCATATGTTTCCACCTCTGGTATTCCAGAGAAGGGTAGCAACTTGTGCTGTCTAGTGTGAGGCACAGGTCTCATGGTAGGTACCTTCCTTTTCTGTCTAACAGGCACTATAGGCATAGAAATCTCTTCTACAGATCCGGCTGTCCTAATCAGATCCTCTTCCAGCTTTATACTACCAACCCAATTTTCATCCATGACAGAATTGAAATCTTGAGAGAGCTCCAATCCTTTTCTGCTTGGAGCTGGCAATTTAAACCAGCTTGGCAGACTACCAGGAACAGAACACTCCAAATTCCGAACCTTCCCCGGCTGTTTACAGAAGAAAAGAAGGCGATCAGCATCCTCTTTTTCAAAAGATCCGACAGATATTCCATGGATACTGGCAATGCCAAGAGCAACCAAGCTGCGGTAAGAGCCATCAGGAGCAAGCTGCCTCAACACCTAATCCAAAACCCACCGGTGTTAAAGGGTGACAAAAGTTCTAGAGACCAAAAAAAAGGCTGAAGCTGTAGGTACAAAGAATTCTGAAAGAAGCAATATCAAGAGTTCTAGACATTATAAACCTGGGAAGCCCATGCTGGAACCTTCATACAAACTTCAAACACTGAGGCCCCACAAGCAATTGAAGTAGATTTCCTTGGCTCTGCTGAAGACGGCTTACTTTCCTCACAACTAGGCAATGCATGAACCAACTGGCTCTTCTCAATAAGCTCATTCTTAATATGAGCTTCCAAAAGCTGCACACAAATAGACAAGGATTTGATATCTGGCTCACTATAATCAGGCAAAAGAAACCTTTAAAATGATTCAAGAAAAATATTTTTACAGCATATTTCCCCATTCTACTCTGGTCCAATATAACTGTCACCATGGCCTACAGAATAAAGCAGGTGGAGTATATGAAACGTCTATAATAAGAAAATTTCCTTCACCAAACTATTCTTCATGTTGGATTTTTGGGTTGAGTCCTGTTCCATCACAAAATGGCAAGCCACTTAGGAGGCATATTGCTTAACTTTTTAACCCATTAACTTTTTTTCTCATTTTTCAATGTGGGACTTTTTTCCACTTAACACTCCCCCTCATGTCCAGACTTACGCATAATGGGCCTGAGACTTGATAAAAAAAACCCTCTAATGGGGCACACAGACTCCTTCATGGAACCTACAACACACACAGTCCTACCTTATGGAGCCTACAACACACAAATGACCTGGAGCACAAACTAGGCTTTAGCCCACACACACAATCTGCTTTGATACCATGTAAGAGTTGAGAGTAAGAGGAGATGAGGAGAAAAAGAAGAGATAATAGCGTAAACCCATGTGAAATGGCCAAACTACCCTTTTCAGTATATTTAACACTTCGAGTATATAGAACTCAACCCAACGCACAGTATTTTTGCTTAGTCCGAATCTATGGTAAAAAATGAGTTTGATTTTTTATTTGCTTGACCAAAGAGAATTACTACCACTCCTCATATATAAGTTCCAAGTTCATCCCAAGTTCCCTTACTTCCATCGACCAGCAAGGAACCCAGCCATACGAAATATAAAACAAGATCCTCAATTCCAGAGTCTTGATCTGGTTAATTTCGTATTAAAGTAGAGTACGAGATCCAGAAAAACACAATGAGCCACATCTAGCAGGTCGATAGGCAACATCAATCATGAGAGTAACCCTGAAATAAACATACCGTTCATCCACTCATTTACTCTAAGCACCCTAGTGTTGTGACAATAGTCCATATCAATGTGCCTAAGATCAATTATGGATGGACATCTCACAGCACAAATGCCTCCCCCCCCCCATTTGGAGCGTCATGGGGCATCTTGCCAAGACATCTCGGGTTTTTAACCACCAGAGGAATCTCAGAAAACCGAGAAGCCCACCCCTGAGGTCAAATACATGCTCAGTGCATTTGACTGTGGGAAGCTTTAGTCAGTCACCACATCATGTGTTTATAGAAAGGATTTCTCATGTTCAAGGCTTGCCAATGTCAGTCTTGAGTTGAAGCCACACTAACATAGTTACTAAATGGCAGGATGGACAATAAAATAATATAAAATGTCTACCAATCATTCATCAGATCATTTAACTACCTGATCGTCAAAGCAGGTTTGAGCACTGCCTGACACTAAAAGTGATATGTGAGCCAAACTACAAGTTGATAGATCACACTTCATAGTCACAACTCCACGAGAAAATGCTCCTGCTTGTAGAGGTGGAGGGGTAGCACTGCAAAAATGTAAAAGCAAAGATCCAGTGAAAACCTAATTATCTGGATAATGATTCTGGCTCATAAAAAGAGAGGAGAGAAAGAGAAAGTGATATGGGTCAATCATATTCCAAGTTCAAAAAATAAAACAGAATCAGTATAATTTTGAAAAGAAACAAAATGAAAATAAATCAGAGACATGAATAAATCACTCACCTTACCCTATTATGAAGTTTGCTCCCTCTAATCTGAATCACCAACAGAAGACAAGTCAACTTATGGGTAACAAGTAAAAAAGTCAAATTTGATGAAAAAATTAGTAAACCAATGCAACAGCTAAAAAAAGTCGCAGAATTGAACCAAGATCCAAAATGAATTCAACACATCATGTTACCATTAGTAGGAAAGTGAATGCCCTATCTACTCAAACTAAGAACCATTCTTACCTAAATTTTTTCAGGTACTAAGAGACAAATATAGAGTATTGTTACCAATTCACAATCCATGACAAACTCATATTATCATCTGACCCACTTCTTAAAATTGACTGGCTATATGAGTTTCCCATTCTTTTATGCACTTTGCCAAGTCCATTATCATGTGACAAATCAAGTTTTGTTATCCACTTCCCTCAGGTAATTTTTAGCCTGCATCTATTTCTTAACTTGGCCCTTCTAATACTAAGCATACTGCAATCAAAAGAAAAGCCACTAGCCACATCATTTCTAGATACTCTTATTTTTGCATATGTTAGAGCCACTCCTAAGTTTTCTTTAATATCCTCATCTCTAATTTGTCTTTCCTAGTTTGCCACACAACCATCCCACTCTTCTCATCTCTGCTGCCTCATCTACTATCAATGCTGCTTCTTCACTTCTCTGCTCTACAAAGCTAAAATTCATATAATACATGACCTAACTCAACAAATTAAAAGAACAAAGTTTCCCACCACAACAAAATGTAGCCATCACATTTGATAAGTTGTAACATGATGTGATAACATGTCCCCCAAGGCATTTTGGGGCTTCTTAAAACCAAAATAGTGGTCCAAGAGATAGAAGCTAAAAACAAGACTTCATTTTATGAACATTCTTGAACATAAACAAACTAGTTCTGATCTCTAAGAGAGAATAAGCAGCACTCAAGTCAGATCAGATGCACAATAAACAACATGAATACTTCACAGGACTTACCTCAATGTTCAACAGGGCATTGAGGCCATCCTCCAGTGACCCTAGCAAGCAGGCATCCTGAAATAAAATAGCAACAGTTATATAGCTCAATGAAGAAAGATACCTAACGGAGATTAACATGCTGAAGAAAGACGAATGATACTCACCAGAGTACATGGGGCCCCACAAACTAGAAATCTCATGCTCATCTCATCATCATATATCTTAATTTCAGGAAGTGAGGTGGGTGAATCTTCATCTTCTTCACCTGTAACCTTTTCTGGAAGAATAATATTAATTTTTGGAGGCTCTCCTAGCAAGCGTGGTCCAGGTTTACCGCCAACCTTTTGGCTTTTTGATGGTGAGACTTCATTATTCCTCACACAGTAAAGCCCAAAGGATGCATGGGCAAGCTGAAATGCATCCCATGTATGACTGCAAGAACTGCAACCAGTAACTTCCATTAGTAAGACCACCCACAGCCTTTAAAAATAAAATGAAACAAAAAATAAAAGCTTATACCTCTGCACGACTGAGAAGAACGCTTGACGAAAATGAGAAGCTGAATAACTTGAAAATGAATTTCTCCAGTATATTACATAAGGAATCCCCTGCAGAGGTGCAAGATAGAGATTTAGAAGACAGTAAACCGTTTGGTTAAGAGCAAATCAATTTGTAGGCTGGAACACCCTCACTTTTACATGAAGAGCCTCAGCTAATTTTTCACCATTGGGGACCTCCAAGTAAACCTGCAAATATATTTCAAACAGACAAAATTTCACTCCCATGCTTCTAGGTACTAGATTTGAAATTAAGGTAGCCGATACACCAGAAATATCATGAGGCGAAATAAACTATCAGAATGACCGACAAATTGTTTATGTAAATCTTACAAGAATAGTGGAAAAAAAGGCCATTTGGCTGGTCCTTTTTCAATTTTAAAGAACAGTAAGCTACAGTTCTGATAATGCATGCTAAAAGATTTGGTTGCTCAGCTGACATAAAACTAGTTGCCCATTTCTGTATTTTTGACATCAAAGATAATGGGTTTACACCAAACATAATTTTGAAGACGTCTGAAATGATATAATGTCGCAATGAAAGAAAATCAGGCCTACTAGTAAACCTTCATTAAAAAATACAAGGACCCTCCAATAATGCAGTCCGTACTCTCTGTTTCAACCATCAAACAAGGGCTTAATAACTTACAGTGGATGGAACCTTCTGCTTAAAAAGCCCAGCGATGGCTTCAGGAGTTGATATGTTCACTCCACCCCACACCAACGGTCCAATATCTTCTTCGTTCAGAAGTTGCTCTCCTTGTAAGTACACAAAGTTAGGATCATGCGAGTCCAAAGCATGCCGAAATTCATCGATACTCGGATTATTTAGAGTCTGCACCTGAATATAAGCAGTAGAAAGAATTTAGAGAATTGTAACAAAAAATTAAATGAAACGCCAAAAGACAAGTTCCCAAACCGAAAGCAGAAGAATGCAAACCTCCAGACGGCCCGAAGGAACGAGCTCTGGAAAAGGATAGAATTGCTGTCCATCTTCCAGATATGGTTTACGTTCATAGCGAGTTTTTCCACAAAAGATAGCAAGGAGACTACATGTCTGCTTTGGAGTACCTTGTGGCTGAAACATCCTTCATACATGACACTGGGCCACAGAGTTAAAGTGGTCGAGAAAGACCACTTGGAAACCCAAAGGCCACCTTCAATTGATCACCAAAACCGAAGCTCCAATGCATCACCAAAATCACTTTTTTTCCTCATATAATATAGCTTTAAACTAAAATCAGAGAAAAGGCTCCTGTACCAATTCCGTCAAGATCTTCGCCAGAAGACGGAGAAGAGCACAAATTAGCAAGACAAAGACCCCCACCTAGAAAACAAAATCAAAACCCTAAATTCTCTGTGAAATCGATCAGTAAAATCCCGTCCAAACGACGACAAGTTCGACGCCACAGCGCTGTCCGAGAGCAGCAAGAAAAACAATCGTCAAATATCGCCACTCCAGTTGCTTGATGCTGAAAAAAAAAAGGCAGAAACCACGAGCCCGGTAGCAAACCTAGGGAAAATCCGTAACCAACGTGCGGCCTGGAGCAACGCCGACCTGGAAGAAAATTCAAGAGGAGGCAAAACCTGGCTGAAGAGATAACCAGGAAATCACGAGCCGGGAGCAGAAAAACCCAAAAAAAAAAAACCCACGGCAGAGAGGAAAGGGGAAATAAATCAGGAACCCAGAGGGGGAAACGAAGAAAAACAGAAGACCCAGAGGAGGAAACAGAAAGTATACCGACCAAAATGGGAGAATGAGGGAGGTTGGGGAGGAACCAAAATCACAGAAAAGAAAAAGAGTAAAGTTGAGAGGTAACCCTAAGACAGCAGTGCCTTAAAATCACAGAAAACCGGAAAGGACACTCTCATAAAAATTCTCCCTCAAAATCAAAACATCCCTCAACTTCCCCTACAAAATTTAATTAAATTCGCATTTGCTGAGACTGTCAGTTTTTTTGCTGTCACAACTCACAACCACACCAAGTAAAACAAAACAAAACAGAGCCGAAGAAATCCATCCCAAACCAAAAGAAAAAAAAAGGGACTCCAATTAAAAATCTTTTGACGAACCCAGAAAGAATCACAACAAATCGGGAATAGCAAACAAGAGAAATAAAACAAAAGGAGAACTAATAGTCATCTTTGTTATAAAAACAAAACACACACACACACACAAAAAAAAACGAAGCTTATCTCACACATTTTCGAAAATTATTCAGGGGGCTGGCCACGAGACTCGGGGAATTTAAATAAATAAACACAACAAGTTGGGGGAGCTTCGAAATATCGACTGAAAGAAACAGAAGAGAACACTTTTAACATCCCGAGCCGCGATTACGCTGCTTCGGATTTCTTGGGCCCTTTTTTTTTCCTTTTTTTCCTTTTTCCGCTTTTCTTGTTTTCTGACGCGATTCGATTCATGACTGCTCTTCTCGAAACACGACTCTCTCTTTCTCTCTCTTAATCTCGTGCTGCAGATTTTATAGATCTCCCAACGAGATTCCCTTTCTCTCTCCTCCCCTCTTAATGCCCCTCATCTTCTTTCTCTCTCTACATTTCGCCGTGGCCGGAATTTACATTTCACACAGGCTTGCAGTTACACGTCGGGATCTCACCGACACCTGTGATTCTTTCCCTGTCTTCTTCTTCTTCGAATTGACTAAGATACCCTTACACTTTGTACTTAAATTTACCCTTAACAGTCCTGCGTTATTATTGAACGCGGAAAACATTTTCAGGGCTGACTTTGATTTCCACGGACAAAGACGAGTTGTCAGAAAATTCGTGTTTGCGACGAGGTAAACAGCGAATTTGTGATATTTCCAAGGGAAAAAGGGAAAACTTGAAAGTCCTCGGAATCTTCAAAACTGGTTTCGTTGATCCAACGGTGGGACCCGTGCATGTGGATAGAAATGGACCTCGGCTTTTGCTTTCTGAAGAGGAACGAGGCCTCAAGGGAAATCCTTCTCAGCCCTTGTTTGTATTCTGGAAAGAGAAATTGAACGCTCTGTGCGTTTGCGAGGAAACCGAATCTGGAAAAGGTTGTTTTGACGGTTGGAAGGCTGCAGCGGCGGTTTCATCAAATTCCTTGTGCCGGTGCCGGTACCGTAGATGGAAATAGGCTTCCCCGCTTGTTTTCTGATGTTCATGCACATATCAGACGGACACTCAGGACAAGTGATACCATTGAAGAGGGACAGAAGATCCATGCCCTCGTCCTCAAGAGAGGAGATGCCTCTGCTCCTTGTTCCTTCATCGGCAATGCTCTTCTTCACATGTACGCGAAGCACGGATGTGTCTCTGCGGCGTCTCAGGCATTCCATCAGATTCCTGCAACGCATAGAGATGTTGTGGACTGGACTACCCTGATCGCCTGCTGTGCGCGGTACGCCTTCCCTGCCGATGCTCTGCGTTTTTACCGGGCCATGCGGGAGGACAGTGTTCCCTACGATCAGGTCACTGTGGTCGCCCTTTTTAGCTCCTGCGCTCAGCTGCTCGACGACGCCACTGGCGCTTGGGTTCATCAAAGCATCGTAAAAACAGGGATCCCATTCACTACCACCGCCCGCAATGCAGCCATGGACATGTATGCCAAATGTGGAAGGATGGGCGATGCGCGACGCCTCTTGGACGAGATGATGCAGGGTGAATATTCTGGTGGCTTCCCAACTGTTGTTTCCTGGACTATAATCCTCTTTGGAACTGTCAAATCGGAAGGCCTTAGCAAAGCTCGCCAAGTGTTCGACGCAATGCCTGAGAAGAACGAGATTGCATGGACTGTCATGATTGCTGCTTATGTTGAGTGTGGTTATTCTAGGAAGGCTCTAAAACTACTCTCCTGTTTTCTATGGTCTCTACCGCGCTCGAATGGAGTTAACATTAACTTGAACTACATTACAATCTGCTCCATTTTATCGGCTTGCTCTCAGTCGGGAGATTCAACTGTGGGTATATGGATCCATCTCTATGTGACAAAGATGGCGACCATCGCACATCTCATGATCGGCACTGCTTTAGTGGACATGTATGCAAAGTGTGGGATGCTAGAGCGAGCTCGCATCATATTCGGTAGAATGCCTCAACGAAATGTGGTGACCTGGAATGCCATGTTGGGTGGACTGGCCATTCATGGAAGGGGCAGTGAGGCCTTAGATCTCTTCTCCCAAATGACTGCTATGACAGCAAACCACGAGATAGCGCCAGATGATGTCTCATTGGTGGCCGTGTTGAGTGCCTGTAGTCACTCTGGCTTGGTCGAAGCGGGCAGACGTTACTTCCGTGCGCTTGTGCCCATTTATGGGATTAAGCCCAAGGTGGAGCATTATGCCTGTATGGTAGATCTTCTAGGAAGAGCCGGGCTTCTCAATGAAGCTGAGGCTCTGGTAGCCCAGATGCCCATGCCTCCCAATGAGGTCGTCTTGGGGTCTCTTCTCGCCTCCTGTGGCCTCCATCGGAATCTCCAGTTAGCAGAAAAACTCATAGCACAACCCCATTGGCCTCACAACGCAACCCAGAACGAAGTACTGTTGTCCAACGTGTATACATCAGCAGGGAGGTGGGACAAGGGGAATGCTCTGCGGCGAGAATTGAGAAGGTCGGGCATCCAAAAGGCCCCCGGTTTGAGCTACATCCGATTAAACGATGGTTTGGTCCATCAATTCTGCGCAGGAGATAAGTCTCACTCTCGAAGCTCAGAGGTGTATGACATGCTGGAGGAGATGAACCAACGCATGAGGGTGGCCGGATATGTGCCGAATGCCTCCTCTCAGAGTTCATGTTTGCTGCCGTCCATTGGGGAGCTAGACGAGGAGAGGGAGGAGAGGGAACAAGCGCTCTTGTACCATAGCGAGAGGCTGGCCATTGCTTTTGGACTCTTAAGCACTAGGGATGGATCACCTCTAAGAATTTTCAAGAACCTGCGGGTATGCTGCGATTGCCACACTGCCATCAAGCTTGTCTCTGAGTTATACAGCAGAGAAATTGTGGTGAGAGACCGTAACCGTTTTCACCATTTCAAAAAGGGTCACTGTTCTTGCTCTGATTATTGGTGAAATAATGCAGGGTAATGATCTATGCTTAGAAGAGCTTGAGGGATTGCATTTTTTAGGGAATTTTTATTATTTAATATTTACTAATAAACTTCCATAGCGTATTCATGAATCTGCTGAGGTCTTAAATTCTCGGTCCCCTTTCACTAGTGGAACAGACACGACGACTTCCTCTTTTCTAAGCAGCAGCTTGAGGATAATCGAAGCATTACAATCTTAAACGGTAACTGGCAACTCCAAGCCCTGTGGTAGATCGTATCACCAACACAGAAAACCACGGTGCGATCCAGATTACAGATGTTGCCGGATCAAGTCTTGGCCGTCCATGTATATTCAGCTCGATCTTCTTGGTAGGAGCAAGGGACAAGTCTTGAATTACGAGTCTTCCAATAAGACCTCCGGCATGTGCTTCAGTGATGATGCTCTCTATTAATTTCATAAGTTGCACGGCGGTTCACAGTCGTGGATCGCTCAAAAAGTTCCAGCGCAACAATCACATGGTATGCACACTACTGTAAAATCCATCTTCAACACTTTAGAAAACCTTGTCTGAGGGTACGAAGAAATATAAAAATCAACAGGTCAACGAAGACGATGGTCTCTAAAATGGATCCGTCTCCCAAAATTTTATCTGCGTTCTTCCTTTTGGTACTCACTGGTCTTTGTTGCAGAGATGGGGAAGTTCTGCTGCGGGGAATCGGACGACGGCAACGGCAACGGCAACGGTAACGGCTTCGGCATTGATCTCATGGGATTATTGGTGGCTATTATCGTTGCTCTCGTCCTCATACTGGTCTGTAATCCACAGCCGCGGCCCAGGGCTTATGCTGTATATCGGTGCTACTGAATTGAGACAATGCCGGCTTCTTTCGATCTCTTCATGATTCTACTATGCTGCTTCTGCAAGTTTAATGTAATTCATAAAAGTTCACTTCGCAGAGCTAGTAAGAACTCTGTAACCTTTTCATTGTCTCTTACCTTTAGTTGGGTCCTAAATCGACAGGAAAAAAACTGATAAAAATGTGCAGTCTTTTCTGATGCATACATGTTAACGCACTAGATGACCAGATTTGATTATCTAGATACTTTCTCAAATTGATGATGGAGGAAGATATTCCACTGTCCAATAACTCGTAAATGTGACGCAGAAGATATCACTGAGACGGAAGACACAAAACATGCCAGTCATTTTCTGGTCGATCATTTTCTTGGTTGGAACATTGTTCATCTGTGAGTTGGCTGGAATTCATGGTCTACTGGACGTTGTCCAAAATTTCCACTTTTTTATAGAAGAACCTCGTCTGTTGATTTGGAGAAAATTCCCTAAACCCTGAAATTAAAATAGCACCATTTTGATTGAACGGTCTTTGTTTGTTTCTCATTGGCATTTCGTATCGGATCAGCTCTCTCTGTGTATATACTGAAAAGATGTTCATTTAATCATTTTGTAGAACAAACCAGAACTCAATCTTTACTGTTTTTCTGTTTTTAGTCTGTTAAATCTTATAATAAGCATTAGAAATTGGCAAAGATGCTCCGCTTTTGTAGAAGGTGGACCGATCTTAGCCTTCTGCTTAGACCAGTTTCGATTGGTTTCTTCCATTCATAAATAGCAGCTTTGATTGTGGATTAACAGAGATATTACTTCCTGGTAATTTTCTGGAACTGGCTGCTACTCACCCATACAGAAATGGTATCTGGTAGTCAGCAACTCCATTTCCTGTATTGGCTCCAGATCTCGTTGAATCAAGTCTATGGCGTACCGGGACTGTTTCCAGTGGGATGTCGCTGTCTTGATAGATGGTAGATCCATTGCATTTGCTCATAGTCCTAGCTTCCGTGGTAGAGACTGCGGAGTCCACCTTCCAACCTCGACCGAAGATTCAGAGAAATGTAAAAACTCGATAGATCAGCGTGGACGACGGGCTTTAAAAACTGACCCCCGGAGGTTTTCCTCCGCGTCCTTCCATTTTGCTTCTCTCTGGATTTTATTTTTCCAGAGATGGGGAAAGTCTGTTGCACGGAGTCCAAAAATGTCGATGGCGTCGATCTCATGGGATTCTTGATTGCTCTAGTCCTTGCTCTCGTCCTCATGCTGGTATGTGCCCCTCCCCCTCGTCGGAGGTTTGTTGTTTATCGCACCGGGTGACTACACAATTTAGAGCTTCTTCTGTTTTCTTCTCTTTAGAGTCATGTCGGTGGTTTCTGCAAGTTTTATTTAATACATGCTGGTTAATGTTTGATCTGTTTGTATGGGTTCATCCTTCATAGTGAGACGAATGATGATGACATTAAATGCAGAATGATTTAATATTCCATGATTCCATCCATTGATTCAGTAGTGTCGATAGGAAGACGAAGAACACGGAGAAGAAGACTCGAGAACGTCTGGTCTTGTTGGAAAACGACGACTTGAATATGACTACGGTATCATTTGTACAGAAAGACTTAGCTCGAGTCACCGGCTGACGTCGTAGTTTTAAGGCAAGATGACGAATATCTTCTGATTATCCTCCAAAATTTTATATATTAGGCATACAAAAATATAGAAGTTCAAGTTAAATTGGTGTTTCTCTCATGAGAAGAAGGGAAAAATTTTAAATCACTAATCCTAAAGATCCAAAATCGCCAGCAATCTGCTCCTCAAAATTTGCCCAGCGACAAAATTTTACATCAGTCTTTCGTTTTTTCTTTTTTCTTCTTCTTGTCTTTCTTTTGGCTCTGTTGATCACCTTTTTCCTGCTCTATCTTCTCTTCCTGCATGCTCAAATTCTCCGCTGGAGCAACCTTCTTCTTTTTTTTCTTCTCTAATTTTTCTTCTCTTCCATCTGCAGCATCTTCCTGCATCTGCAGCCCATTAGCCTGAACTTCACCCTGCCTCTTCTTCTTCTGCTTTTTCTTATCCTTCGCCTCATCCACTCCTTCAACAGCTTCACCTGCTGTCTGTTCTGTCTCCATTTCTTTGTGCTTTCTCTTCTTCGGCAGTGTCTGTTCTGGTTCATCCCTAGGTTTCTCAATTGCAGGTTGAGTTGAAAGACCAAGAATTGAATCAGCTGCAGGATTGTATGTCTGAAAGAAAATGTCAGACATTCAGTCAAAATTTTGCGCGTCTACACACCATACACCTATCAGTTTGGCAAAATAGACAGGTACAAGACACAAAAAACACACCTTAGCAGGAGTAATCAGAGCGCCTGTACCCTTCTTCCGATCTTTGTCATAGAACTCGATCTTGGGTTTGCCTTTGGCAGATCCAGCTGATCGACCCAATTCTCTGCCCTCAAGGTTTCTCAAGCGAGCTTCAAGCTGTACAAATTTTTTGATAACCACAAGCACTTTAAAAAAATTGCTGCAGAAATGTTTAAAAAGATACAGCTGTCAAATCACAGCAAAAAACTTCACCTTGGCTCGATTTTCAAGTCCCATGGAGTTATCCTGGCTCTCTCCCAAGGCATCATATCGGATGGCTAGGGCAGTCTTTGCAGCCAGAGAACGAGAAATTTTCCCCTTAAGTTTAGGTGCAGCTTGACCAATTAGGGAGGCATGAAAGATGAGGCCATATTTGGGAGTGGCATGTTTTGTCTTTAGAGCTCTAAACAGGGCCTAAAACGAAATGATTATTGAAAAAACATCAAAATAAATTCAGTATGCCCTTATGACTAAAGTTAAATCAAATGTTCTCTTCCAAAATATCAGGTAATGAATAACATACTTTCTCTGCACCTAGTATCTGAACAGTACTCCCAGGTTGCTTAGCCAGATTCAGCAAACTACCTCCATGAGCAATCAGACGAGCTCCAACAAGCTCCCCAACAAGGGCCGTAAGGTTTGGGGCAATAGTGTTCATTCTGCTTTTAAGATACTCATAAAGTTGAGCTCTATACTCTGAGAGTGATAACACCTGGTCACAAAGAGCTTTAATGTTTGCCAAATCAAGGTCACTGACTTCGGTTCCCATGGAAATCACCGCTGCCTCTTTCAACTCAGCTTCAGTTTCTTCAGACAACATCTGTCAAATCCATTTGATGTTAAATAAGTCAACCATCTCCAAAATCTCCCGTATTACTGCATGACATGAATGTTTTACCTCAGAGAAATCTAGATCCACTGCATTAACACGGTTTCCCATCAGCTTCACCGCCTTGGCATACTGGATATTATCTTGAACAATTTTAGTGAGCTCTGGGAAGTGCCAGCCATACCATTCACGAACTCTCATAGCATAAGTATTAAGTTCCTTGTCAAGATCATCCAACAAGCCAATGGCCTGAATAATCATGGTGTCCACCTAGAAAGCAATCAAAGGTGTACTTTAATCATGGAACTTAATATAAAGTCTAATCTAAAGCTAGGTTCCAATTTCAAGAACTCCAAAGGGAAAGGAAATTCACCTTATCAGGACTAAACTTGAGCTTGTATCTAGATAAACTATGTGACAACCCCAAGCTCATTGGAGCCAATTCTTGGGCACCTAATCCAGTTATAAGTTCTGTTAACTGACTCCTCACTCCCCTCATTAGCTCCATCACAGCATTGTTATGAAGGCACTCAATTTGCTGCAGCAAAGTAAATTTTTTAGAAAGAAAAAATGCAATAAATTGGATCTTTCCCAACCAATAGGTGAACTTAAATTCAGAAAGTCAACCAACCAATTTTTCTTTAATTGCATTTCCAAGTTTGGAATCAGCAACTGCCAGCGTTTCTCCATTACAGTGAGCCCGGAGAAATTTACGTAGACCTTTACTGGTCTTCCCATCAATTAGTAAGGTGGCAGCAGACAATGCTTCAGATGTGTTCTCGAATTTTGTAAAAGCTTTCAGCTTGACTACCTGATATTGAGGCAAAGGTTGCAAGCATGGCGAATTGATGCCAAAAAGAGGCACCCTGAATTTAGTCCTATATTTGATGTACACATGCGTATTCTACATAGAAGTGAATGTGACAGTACGAAAAAAAGGATAAAAATGCAAAGAACCAGAGAATTAAGACCTTTCTAGCAGATTCAGACGTAGTAAAATCCTTCCATAGATCCTGAAAAAACAGTACAAACAACATAAACAGAGAGAATCATGAATCAAACCCCACCAACAAAATTCAATAATATAAATAAGAAAAGCAACACCAAATACCTCGACTTTAGAGAGTTTCCCTTCATCAAGCACTTTGAACAAGGCAAAGCCTGCCGGCGTTTCAAACAGCACCAGCATTTTTTGTCTCAAGCAATGCAGATCCTTTAACACCAAACAATGGCATTAAAAATGAAAGCAATACAAGTGTTACCACTATAGCTACTTTTACTTAAATGTTTAAGGATAAGAGGAATCCAGAATACTCAAACATCAGTTTCTATACTTCATCGCATCATACGAAGAAGACACTTTCACGCAATGGGCAATTACTACAGAATGAATGATAGAAAAAAGCCGTCTAACGATAGACTTCCAAGGATGTAAAGACCGACTTAGGAAGCTCGGAACAGCACGAAAAGAAAAAAAAAGAAAGAACAAGACCCACCAAGTTAGGAGAAGCTTACCGGCAACCACCTAAAAAATGTTCAGAGTGTCCCAACCCCGAGCGCGCAGAAGAGGGAAAAGACACCGAAATGCTGTACGATATATATACACTGAGGAATCGAGGGAGAAGCGAAGTCGTCATCAGTCTTACAAAGAGGTTTAGGGTTTTGAGTTTTTATTTTAAAAAAAAAATGGATATATTCCCTCTTGTCCCCCATACGCCACACAATCAAGGGAGGCCCTTTTTAATTTATGCTAAAATTAGGAGAAAGTTGGGTTGATGCCAAAATTAGTTTAGAGTTAGTGTCTAAGTTAGCAAGTTCCTTTCCCTACTTATATTCTTTGTAATTCATTATCAAAGGAATGCAATGGGTATGCTTTGGCTTACTTTGTCTTCAATTTCCTTCACTCTTATGACCTACAAACTTGCCTTTTCTTTTCAATTTTTTCTCTTTCTTTTCTTCTCCTTTCCTTTCTCTTTTCTTCCCTTCTCCTTACCTCCACTAAGCTCATAAAAGCCTCAATTCATTGCGTAAGGATTCAAGTTTTGGAAGATATGATGTAATTGTTAAAACTTGGTTTTTCGCACTTTAATCGACTAATTTTTTCGAGTTGTATTGGTTAGGTACTTGCATGGTATTAGAGCAAGCTTGTCCCACGTCCCGCATTCGAATCCTCACGCTTTCGCATGTTTGGCGCGGGAACTTTGCATTTGGTGGGGTGGGGTGGGGTGAAGTGGGTGTTAGTGTTTGTGGTTTGTATTAAGACTTGGTTTTTTGTACCTTAATCGACTATTCTTTTTGGGTTGTATTGGTTATATACTTACAGTAATTAGTTTGTTTATTTTTTGTCTTTTTTCACTCTTATTATGGTGAATAGTATAATTATAATATTATATTTTTATCATTTATAAATAGAATTTAAGGGGAGGGTTTGGATGAAGTCTATAACCTCATTATTCCTCCTTTTTTTTTCTCCCCAACGTGTATTCTTCTTCTTTCTCTATGATGTAATCCATAGAGTACTGAAAATCAATATAGTATTAGAGCATTGATTTCGGCCCAAGGTTCTCCATGTCATTGAGTTTAAACTCATAACTCAGTATAATTGAATCGGATTCAGAAGGGGGAGGTTGACTCAACCAAGTCTGCCATTCGACTCGCAAATTCTAGTATATCTTATTTAGGTGATCTAACAAAGATCGTTAAGTGGACAATGTAGTAGACTTTTCATTTTCTTTTCAAACTTTGGTAGGAGTTAAGAATTTCAAAGTTTTTGTTAAACCCTTGGCCTTAGCAATTGAGTTTAAGTTTAGTTTAAGAAGTGTTAAAAAAAATCTTCATTAATAGAGGTGAAAAGCATAGTTAATTTTTATTTTTAGTGGAAATTATTCCATTTTAGTTTCAGTAATTCACAAAAGGTTCACTTGTTATTAGTGTGGGTATCTTGTGAGTCCGTCTTATGAGAGTTTAATGGCACTATCGTTGTGGTCTATGGGCAGGGACAGAGGAAGAATGGCTTGGAATTACATTTGTCTCCTTTCCATCAAGCATTGAACCACAAGCAACACCAGAAACCCATTTTAATCTCTCTTTTCCATTTCCCTCAATTTGTATCTCCTCTGCCTTCTTCTTATCACTGGAATTCTGAAACAACACTAGCAGCCTGGAACTCGATTTGCCTTTGATGG